>NC_087062.1:42624312-42740000 GCF_963678635.1 Symsagittifera roscoffensis
CGCTTTTGACCTTGGTTGACCCAATTTTCGGCTGTCAAAAGCGTGCTAAAAACGATGACTTTTAAGTTGTCTAATCAACGAAATAATTTCTGCAATTTATTTTGTTTTTGATTTGATTAAAGGCCGGAAGTTCCGAAAAATTATCGATCCTATTTATAAATGATACCCGAAAATCAATTTTACTCGACAAATTTGCTCCAGCACAGCAGATATTTAACAAACGCTCACAACAGAGATTCCGGCAAAGTTTCAACTAAAAAATCAAAAATTTGCAAATATGAAAACTTGTTTCAAAATTTTTTTAACAGAAAAATGGTGAATCAGAAAACTCGTTTTTCAAAGTGTAAAGTCCAGTGTTTTCACCGCTAGTTAAAGTAATAAAGTTGATTATTCAGAAGCAACAGAAAAAACTAAGAGTTCAGAAGTTTTTTAAATGCGTATAAACGTCCGAGATAAGAAGAGCTGAAGATCCCAGTAAAAATAAAAAACTGGAATAAGTCTCTTGGGGGGTTAAATTTATCCAGTAATCTTTCCAAATTAATCTATTTTAGTTTTGCAATGATCATTTTCTATAAAGTACTTTCGAGCTCAAAATTCGATTTATTTCGACCATTTTTTTGATTTGTGACATAGATTTTGGCCCAATATCTTACTTACGATGATAATTTTTCATGATTTCATTGCAAATTTTCAAGCCAAAAATTTTGTTTACTTTGACCATTTTTTGATTCGTTACATAGAATTTTGCCCAATATCTGATTGACATTGATAAATTTTGATAATTTATGTGAAAATTGTTGAGCTCAAATTTTGATTTTTTGTGACCTCTTTCTTGATTTGCTCTTAGTTGTTTTTGCCCAAAATCTGTTTTACAATGAAATTTTAAAAATATTTTTTTTTGCAAATTTTTATAATTTCAGGCAAGTCATGTTTACTAACACGCCCATACATACACATAGATGCATCTAAAGAACCTTTAAGGTTTAATGCAAGAGGTTCTATAATGCATGCATACTTTTATATAAACAAAATTGTACTATTTTTTTAAAACTCTATAACTCGTAATTGTAGCATGGTAACTTGTACGAATCTGTGATTAACTTCGGCCTAATTTTAGTTGTTTAGGCAGAACTGAGACGGAACAAGGCGGTGCACCGGTTTGGGATTCCTCCTATTTTGTGGAACCCTCAGTCCAGACTAAAACTCGAATAAGTACAAAACAGTGCACTGCAGAAATTATTGTGGCTCGACAGTGAACATTCTTACCGGAAAACGTAATTAATATTTTCTGGTTATTCATAATATTTCGACAAGTTTTTAATTGAATGTATAAAAATCAATTGTTTTCAAAAGCCTAGGTTTTAAAAAATTTCTGAACAGAAATTAGATAAGAAATAAGGTTTTTCTGATTAGAAATAGCCCAGTTTCAGAAAATTTCTGACCAGAATTTAGATTAGATTGAATGTATAAAAATCAATTGTTTTCAAAAGCCTAGGTTTTAAAAATTTCTGAACAGAAATTAGATAAGAAATAAGGTTTTTCTGATTAGAAATAGCCCAGTTTCAGAAATTTCTGACCAGAATTTAGATTAGAAAAAAGCTTATTTAAACATTTCGCAAAGAATTCCTGACCAGAATTTGAGATCGTAAATTAATTATTTCATGGCAGAATTAAAGAGTTTCCTAGGTAAGGGCAGTTACTCTACGATATCAAACATAATGCTTCAGAACAGAACGGTGTTCTCCATTCAATTCTATGTGAAACCAAGATTTAAGTTTTGGAAAAATTTAATAGGATTTCTTAGTCATCCTTCTTTTATTGTTTGTTCCCATGAATTTGATTTGCAAATCTAAGGAGGTCACGGAAACTAAACTATGCCCAGGGGGTATAAGAGCTGAATAAGAATACAGCCTTTCTTAGACCCAATTACCGGAGATCATTTTTAAAAGGCGGGATGTTGCTGAGTCAAATGAGATTTGGTTATGTCACAAGTTTCAGATTACGATTAACAGTTCAGAGAATCATAACCGATGACGGTACCCACTTCACTTGCTTTTTGCGTTTGAAAACAGAATACTCATACAAACTGATATTTCCCACCTGTTCATTCATGGACCTTCAACTGGGCCCTCCGTCGTCAGTAAAATTGCCAACTTTTTAAACATAAAAACTCATCCTACAAAATTTCACCCTCTGCGTACTTATGCTTAATAGCGTACTTATGCTTAATTTAAGCCGTAAATGCATGGTTTTATCCGAATAAAGTTAGTTTTTGGAAATTAATTGCACCATTTTAGGAATCAAAAATTTTCAAATTTGTTTCAAAGTTCAACAAACTTCTGCAAAACAATTGAAAAATTCGTAAATGCACTCCTGACCTATGTTCTAGTTTGTGCATAGTAACGCTGTTATCAGAGCGTAATTTTTGTCAGAACCAGCTTTTTCGGGCAACAAACGTGCCAAATATAGAAACACGCTATCAGAAAGACTCCCAAAAACTTGATCGCTATGCCTTTTTTTGCACGTTTTATTAAGAGGAAAAGATTAACTTCTAAAAGTTGAAGCTCGAAATCGAGCACAAAAGTTTTTTATAAGAGACGATTGAAACCCGCTTAGCGAGATTTAAGAGATAAGAAATTTGCATAAAAGGAAGGAGCTAGCAAAGTAACTTTGCTTTCAAAATAGGCAAAACTGAATTCTTCAGCTCGTATTGAAATGGTAAGCAATTTTAGAAACTAAAATCCATTCTGTCAACTAAGCAAGCTTTAAAATATTTATTGAGTTTAATTAAAAAAGCTTTTACAAAAACTTATGAAGAGTCTTTGTCACGTTGCTATGAAAAATGAGTTTCTTCTTGGAGGCTTCTCCGATGTTTTGCTTTTTTGCTCACTTTTTCTTGTATTTTCCAAGAACTATACAGTCGTGATTTAAATTAACCTGACACGACGAACTACATTTGAAATTTCAACCAAGTTTTTTCTCTAACAGGGTTAAATTTAGACAAATATTGAAGTGAACAAAAATTGCTTGAAACTTCACCAGATTAAGTATGGTGCAATTTTACACCAAACTTTTTTCCATTTAATCAAAAACTACGCTGAAACTATGAAATTAATTGATGGGAGAGATATATTAAAAACATCGTACACTGCTCAATAAAATTCTGGATAACTTTTTTCCAAAAATCTGTATAAAAAATTTTTTTAATTGAGAGCCAAGAAAGGTCACACTTACTATACAAAAATTAAAGTTTTTCGCCAAAAAATTTCAAACTGTCAATGAAATTCTTGCACTTAGAAAAAATTGTTGGGAAAAACTGCGTAAAAGTTTCTTTTGATAAAACATTCTCATCAATTGATTTCGTACTTTCATCGTAATTCTTGGTTAATTAAAAAACAACTCATTTTGGCTAAAATTTTGTTAAAGAAAAGTGGCTGAAAAATTGCACTATAATAATTCTGGTGAAAATCTAAGCAGCTTTTCCTCTCTTTACTTTTTGTCAAATCTTAACCCAATTTGAGAAGAAGACATTTAAAATTTCAAATGTTGGTCGTTGTGTCCGGTTAATTTAAATCAGCTTTGTATTATCAATTGCTGAAAAAAATTTCGTTTTTGAAGAGTTTTTTGGATATTTTGGTAAAAAGAATAATTTTAATAAAGTATATAAGAAAAATTTGGATTGTTTGTAAAGTTAGAAAGCCCAGAAACCCGAATTTGGTGATTGGTTGTCACGCCGGCCTACGTTGTTGTTGTTGTTGTTGTTGTTGTTGTTGTTGTTGTTGTTGTTGTTGTTGTTGTTGTTGTTGTTGTTGTTGTTGTTGTTGTTGTTTTTGTGGTTGTTAGACTCCAGGGGACGCGTCCAGCATGCTCAAACTGAGTCCTAGAAAATGTGCGACTTTGGTCGGCCGAAGCCACAAGTCAATTGGGGTTAGAGTAGTGGTGTTCTTCGAGCAATTAAAAAGGTGTAAAATGGTGTGTGGGAAGTACAGTGGGACAGTTTGGAGTGAAATTTGGGTCTATTCTGTTTAAGTAAGCGTTTAGTAGGGATTATAGACAGCCCTTAATTGGACAAAGGTTCCCCTGGTGCCGCTAGGGAAGGTTTCTTCAGAGGAGGAGGTATCGGGGGGTTTGAGTGGCAGTACTTTCGGAGGAGGTGCTTCTGCAATAGCATGCTCGATACTTTGAGTGTATAGCTGTTTTAAAATCGATTTGTAATGTTGAGAGGCAAAAAAACCAAGTTCGTAAAAATTGTTTAAAACGGTAAAAGATTAGCTGTGTCTCGGAGGATATTTTCTATTCCGGGATCATAATTCTCAAGTATTTTTGGACCTCAAAAATGTTTTAGTTCGCGACGGATGCGAATTGCTTATGTCAGCTATGTTTTGCATCGGATAAAAAAATGAATAGCCCCATTAAGAGCATCCATGTAAGTTAACAAAAAAACAAATGATACTAAAACTAAAGGCTTTTAAGGGAAAAGCTTCCGGAATTCCTTCAGTTCCTTTATGAAGCTTTCAAATTAGAGCGGCATGTTGCTGTTTTTTTGAAAGCTGACTGCTTTTAGCGGCTCGGTGAAAATTAAAGATAACTTACTTTTTTCATCAAAGTTCCGAAAATTCAATTGAGCAGATCTTCTTACAAAATTTAGTTGGTTTTCAGAAAGTAACATTGAGCCGACAAAACTATGAGCATAAGTCACAATCCGCGTCCTTTCTGAAATTAAAAGGTATCTCACGGTTTTGTCCAAATAAAGTCAAATTTTTCTATAAAATTATTTCAATATACTCATGGATTACTGTTATTTAATATAATATTGCTCTTTGAATTAATTTTCAAAATTTGAATTTACTGAAAACAGAAAACCCAAGAAGTGTTTTAAATGCCGAATTAATAATACATTTGCTACAAGAAGTTATGTTAGTTGTTCTGCTCCGGGTAGATGTAGACGCTGCTGTCGTCTGAATGGCTTCTATTTCTAATTATCTTCTGATTGATCGGATTAAATAAATTAAGTGGACAGCCACGGAAATTAAACTTCAATTATCTCCTACCATTTTCCTTTTTATAGAACCCAGATTACCATTTCAATCTGCATACTGTTATATCTTACTTTTCAGAATGACAGTTCAAACCAGAATGCTGCAAAAATTTCTGATGCTTATTGAATGTATTCTTACCTTAGCGAAACTTAGTGCTTCCAAAACTTCGCCCGAAAACCGACTCCGAGTCGAGTTAAGGGAAGGTTATGACATATCCACGAGGCCAGTCTTAAACCCCGAAACCCCTGTCAACGTATCCTTCAAAACTATCATATACCAGCTTGTTGACCTGAAGACAAAAGACCAGACCATTGAAATGTTGATGTTCCAGCGTCTGGAATGGACTGACGAATTCCTCCAGTGGAATCCAAGGAATTTCCAGGGATTAGAGTGGTTGAGGTTTTACAGGAGCCACATATGGACCCCGGACATTCTGCCGTTCAATGACGTGGGGAGCTTCGATCTGGAGAAATACGACCATTCGATTCCTATAACGGTCTATTACACTGGCGAAGTTGTTTGGGCAAGACCCGTGAACTACAAAACGACATGCTCGCTCGATGTGACGTCGTTTCCATTCGATACGCAGACTTGCGAAATTGTGGTGGGCTCCTGGCAGTATTTCAAAGGAGAGATCAATCTCACGTGCAGTCCTGTCGATCTCTCTCAATATATGCAAGACAGCCTTTGGACATTAAAGGGTGAGTGTAATGTTTTTGTGGAACAAATTCAAGAGCGTGTATACCATATAATTTTTTTTGCTATGCATAACGGGGCTTTCAAAAAAATATAAATTATGATCAATTTTTTTGAAAACGTTTTCAGTTTTTTTTAAACTGGTTGATATCAATTAATTGAGCGCCAATTTTTCAATAAAGTCATAAAATAGGGCTTTCGCAAGCTCCATTTTGATGAAGAATATCTTCATATTTTGGCATTTGTATCGCTTTGTGCTTTAAACAGGTACCGATTGTCAGAATCAATCCAATGATGACCTAAACGCATCTAGTGCCACAATTACAGTAGCAGTCACATACAAACGTCTCTCGACATTCTACGTGCAGAATCTCATACTACCAAATGCATTTCTTCTCACCCTCAGCGCTCTAACGTTCTTCATTCCCGGGGAACATGGGGAGAAACTGACCTTTGGGATAACTGTGACCCTAGCACTTTGTGTAAACTTGACATTGGTGACGGAGTTTGTGCCGCAAACTTCCAAGACTTTCCCAAGAATCAGTTACTATTTCTTGTCAAGTATTGTGATATCATGTCTGACCATGCTCTTTGCGACTATTTCTATCAATGCCACCCAGACAAGGAGCTGCACGGATCGCCAAGCTCTGGAAGACTTGGGAAGGAGTTCGCTCAAGCTGAGCGAAATGTACAACGAGCGTGTTTCGACAGACGGTCGCCATAGTCATTTACAAGATGAAGAATCCGCATCGGTAATTGAAAGTGTGAAGAAAATCAAGAGCTATTCCAAAGCACATGACGCTTTCTTTGGCGTGTTTTTCCTCGTAGGCACTATCCTATTCAGCTCCATGATAATCTACATGATATGAATGTGAGAGTGCTATATGGCATCAAAGTGCGAATCAACCTTCAGTCTGAAAACTACAAAATCATAGACTTCAAAAACTGACTTGGTAGATCACCCGTGGGCAACGGGGGATCAGATATACTTTCTCGTGTAGGCCGCTTGCTGCAAGAAGCCAAAAAAAGTTCAGTTCACCAATTTCAAAACTCCACAAAGCGCCTGGCCGTTTTTGTAATTACTTACCAATCTTCGGAGTCTTGATAAATGTTAATTAGTCTTGATAAATGTTAATTTGAAGTCCCATTATGTTGCATCTAGAAAAAGCAATTATTTGCAAGAAATTCATTCGAAATAGTGGAATTTTAAAAAAGTATGTTTTTAAAATGGTTTCAAGATGAATCTTATCATAATTGGTTTCAAGATGCATCTAATCAAAGACTGATCGTATTAAGGGGAAGCCCTGAAAGTTGCGACTGCATTTTAAGATCACTAGAACCAGCGGATTTAGGGGGGGGGGAGTTGCGGACGTCTTCACTTCCCTCCTCAGGAATTCGAGCCCCTGCCGACCCAACTTTGTACTATTTTCACATATGCATTTTTTTTGGTGACAGACCCTAAAAAAAATTTTGGTGACGGACCCACCCCCCCTTCTCCTCAGGAATTCGAGCACCTGCCGACCCGAATTTATACGAACTTCAGGTATCCATTTTTGGTGACGGACCCCAAAATTTTTCTCTAGGCGAATTTGGCGCCAAAATGTACTAATTTTGAGGGGGGGGGGGGGGGGGGTTTGGCATTAAAAAAACGCGACTTTTTTGTCAAAATTTTTCTAAAACTGCCTAAAAACGCTTTATTGGCCTGTTCTCAGAATTTTGTCTGCGGCGCAGAAAATTTGAGCGTAATGGGGTCTTTATAGTGATTAAGAAAAACTCAGATTCGACATTTTTTAAAAATCCGACACCACCCCCCCCCCTCGAGAAAATCCTAGATCCGCCCCTGGTCCTTAGATAAGTGCTCGGTTTGCTTTGAAAATAGATGAAATTTTCAACAAAAAGTTAAATTTTCAAAAAAAGTGAGGCTTTTTTGAAAATCATCCCCACTAAATGCTATGTTAAGTACAGAGTGAACGAACTTGCTTACACCAAACTAAGTATAAGACCAAAAATGATGCCTCAATTCAATTTGAAACGATTTCTAACACGGATTAAATCTTTGTTTACTCTTTAATAGTACGAAATATATCGCGCCTTACTTATTCCTAATTGGTCAAATTAGCAATCTTTAAACCCAGATAATTTTTTTTTAAATGATGACGGGTCAAACATCTTCTTAGATTTGAGTTCAAGACAACATTAATTTTCCGCTAATATAAGAAAGTTCTGTCAAAAATGGCTCGTTGAAAAAAGAAAACAATTTATCCAAAAAAAAACACCCCCAAACCCCCCAAAAAATCACTCCCTCAGCTGATGACACTGTGTGGTTTTGAGGCGGTTTTTTTAACACCTCCAGTTTTCAAAAAAAAATTTTCATCGAATTTATGATCACACATATATTGACAAACCCCTCATCTATTCTGGCAGTAACTTTTTCCGAGCGAAGTACTCCCAACAGTTTTTTCTCACATAAAAAGTTTTCAATTATTTTGAAGACCGCGGAAGATTATTTTGAAAAGAATCACATTCAAGATTTGATATAAATAGGCGCTACTTAAATGTCCGATCCAACTTCAGGCGACTTTCCAGTCCCTATTTTGTCTGACTTTTAAATTTGATAATCTCACTGCAGTTCGAAACATACTGCATCCAAAACTATTATAAAGTGTTTGTTGTTTAGTGTTTAGTGTTTAATTACACAAAACAAACTCGATAAACTTTCTACTTTTACCACAAGCTAGCTTTATGCGTTTGTCTTGAGATCAAACTTTGGCAAAACACGGTTTTGACAGATGAAAACTGTCAATCAAGATCGTTCAAGGCCATTTAGTGAATAAATTGATAAATTTCACGTATAAGCGATTTTTTTGTGGGTGGAGTTTCGATTTTGGTAACAAAAGGTTGGATGGATGGTAATTCCTATATGTAGCATAAGCCACGCGTTCTGTTTAGTTCACTGTCTTGATAGTTTTTTAGTACCTGTTCAGTAGCATCCTCATCCCCGAAAAGGCGAGAACCGGAGCAAGAATTACGAGAGTCCTTACTTAAAGACCCGAAAATGTCTTATCAGTGGCAGATCGAGCAGTTTCACTATTTTCGTAAATCAAAGCAGTTAATCGGTATAAGGGTAGCGCCCACGATGGGTGCTGAGAACGATGATCCAAACTAGTACGTAATTCACGGTTCAAAACGGCTAGCCATTTTGAGCCGTTGTTCAAGGAAGGGACATACTCCTTCAGCCAACACTGCCAAATAGCGTTTGCGCTTTCAGTTTCCAAAGATTTCATCTAGTGTTAGCGAGGTAAAATTAAATGAAAAAAGTTGGGGTTAGGGGTTCCAATTCTGTCGAATTGAGACCAAAAGTTGTAATTGGGTGTGCATTTGACGGTAGCTCCAATAAACAAAATCTGGCAGACAATACCTTATCCGTTTTTTTGCGAGTACAATGACTGAGTATAAAACACGTTTGCAAATGCGCACTTATTTTCCAAAGACCAGCCAATGCGGCACCAAGTGCAGATAGTAATTGCTTTCAATCCTTTTTTGCACTAACAAAGAGGGAGCCTGGAAATTATAAATTTCTACACAAAATCAAAAACTTTTTCTTAGCTCCAACAAAAATGGTTCGGTTGTCTGACCAAAAAACACCTGGCGCACTACGGCGGGCGGTAAATCTTTCAATCCCCATGACACATAAGCCGTTGTTCATAGACGGCATTAGCTGTTATGCAGTTGAACAAAAAGCCTTTGTTGTCTTCCTTCTGCGGCAAAAAGTCACATGAAAAAGCGACCACAGAAACTCACTCATCATTTACCGGATGGCCTTTGAAATTAATCAAACCGTTCGACAAGGGGGTCTGACATCATTGAATATAATGTTCTTGCCTTGCTTTTTCCGCAAAAGCAACAAATTTCAGTTGCACGGAGGATCGCTCGCAGACCGAATACTTAAAAAAAACTACATGTACAGTAGACCACAAAAAATTCAAGTGACGATGATGATGGGCGAAAGGCGAATTTCTCAGACACAGATTTATAAACAAGTGACAAGATTCCAAGATAAAATGAAGTTTGACTTTGAAACTTGTTTCGACTAAGCCTGGAACCCGTCCTGTCGAACAGATAAGGCCATTAGGGCCAATAAACAGTCAGTAACCTGCGATGCAACTAGACTTTTTTTCGGGTATACCTGATTGAAGTTTCCTGAACGCAAGCGAGAACGATTTGTTCTGAGCCAAAGTTTGCATTTCATCTTTCGAATTTCTTAATTTGGCCGGCTCCGTAATTTGAGCGATGGGATCGCGTAGGTGCTTGTGTTTTGGCATTTACCTCAACACAAAACAAACTTATCGCTGTAGTTTTGTACAACTGCTAAGTTTCTCTCAACTGGAGCCGATAATTTTAGTTAGTCGTCATAGCATACGTTAGTTAAAATGTCGTCCTTAAGCTTTTGTAGGAGGGTATTAATTACGCCATCCAAACTCAATTTCAAAGGCCACTCAATGCCTAACAAGAAGCTGAGACCCTCGACACAACTGTTTATTTTAGCCTTTTGGTCAAGGTTCCGCGTTTACCGGTTTCCGCGGGATTATCTCCACTTTTCAGATAGGATCCTTGTTTCCTAGTGGTGAATTTTTTTTCTAACAAACCCAGTTAGCAACGAACGTCGGTAATTTATAAATGAAGCGAAAGAGTCTTAAAAACGTGGCGTTTTCGCTCCCGATGAAAGTGAGGGCTACAGTGAATGAGAGTGCCCGTATTAAGTTTTTCATCAAACGAGATGCCATCAAGGCTGCCTGCAATTTCATATTCAGCTTGGACAAAACCTTCGTTTGTGCTATACCTACTTTACGAAAAACCAATGTGTTTTTAGTCTTCTGAGACACAAAAATCAGGGCAAAAAGAAAACTACTCGCGCAAAACTTATCTTGCGCTCCATCGCCAAACATATGGAGCTCACAATGATCAAATGAATTATTGAAAAAGCCCCGGGAAAATACTACCTCTTCTAAGACATACGAAGTTGGAAACCACTCTATGAAATGCTTCCGGTTTGCTTCTCATGAGGTGTTATACAATTAATGCCCAGTTATGCAACAAAAAATCTGAAGAAGCAGGCGCGCCCTTGCGCATTAGGGAGCCAACAAACAATTAGCGTCCAAGACCGCGGAAACAAAACCGAGAACACTTCGTTGCGTAACGGGTATTTGGAGCTCACGGTTAAATTCAAAACTAACAGCAAGAGAGACACTTGCTTGATTCCACTTTAACGCTAACATAAGAGAATTAAAATGGTTTCTACAACTGGCCAGGTCCTCTGCTTTTGCAGTTACTTCAATTTAGGGATTTAAGTGTTATTCAACTGCAGGAATTTTACTACCAATTTTGGTGATATGGAATTTTCCGATTTTATTCAAGTTCACCAGGTTCTTGTTCCTTCTGTGCACGCAAAAACTCGGAATTTTTTTTAATGCTCATACTTTTCGATTTTTCTGTCAACCACTTACTGAGATTAAAGAAATTAAGGTAATATAATTTGAACTTGACCATTTACGACAACCGAGAATTTTTTTTGGAAGCAATTGTTTAAAGCTCGACTCATGAAGGTAATTCTTTTCAGGTCGTCCTCAGATGACAACAATCGAAACACACCTACAACACTTGAAAAACATAAGCGAACTTCAAAATATTTTCTGGATGGTGAAACGCGGTTAAATTTTTCGAGGATGGCGTTTAAAGCGATTTGAGTTGGCCCAACTTTTTGTTCAAGGACCCATAGTCTTTACCTGTACATCCTTCCGGAATATACAAAATCCGCCAATGGCAACTTGGTTTTCTCATCTACTATGTTGTGCAAGGTATGTCAGCTTGACCTCATCCAGTAGCTTTCTCCAAACTGACCAATCTGTTCATGCCATTTCAACGCTTTTTCATCATACCTGGAAAGTTTCAGTTCGAGTAAAGAATCTTTACTGTTCGACGCCAGAACTTCGGCTTACTCTCAAACGAATAAAAATTGGAGTGGCAGATTGACTTAATACGAGACAGATTGATGTACGCGCGATGCAACGGGATTCATAAAATGCGGCTGATCAACGGACGAGCAAAAATGATCTGATGCAATCAATGGTTGCGAGGGTACTTACTCGTGTGGTGCAGTGAAACAGTCAGTTGTTCCACCAAAATTGTACGCCAACGTTACGGGTTTCTGAGGCTCAACCGGTGTTACCGTTTCAATTACCTGCGTTGTCACATATGACATTAACAGGTTAAAACCTTCAGTGGTCGGCGTTGCAGTTGCAGAAAACCAAGATGCCAGGTGCAGATTATAGAACTGATGTAGGTGGGATGAAATATAGGCAGTTATGTCAAAAGAGTTGCAGCATGAAGAAGTAAATCTAGATACGACGTTGATGAAGAGTGTTCAAAAATAGAGGACTTGGCAGCCTCAGCATTATTCCACTGATTTGCAACTGAAAACCGATGGGAGTGTAGTTCATTTTTGGTTTATAGTAGAAATAAATTTGCCTATATTAGGGTGTAAATCAGTGCCGGCAGCAACCGGCTTACAAGGCCCAGAAATAATGGGAGGGAGTTCAGCAGCACCATTCATCACTGTTTAAGACAAACCACGAGAGGGATGTTGTGCTGAACCGTATCTTATCCAGACGGAAATGCAGTTGGTTCGGTTACGGTCTCTACTATAATCAATATCGGCACAGTTTCCTATCAAATTTCTGTGAAGATAACTGTTGTTTCCGTATCGGAGCTTTTCGGGTCAACATAGTCGCAGTCTTCCTTTCAATTCATCTCCATCTCTTTTGGCTTTAAAACTTTGCTATACTCCTAGCGGATTTGTTTTTCTTCCAACCTTTTCTTGATTTCCAGCTTCTGGTAATTCATTTCTATTAAGCGCATTGATGCTTGAATTTGTCTCTCGACCTCTTCTCTTCTCAACTTGCTCACAATATCTATTTTATCCGTTGACTGGGAGTCATTTAGATGGTTTACTGTGACTTGAAAACTTGTTTGATGAGAACTTCGAAGTTTTTGAAGAGGCCACTTCCCCAGAACGCAGAGAAATGGGCCTCAAACCTATAAATCTATAATTATATCTATTTAGGAATTTGACCCCCAGTCGACCCAAAGACTCCCCCCTTTGTACTATTTTGAGACATCCATTTTTGGTGATGGACTCCAAAACTTTTCTAAAGCCGCGTTTGGCGCCAATATATACTACTTTCAGGTTGGAGCGTGCGCGGAATACACACAATTTTTCGTCAAAAACTTCCAAAAATTGCCTAAAAACGCTTTTTTGGCCTGTTTTTTCAAATTTTGCCTGCGGCGCAGAACGTTTTGTCAAAATGAGGTCTATATAGTCAGTTTAGGGGAGCTCAATGATCAATTTGTTTGACCTAAAAAAAGGTAGACAAAATTTTCCAAATTTTTTGAATGTCCGCCCCCCCCCCCCCCCCGAGAAAATCCTAGGTCCGCGCCTGTATATATGTACATGGACGGATTTAGGGGGGGAGGGGGGCGATATAGGTTTATATATAAAAATTAGCAGCTTGAAGTGGGGGCAATTACAGATTAATCAATCCAAATTTGGGTTGGGATTATCCACTGCAGAGCACCAAACATATCCATTCTTGCACGAATCACAACTTTCGACCGTGCTTTGAGTCCTTACAACGAGTGTTCATCCAAGAAGAAACCGCTACAATTTTGTGAAAAAATGGAGTCAACTGAAAGATGTCGTAACTTTTAATTACAAGCACAAAATGATGTAGTTCACTTCTATTCTACTAGTTGTTTGGATTCATTGCGTGATGAGAGAAAACTAAAAAGTTTCGCATGCAATGATTATCCTAAATTCGAAAAATATTTATTTTTCAAAAAAAGACAATCTAGATCTAGCAAAAGTTATAGATGACGCTAGCAGATTTTGTTTAGTTCTCAAATTAAAAAATTGATTGTTTGCAAATAAAGTAAAAGAAAACTAAAGTTTGAACAATATTCGATCTGCATGAGCCGAGGAAAAAATCTCAATCATGTTTCCGAGCTAAGAACAATTATAATCAGGATTGCTCACATCATGACAAATCACTGAGTGATTTTATTGCTCTTTAAATAGTCTGGGTTTGTGAAAACTTTTACCCTTGTTAACATGAGCATTCAATTGTTTTTTTTTCATAATTTCTGACAAATCTTCCCCCCACAAACATCAAAGAGCACATTGTGACATCTTTCGTATCAAATTAGGTGTTATTTGGATCATTTAATTTGCCCTAATTTTGTTTTTTAGAACTATCAAGTTTATAATTTAATTAATCTTTTTTTTCCTCAAAATTTTTGTTTTGAGAACCATATTTTTTCCGACTTTCGAAGAAAAGATGAAGGATTTTGGACTCTGTGTGGTTTTTTGGACATACTTTTTTATCATCCAAATGATATTTTTTACACCAGCTAAAAGATATTGACGTTCTAAGATCAAATATCAAATTGAAAAAGTATACTTCACTTAAGATCATTTTTGAGTTATATCCTTGAGGTTAACTCATAGAGTAATTTCGGATAGGGTACACCGTCTGCTCGTCACGCCATCTTATTTTCCGCCGGATAGATTTGTGCAACTTCTTATTCTAATACCGATCCTAATCTTACTCTTATATCTACTAGTCTCAGGGTGTTTAACTAGTCTCTGCTAGGCTCAATAGATCTAGAGTATACTGGCTTATTGCAACTGCTGAACTTCTCTTGGAGAGGTAACTTATTTCTAAGTTAAATTCAAATCTCTCTGGTGCTGAAATTACAAGAAATTTCAGCACTTACAAATAAGTGGGTTGTTAGTTAGATGGATTGTGATTGGTTAAAATTAAATATTTTACAGTGGTAAAATATCTAATTTATCCAATAATAAAATGTAGTTTAGATCAGGTTCCACCCATCCGGGGTTTACAGAGTTTTTTAGAACTATCTTTCTTCTCTGCAATTTGAAGGATGGATGATGAACGTTGGTATTTGGCGAGCATCATTTTCTTATCCGGTTCCTCTTGAAGAAGAACGTTCCAGGACGCTGAAATCAGGGGTAGCAAATTGTTATTGCGTCATTGGACAACGATTGTGATTCCCAATGAAATCAATCCGATTTCAAAATGGTTCGCTATGTCAGGTTTTTCTGTATTAGTAGAGAACTGTTTTGTGTGCAGCTTCGTCTGGGAATGGCGTGAAGATCGTGTTTGGAAGGGATGCCTTGTAACTCGGATCTGTACGTATACTTGAGCATCGAGGTGGTCATTGGTCTAGTTCAATGAAGTCCCTTTCTGCGAAGTCAAGTCGTACTCTAAATCTTGTGGACGGCATGTCGGTTGTGTTTAGCCATTCTTTTGTTCGAGTGTGATGGGATCATCTAGTCTTTGGATGTTCGTCTTTGTTGTTGTGTATGATCTATTTGCTGCAAAGTATGATTTACATTCTATAAGTTTATGTTAATTTAGTTTTTTAATCATGAACTTAGTTAGTCGTTTTCACAAAAGCGTTTTGTTTTAGTTCAGTTATTTGGAAGAGTTACTCAGACTTGAGTACCTCTTATCAAAAATAGAAGTGTGGTCACAAAGCGTGGATGTAGCGCGGTGGGTTAGGCCGGCTATAGAGCATGCTCAGGACGTCCTTCTCTGGTGGGTTAGGCCAGGAGTGGGAGTATGATTGCATGCTGTTTCTTTGAGAGGTCCTGTTTTGTGATAAGGTTTTATGTTAGTTTTATGTTGGTCTTTCATATGTTTTTTTGGTTGTGTCCTTTTTTCAAAAATCAAATTGTTTTTGGTATGTGTTTGTATTGCGACTTTTTTGTATTTAATTATTTTTTTCTTAGACTTTATAATAGTCTTCAAAAGAATATATTATCCAGTTTTAAGCTGGGTTAATCCGGTTTGGGTACCGTTGGTTTTCTTTTCTTAGTCATGCTGTTATTTTATGATTTGTTTTGTTTAGTAAGCTGCGTTGGTTAGTTTAGTTTAGTGTATAATTCCTTTCCAACCGGGTTAAAGGAACGTTTGAAACTTGTTATCGTGTGTTAGAGTTGTTGATAGTGAAAGCGTGAAACTTAAAATCATTATTTAAACAATTCTTCGTGGGCGAGCTGTGCGAGTTTGGATAGAACTCTTGTTCGAATGAATGAAAATATTGAAAAAGTTAGTACTGCTTTCTCATTTCATTACTCTATTGCATAGAAATTGAATTTTACTGCTTTTGGGGAAGTTTAAAATTATAAATTTTCATCGTATTTTAACTTTACTGCTTCGTGGGGAAATAATTTATAAATGAAATTACTACATTGGGTATGAATTTTACTGCATTATTTAGTGCGAAAGATTAATGAGTTCGAATATAATTTAACAAGTTTGTATTTTTATTTGTCTAAAAGAATAAATCAAACATTGATAGAAAATGGTTAGTACAAATTTAAATTTATTAGTTAAAAGTATGTCAAATTATATTTACCTCAATCTTCTGGGAAAAAGCCGTGAGGGAAGATGTCGTGAATCATGTTTGATGTTGTTAATAATTTGGCTAGTATGCGTATGATGTTTTTAGTTTGTAGCAGTGGCCAAAGCAATTGAAGTGCCTTGATGGTGTTTAATTCTTCTGTGCCTACTGCAAACTCGTAAGGTGTGTTTTGCATGAGGTTATATATTTTATGATTATATTTAGTATTGTGAATGAATTCTAATATGGGTATTTCAATAGGCTGGATAAATTCATGCGGGATAAGGAAGGGTCTTGATTCTTTAGCATTGAAGGTCTTTGTGATGGGACAGAATATATACATTTGGGTAACTGGGTCATAGTTGCGGAGGATGCCGTGGAGGTTAGTATCTTTAATGCAATTTGTAAAATTAAGGAAAAATGGTGACGTGTATTTTGAGTTAAGAAACTGAAAACGGTGGTGAGGTTGTCCTGATGGGGTGTGTAAATCAAAATGATTTTGTATAAAACGATAAAATGTGTATGTGTGCGTTTGTTTAGTGCGTAACATAATATCGTGCGAACAGTGCAAATCGCGTTCCTGTGGTGAAAGAAAGTAAAAGGATAGTGAAAATAACTGAAATTTATCATAGAAGCTCTCGTATGCTTGAATATCAACTAGTGATTCTGAATAATTTGATCATGCTTTCCATCAAAAATATTAAATGTAAATACATATGATGTTTTGATGAAAAAATTTTCTGTTATTTGCGGGTTTGCGAAGCGGTCTTCATCTAAAAATTGATCTTGATTAGGGCGGATGATATTATGATCGTAGTATTCTATTGCAAAATCGTTAGCTCGGGGTGCAGTGAATGTTTTTATTAATTTTTTATATCCAACGTAAGTAAATTGTCGAGGTGTTAGTGATGTGGTGAGTCTAGATAACATGTTTTTGTTCTTTTCGATACTGTCATGAATATTAGCTAATGGTAGGCAGAGGGGGTTAGTATAATTATAATAAGCTGTCCAATGAAGTGTTGGCATTAAAACGTACTCATCAACAAAATTGCGTGTGTCGTTAGTATTGGTAGGTGTATTTAATGTATATTGCGGAAACGAGGGTAAGGTGATTTCAAGAAAATGTTTTGTGTTGGAGTGTTCTGGATAGTTAATATATTCGCGGGGTGTTCCGGGTTAGGTTGGGAATGGGTGATTTGGAAATTTTTGTTTAAAAGTGCGATAAGCTCGGTGAGTGCTGGTAGGTGTTTCGGTGGATGTGGATGATTGTGCTAATGATGGAGTGTAAGCTGAGAAGGGTGTGGGGGTAGGTGGATTTGAGGATGTTATTGTGGATGATAGTTGATGTATTGTAAGGGTGTTGGGGTGTAATAATTGTTGTTGTAGAGTAATAAAATTATCAAGTTCTTGGGAAGTTTGGGGGGTATCTGGAAAATTATTATAGGATCTGTCGGAATGAAATGGAGAATAGGTTGGGGTTACTTGGGAATCATAAAAAGGAGTGGAAACGGATGGGAGGGTTGAAAAGGGGGTTTTGAAAAAACTGAGGAGTTGGTCTGGGTATAGGTAGAGGGAGATGGTTTGGAGTCTGCAAACTCGTCGGGGGTTTCTACATTAGAGTTATTAAATTGTGGGATAGTATGAAAAACTGAAATATCTGAGTTAGTATCAGAATTCGTGCTTGATGGTATATTAATAATTGGAAAATCGGGTGGTGGGAAAGCAAAAAGTTGGATTATTGGGATTTGAGTTTGGAGGTTGGCTGAGTGGGAATTTGAGCGATGGAGGGATCCAAATTGTCGGCTCATCGTGGGCTAAAAAAAAATGATTATTTTGAGATTGAAAAGTGGTGGTGTGAGGTTGTTCTATAATTTGTTCATATGTATTATCATTTTGTGAATGATGTGTCATTATGTGTTGAATGGGACTTCGTGTTGTATTTGGTCTAGAATTTGGATTATTTGTGATTGCTAGGTTTCGGAAATTACGGGGAACTAATGATAATGGATGGTTTTGTGGTAAGGGTGGCAACTGTGTTGCGGTAGGTGTTATATCTATATTAATATGTTCTTCTTGGTATGTGTTTTGTCTTGTGGATATTTTTGTGTTATATTCTTTTATTTGTGCATCTAGAAGTATTTTGTTAATTGATGATGAAAAAGTTCCAAAAAATCCTGCAAATAGTATGCGTGCTACACTTGCTTGTCGGTTTACTTGTGTGTGTATAGCGCATGTGTTATAGATTCCTTTTAACAGTGAGAAAAGAAATCCTATAAAATTAAACATGGCGTATAAGATAGTTAATTTTTATAAAATGTAATAGGGCCATCCTAGAAAAGCTAGGACTTCGTTCTATAAGGTGACAAAACTGAAAAAATTTATAGGTGAAATATCTTGTGGTCTGTTTTTTTTTCACCGTTTAAATATATGTAGTCCTTAATATCTTTAAAATATCCGTTATAATCTTGTGTATGAATGTCTGCAAATCCTGCGGTTTCGGCAAGTTTTCTTAAAATTTGGTCAATTGATTGTCGTTGTATTGTGTCCATTTGTGTTAATAATTCCTGAAACTGTTGTATTCTAATGTGATGTTGTATATCAGATTTAGAATATATTCCAATTGATTGTAAATCAATATTTGGATTACGAGCAATAGCTCTGATGCTTTCGGGTTCAAATTTTATGAGTGATTGCATTAATGTAGGGTATGGTGTAAGTAGATAGTATTTATCTTCATCAGGATTTAATTGTACTACATCGTGGCTATTTTCTGATCCACATGGGACTGCGGTATCCCAAAAATATGTTCGTCTTGAAAGTGTATCGACAAAATGTACTTTATTTTTATAGAATATAGGGACTCTTTTATAACAACATTTGTCTTCAAAAACATAAAATGGTGATACTTTTTTGGTGCAAGTATAGAACCATAATATATTTCCTTCATAGTCAAGAACATTTGATCTGTTTCCTGATAATAAGTGTCCTGCCTAAGGTATTTTTAAAACTGCTAGTGCGAGTGATTGTAGGATTTGTGTTCTTTCCAATTCGCAAAGTTAATGAAGTGCTTCTAATTCAGAAAGTGACATTTCTTGAAAAATTGTTCTAATTGTGTATTTTAATTTCATGTCTAAAAGGATATCATAATGGATATTACCAAAATAGGTGCTATTCATTAGTGATAGTTCTTGTAACCGTGTGCTTTTACTGTCATATGATTTTAGTTTTCCACCAGGTTGACCTTTGCTTTTTAGAAAGTTAACTGGGACGTATGATGTTCCTTCATTTATAGGATGACTTGTGGCATAAGGGTCAAATTTTATTTTTCCAGTGGTCATGTCGAAACCTTTTTCGTATTCGACAAGTATTTCAGAGTATTGTATCTTATAAAGTGGATTTCTGTATTTACATGCAAATTCTGTTTCTTGATAGATTAGAAAACGTGTTAATTTATTTTCTATATCATGGAATTTTCTAAAATCATTGCTCTGTTTACGAGATGGGTTTACTTGTTCGTATGGAATTGATTCTATAAAATAATTTCATGAAATTTGATCATTCGAGCGTGTATTTTTGCTACTTGAAATGTTGTGCATGTATCTTCGGGAAATCAAACAATTGTTGCTTGGGTCCTTGTTGTAGGGTCACAAAAACCTTGATCATTTTTGCAAGGTAATCTAATTCCTTGATAGATCATTGTGTTATCAGATAAATCTCGTGTGAGTTGTACTTTTTCGAGTTGTATTTTCCAATCGAAAAACATTATTTCTTGATATCCTTTGTTTTTTGTGTCTGCTTTGCAGTTTGAGGGGTCATTTATTCCA
This sequence comes from Symsagittifera roscoffensis, assembly GCF_963678635.1. Classification (NCBI taxonomy): domain Eukaryota; kingdom Metazoa; phylum Xenacoelomorpha; order Acoela; family Convolutidae; genus Symsagittifera; species Symsagittifera roscoffensis. The sequence goes on from NC_087062.1 coordinate 42,644,354, forward strand.
ATGTGTGGTATCCAGTGTTTATCGTGTATGTCATAAGTTAATCTTCCGTGTGCGCTGTTATATGGGTTTTTTTCGTCTAATTTTATTTGTCCTTGATATTGTTCAAGTTCTGCCTGATGTACAGAATTGTCAAAGACTTGGAAATTTACTGTTTTTCTGTCTGTGGTTTTATTTCTTGTGATATTCATCTGAGTAATTCGTTTTTACAATCATCGGGATTTAGATGTAAAAGTCGTTCTATATTACTTTGGTAAAATGATTCGTGATCAAGTCGGATCTTATTTCCGTTGGAAACTTGTGAACAGTGTACTTTCTTTTCAGAAAATGTTGCTGTAAATTTATATCCTGTGACTGTTGTTGCTCGTGCTTTTGAATTCAATGTTGCTATTACATTTGTAGTTTCTATAGCTTGTGGTTCTGTTTCGCATTGTGATTCTTGATTTATGGCATGTTTGTGTAGTGTTTTTTGTTCGTTTTCTTCACAATCATAGTGTGTTACTAACAAATCCTGGGGTCCTGTGCAAGGAGAAGGATTTGTGTTTTGGTCTGAAAATATTATAAAAAAGATGTGTTGAAATGTTAATATTTTTAGAATATACATGTGTATGATAATCCTGAGTATGGGTTATAAAATGTTATGGAACCAATTGTGTTTTTTGTATATCTAACGTAATTATTTATTACTTCAGTTGTTCTGAATGGTGGTGGTAGCGATTGAACTGTTATATTTGGTGGATTTAATGGGTAGGGATGTTGAACAATATTGTTAAGTTTGATTGTGATTTCAAATTTGAACTGGAGACTATTTTGTTGAAGTATTTGAATATTGTGTTCTCGAATATCTTCGTGGATATCTTGTCTATATTGTAGTCTATTGAGTGCCCAACTGTGGAGTCGGTTACTATCTTGATATTGTCCAAATAATGGGGGAGGTGCTACGAATGTGTTCCAATCTAGTCGTAAAGGGGTATTTGATGAAGATTGTTCTCGATATCTAGCGTCGATATAATAGTAGTCTTCAAAAGAATATATTATCCAGTTTTAAGCTGGGTTAATCCGGTTTGGGTACCGTTGGTTTTCTTTTCTTAGTCATGCTGTTATTTTATGATTTGTTTTGTTTAGTAAGCTGCGTTGGTTAGTTTAGTTTAGTGTATAATTCCTTTCCAACCGGGTTAAAGGAACGTTTGAAACTTGTTATCGTGTGTTAGAGTTGTTGATAGTGAAAGCGTGAAACTTAAAATCATTATTTAAACAATTCTTCGTGGGCGAGCTGTGCGAGTTTGGATAGAACTCTTGTTCGAATGAATGAAAATATTGAAAAAGTTAGTACTGCTTTCTCATTTCATTACTCTATTGCATAGAAATTGAATTTTACTGCTTTTGGGGAAGTTTAAAATTATAAATTTTCATCGTATTTTAACTTTACTGCTTCGTGGGGAAATAATTTATAAATGAAATTACTACATTGGGTATGAATTTTACTGCATTATTTAGTGCGAAAGATTAATGAGTTCGAATATAATTTAACAAGTTTGTATTTTTATTTGTCTAAAAGAATAAATCAAACATTGATAGAAAATGGTTAGTACAAATTTAAATTTATTAGTTAAAAGTATGTCAAATTATATTTACCTCAATCTTCTGGGAAAAAGCCGTGAGGGAAGATGTCGTGAATCATGTTTGATGTTGTTAATAATTTGGCTAGTATGCGTATGATGTTTTTAGTTTGTAGCAGTGGCCAAAGCAATTGAAGTGCCTTGATGGTGTTTAATTCTTCTGTGCCTACTGCAAACTCGTAAGGTGTGTTTTGCATGAGGTTATATATTTTATGATTATATTTAGTATTGTGAATGAATTCTAATATGGGTATTTCAATAGGCTGGATAAATTCATGCGGGATAAGGAAGGGTCTTGATTCTTTAGCATTGAAGGTCTTTGTGATGGGACAGAATATATACATTTGGGTAACTGGGTCATAGTTGCGGAGGATGCCGTGGAGGTTAGTATCTTTAATGCAATTTGTAAAATTAAGGAAAAATGGTGACGTGTATTTTGAGTTAAGAAACTGAAAACGGTGGTGAGGTTGTCCTGATGGGGTGTGTAAATCAAAATGATTTTGTATAAAACGATAAAATGTGTATGTGTGCGTTTGTTTAGTGCGTAACATAATATCGTGCGAACAGTGCAAATCGCGTTCCTGTGGTGAAAGAAAGTAAAAGGATAGTGAAAATAACTGAAATTTATCATAGAAGCTCTCGTATGCTTGAATATCAACTAGTGATTCTGAATAATTTGATCATGCTTTCCATCAAAAATATTAAATGTAAATACATATGATGTTTTGATGAAAAAATTTTCTGTTATTTGCGGGTTTGCGAAGCGGTCTTCATCTAAAAATTGATCTTGATTAGGGCGGATGATATTATGATCGTAGTATTCTATTGCAAAATCGTTAGCTCGGGGTGCAGTGAATGTTTTTATTAATTTTTTATATCCAACGTAAGTAAATTGTCGAGGTGTTAGTGATGTGGTGAGTCTAGATAACATGTTTTTGTTCTTTTCGATACTGTCATGAATATTAGCTAATGGTAGGCAGAGGGGGTTAGTATAATTATAATAAGCTGTCCAATGAAGTGTTGGCATTAAAACGTACTCATCAACAAAATTGCGTGTGTCGTTAGTATTGGTAGGTGTATTTAATGTATATTGCGGAAACGAGGGTAAGGTGATTTCAAGAAAATGTTTTGTGTTGGAGTGTTCTGGATAGTTAATATATTCGCGGGGTGTTCCGGGTTAGGTTGGGAATGGGTGATTTGGAAATTTTTGTTTAAAAGTGCGATAAGCTCGGTGAGTGCTGGTAGGTGTTTCGGTGGATGTGGATGATTGTGCTAATGATGGAGTGTAAGCTGAGAAGGGTGTGGGGGTAGGTGGATTTGAGGATGTTATTGTGGATGATAGTTGATGTATTGTAAGGGTGTTGGGGTGTAATAATTGTTGTTGTAGAGTAATAAAATTATCAAGTTCTTGGGAAGTTTGGGGGGTATCTGGAAAATTATTATAGGATCTGTCGGAATGAAATGGAGAATAGGTTGGGGTTACTTGGGAATCATAAAAAGGAGTGGAAACGGATGGGAGGGTTGAAAAGGGGGTTTTGAAAAAACTGAGGAGTTGGTCTGGGTATAGGTAGAGGGAGATGGTTTGGAGTCTGCAAACTCGTCGGGGGTTTCTACATTAGAGTTATTAAATTGTGGGATAGTATGAAAAACTGAAATATCTGAGTTAGTATCAGAATTCGTGCTTGATGGTATATTAATAATTGGAAAATCGGGTGGTGGGAAAGCAAAAAGTTGGATTATTGGGATTTGAGTTTGGAGGTTGGCTGAGTGGGAATTTGAGCGATGGAGGGATCCAAATTGTCGGCTCATCGTGGGCTAAAAAAAAATGATTATTTTGAGATTGAAAAGTGGTGGTGTGAGGTTGTTCTATAATTTGTTCATATGTATTATCATTTTGTGAATGATGTGTCATTATGTGTTGAATGGGACTTCGTGTTGTATTTGGTCTAGAATTTGGATTATTTGTGATTGCTAGGTTTCGGAAATTACGGGGAACTAATGATAATGGATGGTTTTGTGGTAAGGGTGGCAACTGTGTTGCGGTAGGTGTTATATCTATATTAATTTGTTCTTCTTGGTATGTGTTTTGTCTTGTGGATATTTTTGTGTTTTATTCTTTTATTTGTGCATCTAGAAGTATTTTGTTAATTGATGATGAAAAAGTTCCAAAAAATCCTGCAAATAGTATGCGTGCTACACTTGCTTGTCGGTTTACTTGTGTGTGTATAGCGCATGTGTTATAGATTCCTTTTAACAGTGAGAAAAGAAATCCTATAAAATTAAACATGGCGTATAAGATAGTTAATTTTTATAAAATGTAATAGGGCCATCCTAGAAAAGCTAGAACTTCGTTCTATAAGGTGACAAAACTGAAAAAATTTATAGGTGAAATATCTTGTGGTCTGTTTTTTTTTCACCGTTTAAATATATGTAGTCCTTAATATCTTTAAAATATCCGCTATAATCTTGTGTATGAATGTCTGCAAAGCCTGCGGTTTCGGCAAGTTTTCTTAAAATTTGGTCAATTGATTGTCGTTGTATTGTGTCCATTTGTGTTAATAATTCCTGAAACTGTTGTATTCTAATGTGATGTTGTATATCAGATTTAGAATATATTCCAATTGATTGTAAATCAATATTTGGATTACGAGCAATAGCTCTGATGCTTTCGGGTTCAAATTTTATGAGTGATTGCATTAATGTAGGGTATGGTGTAAGTAGATAGTATTTATCTTCATCAGGATTTAATTGTACTACATCGTGGCTATTTTCTGATCCACATGGGACTGCGGTATCCCAAAAATATGTTCGTCTTGAAAGTGTATCGACAAAATGTACTTTATTTTTATAGAATATAGGGACTCTTTTATAACAACATTTGTCTTCAAAAACATAAAATGGTGATACTTTTTTGGTGCAAGTATAGAACCATAATATATTTCCTTCATAGTCAAGAACATTTGATCTGTTTCCTGATAATAAGTATCCTGCCTAAGGTATTTTTAAAACTGCTAGTGCGAGTGATTGTAGGATTTGTGTTCTTTCCAATTCGCAAAGTTAATGAAGTGCTTCTAATTCAGAAAGTGACATTTCTTGAAAAATTGTTCTAATTGTGTATTTTAATTTCATGTCTAAAAGGATATCATAATGGATATTACCAAAATAGGTGCTATTCATTAGTGATAGTTCTTGTAACCGTGTGCTTTTACTGTCATATGATTTTAGTTTTCCACCAGGTTGACCTTTGCTTTTTAGAAAGTTAACTGGGACGTATGATGTTCCTTCATTTATAGGATGACTTGTGGCATAAGGGTCAAATTTTATTTTTCCAGTGGTCATGTCGAAACCTTTTTCGTATTCGACAAGTATTTCAGAGTATTGTATCTTATAAAGTGGATTTCTGTATTTACATGCAAATTCTGTTTCTTGATAGATTAGAAAACGTGTTAATTTATTTTCTATATCATGGAATTTTCTAAAATCATTGCTCTGTTTACGAGATGGGTTTACTTGTTCGTATGGAATTGATTCTATAAAATAATTTCATGAAATTTGATCATTCGAGCGTGTATTTTTGCTACTTGAAATGTTGTGCATGTATCTTCGGGAAATCAAACAATTGTTGCTTGGGTCCTTGTTGTAGGGTCACAAAAACCTTGATCATTTTTGCAAGGTAATCTAATTCCTTGATAGATCATTGTGTTATCAGATAAATCTCGTGTGAGTTGTACTTTTTCGAGTTGTATTTTCCAATCGAAAAACATTATTTCTTGATATCCTTTGTTTTTTGTGTCTGCTTTGCAGTTTGAGGGGTCATTTATTCCAATGTGTGGTATCCAGTGTTTATCGTGTATGTCATAAGTTAATCTTCCGTGTGCGCTGTTATATGGGTTTTTTTCGTCTAATTTTATTTGTCCTTGATATTGTTCAAGTTCTGCCTGATGTACAGAATTGTCAAAGACTTGGAAATTTACTGTTTTTCTGTCTGTGGTTTTATTTCTTGTGATATTCATCTGAGTAATTCGTTTTTACAATCATCGGGATTTAGATGTAAAAGTCGTTCTATATTACTTTGGTAAAATGATTCGTGATCAAGTCGGATCTTATTTCCGTTGGAAACTTGTGAACAGTGTACTTTCTTTTCAGAAAATGTTGCTGTAAATTTATATCCTGTGACTGTTGTTGCTCGTGCTTTTGAATTCAATGTTGCTATTACATTTGTAGTTTCTATAGCTTGTGGTTCTGTTTCGCATTGTGATTCTTGATTTATGGCATGTTTGTGTAGTGTTTTTTGTTCGTTTTCTTCACAATCATAGTGTGTTACTAACAAATCCTGGGGTCCTGTGCAAGGAGAAGGATTTGTGTTTTGGTCTGAAAATATTATAAAAAAGATGTGTTGAAATGTTAATATTTTTAGAATATACATGTGTATGATAATCCTGAGTATGGGTTATAAAATGTTATGGAACCAATTGTGTTTTTTGTATATCTAACGTAATTATATATTACTTCAGTTGTTCTGAATGGTGGTGGTAGCGATTGAACTGTTATATTTGGTGGATTTAATGGGTAGGGATGTTGAACAATATTGTTAAGTTTGATTGTGATTTCAAATTTGAACTGGAGACTATTTTGTTGAAGTATTTGAATATTGTGTTCTCGAATATCTTCGTGGATATCTTGTCTATATTGTAGTCTATTGAGTGCCCAACTGTGGAGTCGGTTACTATCTTGATATTGTCCAAATAATGGGGGAGGTGCTACGAATGTGTTCCAATCTAGTCGTAAAGGGGTATTTGATGAAGATTGTTCTCGATATCTAGCGTCGAGGTTGTTTGGGAAATTTAAAGGGAAAAAAGCGGCGGTGAAATTTGACTTAGTGATGGTGTTGACGGTAGTGATAATGTTTCTGGTAGTGATGATGGTGTTTTTTCCGTAGAAAAATCTATTGGTTCAATTACTATGTTTGGTTCACCTTGTGTATATGAGTGTGTTACCCAATCTGGTAGTCATGCGGTGGGATTGGGGCGGTTAAAGGAATTTTCTTGTATTTGTTCAGATGTTGGTGTTGAACCTATGTAATCTGAGGGTATACTTGAGGTGCTATGTTGTGAAAGGAGTGTGGGAGTTTCTGGCAGTGTACTATTTAAATTTTCTGAAGTAGTTGGTGTTGGTGACTGGGGTATATCAAAATGCACTCTAGGGGCTTGAAAATTTCTGTTTCTTCGTGGATGTATAATCTGTCTATTTATTTCAACTGTTTTTTGATTTTGAATAATGTGTCTTATTCTATTTAAGTCTTGTGGTAATGTGGGGTACAAATTATATGTTGGTTCACTTAGGGGTGCCTGTCGCTGAACTGGTTCTAATGGTTCGGAGAAGCGAGCGTGTCGTTCTTCAAAAGTGTATGGGTCATCTTGAAAAGAAATTCGTGTGGATGTTTGGGGGTTTTGGGTAATTGTGGGTATTGCTGGGTTTTCTTGGGATGATGTCGGTGAAGACTGATTTTGTGATTAATGGTTAGCAATTTTGGAAACGTGTCAATATTGTGGTTAGCAATTTTGTAATATTCTTCGATGAAAAGAATTAAAAGGTTTGTTGCCAAGGCGAATGTGACTATTGCCTTTTTTACACATTTGCACATTGTCATTATTAGGATGATAAAAATGTGATGAAAATTACGAATAGTAAAAAAATATCTGTTCTACTAAAAATTGTTCGTATAATTTAAATAGACTTTGAATTATCGTACCTGTGAATTTGGTCAATGATTTGGGAAAGTTGGAGATATATTTCAAATAGGGAGTAGAAAATTTAAAAAATATTGCAAAAAATTATTAAAATGATTATGAAAGTTTCAAAAGTATTCATAAAAAATATGAGCAAAAGTTTGAATGGTATGAAAAATTTTATGAGAAGTTTTAAGATTGTATTTTTTAAGATATTGACTGATTGAGAGAAAAGCTTTTAAGAAATGATTCCTTCGTCGAATATTTTTTGTTGTTTGGGGCGAAATTCAAGTGTGGTCGGATTATTTATTGGTTTTTGACAAGTGGGTTGAGTTTTGTGAAAAATTGTTGGGGGCTAGTTTTATGGTGTTCGGGATGTCTTCTTTGCTGTATTTTTATTTGTCAGGTGATCTGGGGTATTTTTGAAATATTTGTAATTTAGGCCAAATGATTATGGTCCTTTTTTACTTTAGGCTAATTCGCCATTTTTGGTTGGAGGGTTTTTGAGGTCTAAGTTGGGAAAATATTGTTGATCTTTGCGTTATTAGATAGGGGAGGGTTGTAATTTTTTGGTGGTGTTTATTTTAGTTGTCAAATGTTAGCGAGTTGCCTATTTTTGACCTGGAGGTTGTAAAGTTATAGTTATAGTTATGCCTGGAGTTTAATATCTATCGGCTAATAGATTGGTGCTAGAGATATAGAAGGTGACGGATTGGAGTGAATCCTTTTGGCTGAATCTGAACTAAAATTGTTGCGTATTTATCAGCAAGTTATCTTGAAAAATGAAAGTTCAAAATGATTTAGAGGTGTAAAAACTATTAATCTTTAAAATCAAAGTTGTTTTTGAAATTCAACTTTCTTTAATATTTTAGATTGTGGAATGAATGTTTTGTAATTTTTACGTGGTTAATTTCTAATTCGTGATGATTCTCTATATTCTGATTTTTCTACTTGTTCTTGTGGTAAAATTTTTTCTATCCTTTTTCTATTTTTTCTTTCTTTTTGAGGTATTTTTGGGTCTGGCGTTTTTGGATTATTTTGAGCTTTGGTTTGTTTTTGATTTTGATTTTCATGATGAACGTTGTCTTGTTCATTTACTTCTTTTTCTGTATGTGGATGATTTTGAATAACTTTTAAACCTGTGAAAGAATATAATTGAGTTAATTCGCGTAATGCGTATTATTTTGGGTACTATAATTCTGGCAAAACAAAATATTCAAACCTCATCAAACTTTGTAAATGAAGAAACAGTTGAAACAAAACCTAAAAAAACACAACAAAGTATCCCACCTATTCATCCAACACTTACAACACTACATAACAAAAAAATCCCATTCCACAAACAAAACTGCAACCGACATTCAAACCAACCGTTGTTCCAAAAAATTCTGGAATGGATTATCAAACATATAGACCAATAAGTGGAAGACGACAATCTAACAAACCAAAATATTCAAGTAGAAATAATTTCGCAAATGCGTATTATTTTGGGCAATAGATTGTTACGATGTTGAACAACTTCTTTTTTAGTTGAATCTGTGAGTTTATACGTTACGTCAGTGGGTTTGGCAATTATTTAGTATGGTCCTTTTCGAAGGGGTTCTAATTTTTTAGAGATTCCTTTTTGCGTATTAGGGTTAGGTATTAAGACAAATGTTCCAATTTTTAAGTCTGTGGCTGGCTTAAAGCGTGAATTAATTTGCTCGTTAATGTTTTGCCTTTGTAACAACTTCTTTGTTACTTTTTGGTAAATTTCATTGTGTTTTTTTATCTCTATTTAAAATCCATTCGTTATGTCTGCAGGAGGCTAATTTAAGAATTTGTGGATGGTGAAAATGATCTTCATCATGTGTGTGTAAAGGTAGGTTATAAAAAATTGAATCTTAATTTGGTTGGCAATAACCTTGTGCATTTTTATGGGCATTTGCTGTAAACATAATTGGTTTCCGTGGCTTTTGATTAAAAACCATTTCGTATGGTGACATTCCTAAAGTTGTCGTAATTTGTGAATTATATGATAAGGGAAATAGTTTTACATCTGCTGACCATTCTGTATATCGTGTATCATTTCCATTAATGCTACATCTGAGATGTTCTTGTAGTGAGCGGTTCATACCTTCGACTAAACCGTTTGTCCAAGGTGCATGAGATGTACATGGTTTATGTTTGATGTTGTATAAGTGGCATAGTGTGATGATTTCGTTATTTATAAATTCTGTACCGTTGTCTGTAACTAGGATTTCGGGTAATCCGAATTTGGCTATCCAATGTTCATAAAGTGTTGTGTAAGCTTAATAAGCATTACAATGTGGTACAGGGTTGAGTGCTACATACTGTGTGAATGCATCAACAATGACCATAATGTAGGAGTTTCCTTCAGAGGATGGTGAAATGGGTCCTTTTGTGTCCAATGAAATGCGATGGTTAAAATATAAACTTTGTCCTTTAAAATCTTGTTTCTGTGCTATTTTTTTTTATTTGGATAGGGTTTGTTCAATTGACGTAATATACAATCATTGCATAATACTTTTATCCAAATTGGTGCATTTGGGAAATAAAAATTGTGTGTAAAGTTCGACTATGTTTGTTCTGATCCTGAGTGTCCTTTTGTATTTTGTGTATGGGAGATGTTAAATGCTATTAGAATCATACTTAAAGGAAGACAGTGAACTTTAGAATCATTTAATTGGTATTCTAAAAGGTCTGTATTTTCATTAATTGTTGTGTTATTAATTTTTCGGAAATATCGGAGGAGTGTTTTGTTTCCTAAAATTGTGGTATCTGCTTTTACGGGCTAAGTTTTGTAATTGTGCCATGATTTTAGTTGTCTAATTACTGGGTCGAGATTTTGATATCGTTTTAAAAGTTCAAGTGTAATTTTATCTGGTGGGGGGAGAAAAATACTGTCAATTTCCAGTTTTGATAGGGGAATTGTGTCAAGTGGGTCATGGAGGTCAAAATTCTGATTTATTGTGTATTTTGAATCATTTGTTTGTGGTCCTCATAAATTTATTTTATCGGTCAAATTTTTTTTTCAATTAATTGAAAAAGGTGTTTTTATGCGAGTGTTGTTTTATTCTCTTTTGTTGAGTATTTTTTTCCATTGTGAGTATGGAATTGGTTTAAAAGTAGATGTGCCTAATAAATCAACTTCGTAGTGATTATTTTGGCAATCTAAGTAGAGTGGAAAATGTTGTAGATTATTTATTTGTAATTGATCAATGTCAGTTTTTACTGCGTATTTGCATTCTAGTCGGGGTAATGTTTCATCTTTTGCGAGATAGAATTTAATATTTTGTGGTATTTCAACTAAAGTTTTTCGTGTAAGTAATTCAGGTGGCGTATTTCGACTTAATGTATCTGGTAATGCAAGGTTTTTCCTGCTGTCCAAACTATATGTAAGTTTGGAAATTCCATTAGAATTAGTTGAAATCTATAAACTCTATGATTTGGATTTGATTTTTGTGTAAAAAGAATTATAATTGGTTTGTGATCTGTATATAAAACTGTTGGGTGTTTTGATCCAATTATCAGAAAATCATACTCTGTAAGTGTATAAATTATAGCTGTACATTCTCTAATTGGAGTGTAGAGTCGTAGCTCTGCTTGTGTGAATAATCGTGAATTTGCTGATATAAGATTTATTTTATTTGTTCCACTATGTGATTGTAGCAATGCTGCGCTGATGCCAAAATTTGAACCATCGCACAGTGCATAGAATGGTTGATTTGGATCTGGAATTGTGTTTGAAATTTGTTCTGTCAAAAGCTTTTTAATTTCTTCAAATCGTGTTTGATGTTCAGTGGTCCATTCAAAATTATTTTGTTGTCTGAGGATGTTATAGAAAAGTCTTAGGTATAATTGCATTTTGTAAACATATTTACTTAAGAAATTCAACATTCCAAGGAATTCTTAAATTTTCTTTTTATTTGTAGGTGGCTGAAGTTTTTGGATTGCATCAATACGTGTATTTAATGAAGTGATAGTGTTTCGTTCAAAATTATGTCCTAAAAATTTAACGCGTGTTAAAAAGAAGTGTGATTTATCGGGGGCTGCCTTTAAATTTTCGTTCTGAAGTGTTTTATGATATTGTTCTAAAACTATAAACATTTCTTCTTTGGTTTGTGATTGCATAAAAACATCATCTAGATAGGTGATTGCATTTTTCTTTAGTATTAATGGTCTAAAAATTTTACTCATAAAAGTTGAAAAAGCTGCTGGTCCTATGGATATTCCATAGAATAAGCAATTAAATTCATATTGTTGATTTCCAATAACAAATTGTGTTAACCGTCGTGATTGTTCATCTAGTGGCATTTGATTATAAGCACTATTCATATCTGCGGTTGTGAAATATTTACCATTTATCTTTGTTAAGATAACTTGTATGGGTTCAATAGGACAATTGCATTTTGATTCCATACTTAAAGGAAGACAGTGAACTTTAGAATCATTTAATTGGTATTCTAAAAGGTCTGTATTTTCATTAATTGTTGTGTTATTAATTTTTCGGAAATATCGGAGGAGTGTTTTGTTTCCTAAAATTGTGGTATCTGCTTTTACGGGCTAAGTTTTTTGTATTTGTGCCATGATTTTATTTGTCTAATTACTGAGTCGAGATTTTGATATCGTTTTAAAAGTTCAAGTGTAATTTTATCTGTTGGGGGGAGAAAAATATCGCCAATTTCCAGTTTTGATAGGGGAATGGTGTCAAGTGGGTCATGGAGGTCAAAAACTTGATTTATTGTGTATTTTGAATCATTTGTTTGTGGTCCTGATAAATTCATTTTATCGGTCAAATTTTCTTTATCAATTAATGGAAAAAGGTATTTGTATGCGAGTGTTGTTTTATTCTCTTTTGTTGAGTATTATTTTTTTTCCATTGTGAGTATGGAATTGGTTTAAAAGTAGATGTGCCTAATAAATCAACTTCGTAGTGATTATTTTGGCATTCTAAGTAGAGTGGAAAATGTTGTAGATTGTTTATTTGTGATTGATCAATGTCAGTTTTTACTGCGTATTTGCATTCTAGTCGGGGTAATGTTTAATCTTTTGCGAGATAGAATTTAATATTTTGTGGTATTTCAACTAAAGTTTTTCGTGTAAGTAATTCAGGTGGCGTATTTCGACTTAATGTATCTGGTAATGCAAGGTTTTTTCCTGCTGTTCAAACTATATATAAGTTTAGAAATTCCATTAGAATTAGTTGAAATCTATAAACTCTATGATTTGGATTTAATTTTTGTGTAAGTAGAAATATAATTGGTTTGTGATCTGTAAATAAAACTGTTGGGTGTTTTGATCCAAGTATCAGAAATTCGTACTCTGTAAGTGTATAAATTATAGCTGTACATTCTCTCATTAGAGTGTAGAGTCGTAGCTCTGCTTGTGTGAATAATCGTGAATTTGCTGATATAAGATTTATTTTATTTGTTCCACTATGTGATTGTAGCAATGCTGCGCTGATGCCAAAATTTGAACCATCGCACAGTGCATAGAATGGTTGATTTGGATCTGGAATTGTGTTTGAAATTTGTTCTGTCAAAAGCTTTTTAATTTCTTCAAATCGTGTTTGATGTTCAGTGGTCCATTCAAAATTATTTTGTTGTCTGAGGATGTTATAGAAAAGTCTTAGGTATAATTGCATTTTGTAAACATATTTACTTAAGAAATTCAACATTCCAAGGAATTCTTAAATTTTCTTTTTATTTGTAGGTGGCTGAAGTTTTTGGATTGCATCAATACGTGTATTTAATGGAGTGATAATGTTTCGTTCAAAATTATGTCCTAAAAATTTAACGCGTGTTAAAAAGAAGTGTGATTTATCGGGGGCTGCCTTCAGATTTTTGTTCTGAAGTGTTTTATGATATTGTTCTAAAACTGTAAACATTTCTTCTTTGGTTTGTGATTGCATAAAAACATCATTTAGATAGGTGATTGCCTTTTTCTTTAGTTTTAATAGTCTAAAAATTTTACTCAAAAAAGCTGAAAAAGCTGCTGGTCCTATGGACATTCCATAGAATAAGCAATTAAATTCATATTGTTGATTTCCAATAACAAATTGTGTTAACCGTTGTGATTGTTCTTCTAGTGGCATTTGATTATAAGCACTATTCATATCTGCGGTTGTGGAACATTTACCATTTATCTTCGTTAAGATAACTTGTATGGGTTCAATAGGCCAATTGCATTTTGATTCGTCAATTAGTGAATTGAGGTATCTAGCATCTAAAACCATTTTTAGTGATTCACCTTTTGCTAGAATGATAACAGGCTTAATGAAGGTGTTAACTTTTGGTTGTTCTTCTTTATTTACTGGTGAGATAATTTCGTATTGTTCTAAAATATCAAGTAATCTATTTACCTTGTCGAGTAAGTGAATCGGTACTTTACTTGCTCTTTGTTTTTTGAAAACTGAGTCAGGTTTTAATGGGAGGTGTAGTGATCAACTAATTTTTCCAACGTCAAATTTTGATGTTGCATAGACTGTTGAATATTTTAACAGTTGTTTTGCTAATTTATCAAATTAATCTTGTGTGATTTGTGAATGTTGAAAATCAATGTTGAATGTTGAATGTTGAATGTTGTTCTTTTGCGTAATTTGTTATATTGAATGTCGGTTTAAAATTTGGTGTTTTTGTGAAATAATCTGTGTTTCTTTTTTCATTACTTATTATATTATTTATGGATAATTCTTCGTCAAGAATTGTTGATAGGCAAATATCTAATAATTGGAGTATATTAATAACGCGGTAGGCTACTTCATTTATAGGTGAAATTGTAGCGTTTGTTTCACAATATCCTACAAGTCCTATGGGTAATGTTATTTGATACGGTGTATTGTTATACAAGTGTAATGAAATAATATCGGAATTCGTATTTTTTGAGTATTTTATGGATGAGATTGTAATTTTGAAAATTTTGTGGACAGGTTTGAATTCGAAATCTGACATGAAAAGTTGTTGTCTATTTTGATTTTTGTTATACTGATGAACTTGTTTTACTGAAAAATTATTGATATTTCCTGATAGTGGTTTCAGGTGTTTCTGTTCTTGATTGTAAATGGGATAAAATTTTGAGAAAAATGGTGGTTGTTTGTTTAATCTCTGGAAGAATGTTAGGGCTGTATTTTTTGTTTTTGTGTATTTATCTTTGATATGGATCTTACTATTTAAGATGTTGATTGTTGGTATATATTTAGTTATGAATGGTATGCCAACAATATTGTGCTTAATATCAGTAATATGAAATATTTGTTTAAATGGTTTCTTCAAAATTTTGTTTTGTTCCATTGTTCTTGTGGGAAGAAGGAACATTTGGATTTTTCCATAATTTACTAATGTTGATCCTTGTGCTGTTGCTAATTTATTAGATGTTTCAAGAGGTGTTAAATTTGGATGCAATGTTTTAATTTCATTCCATGTGGGAATATTATTTATAATTGATTCTGCTCCTGAGTCAATTAAAAAACCAATTTCAAGATCTGGTGGTTGAAATTCTTTGTTTCTTGGGCTTTCTAAGAGAAATGAATTTGTCCAAATTTTTTCTCTTGGTTGTTCTTTTTGTATATTTTGATAAATATGTTTTGTGTTTGAGCATTGTGTTTCATCTTTTTTATGTGTCGTTTGTGTATTATTAATGGGTCCAATATAGTAGTTATGGAGAGATTCCAATTGATTTTCATATATATGCCAAGTAAAAGGTTGTTCATATATGATTGGTTCATAGTCGTTTCTGACTGTTATCATATTTACAGAGATGGTATTATCTGTATCACTTTCAGTATCTGATGATTCACAATTTATGTGATTTAGTTGTAATTATTTACTTCCCGTGTCATCAATACCTGGGGGGTCTGAAGTTGTTTCTTCATTTGTTTGCACTTGATTATTGTGTCTTGGATGTTTTGGTTTGTTACTTCTGTATCGATGTTTAGAATCAGGATAACGGTTATTATTCCTATGTGAAGACTGGGAATAATTTCTATATCGACTATTTTAACTTGAGTTTCGATTTTGTGAATTATTTCGTGATCTGGTTTGATAGTTGTCATTTAATCAGTGATAATCGATCTATTATATGAATTATTCCTTGATCTATTGTTTGGATAGTTCTGATTTCGATTATTAGAATAACTTCTATTTCTATTGTGTGAATAGTTTCTATTTCTGTTGTATGATGAGTTTCGTGATATATTATTGGAATAGTGTCTATTCCTTGGGTTTGAATGGGAACTGGATGCAGAAACAAATTCTGTTGTGTTTGAATTCGAGCGTGAATAGTTATTTTGGTTATTTTGGCTATTCGATCGGCTATATCTATTTTGTGAGAAATTTCGTGAATTTCTTCGTTCGGGTGATCCACCTCTTTAACTTGAGTTATATGGTGATTGATTTCTTGAGTAATTTGAGTTGCATGGAAGTGGTTTTCCTGAACTGTTATTACTATATATGTTTTTCTTTGGTAGATTTTGATCTTTTTTTATGTATTGATAGAATGATTTATTTGGTTCATTGTGCTTTTGAGGTTTATTCTGATTGTCTTGTTGTTTTTGTCTACATTCGGCGATACTGTGTCCGTATCGTCGGCAGTAATTACACCATTTTTTTAAAGATGGTTTGCCTTCAAAGTTTGCATTTTGTTCGTAGATGTTTAGTATTTCAGTAATTTTTTCAATCAGATCTGTGTCTGATTCTTGTATGTTATATATATGTGTATTATTTGTTTCGATCCGATTAACATACTGTAGTTTTAGATTTTCTGTTTCTTCAAGTTTCATTGTGATTTCTGCTTGTTCTAGTTTATCTACTAATTTTCTAAAATCTAAATCTGGTTCTCGAATTGAGGAAGGATGAGATGCTCTCTTTTTTAAAGCTATTTTCCTTAATTGAGGTGTTAAGGTCATCATTAAAATTTCTGTCATTTTTGTGTTTTTGTAATCATGTGTATTAAGTGAATATGCTTTTCGAACTATTGTTTTGATTCGTACTGCTAATTGTTTAATTGTTTCATTTGGTAATCTGCGTATTTTGTTGCATAAAACTCTTTGGTGTTGTTTGTTTCTTTCAGAATAAAACATTTTTGAAAACTCTTGTGTAAATATTTTCCAATCTGATTTTATTTCTATGGGTAATACTGAAAACCATTTTTGGGCTGCGCCATCTAGTGTTGTTTGTATTAACGCTGTGCGTCTATGTATCCAATTTTGATGGAGTGGTGTATTAATTGGTTCGGGTCCTATATTTAAAATTAAATTTGCTGTTACTGCATTTAAATAATCTTCTACAGAATATTCAGGATCTGTTCCTGTGATTACCATTAATGGTTTATTCGATGTTATTGATGATCCACCCATGAGGTATGGATTCATAGTCATCTGTAGTGATTCTGCGGCATTTGGCATTTGTGAGAAGTTTGAAAGTTGATTTTTTGTTATTTCATGTTGATGAAGGTAATATGGGAGCGGTATTTCATTTTGCATTTGGGTTGGTTGATAAGAATGCATTGATATTGGGTTTTGTGGTTGTATTGGTTAAAAAGATTGTGTATTAAATGGGTTTTTTGTATTTGCATTTGTTGTGGATTTTGTATATCTGTCGGATTTTGTGGGTAAATTTTCATATTTTGAGATGGTTGAGATTGTCGCGGTCTCAATGCATTTGTTGTGGATTTTGTAAATCTGTCGGATTTTGTGGGTAAATTTTCATATTTTGAGATGGTTGAGATTATCGCGGGGGGTTGGTTTGTTTTTGGTTGGTGTGCATAATTATAATTGTGTTCTGCAAAAGTGTTTCTTGTGAACGTTTTTCGTGTTTTGACGGTTTTGTCATTGGTCTATACGTTTGATAGTCCATATGTGAATATTTTGGAGCAACCGAAGGTTTAACGGTCAATTGTAAGGTTACCTGTGTTAGCGATGTGTTTGTATTTCTTGGTGTTGTCAGATTTGGGTGTATTGGTGAAATACTTTGTTGTGTAGTTGTTGCTGTTGTTTGGACGATTTCTTCATTTATGAAGTGTGATGGTGTTTGAATGTCTTGTTGTGTGAGATTTCTGGTTCCCTTGAGCTTTTCATTTTGATTGACTGTTGAATTTAAGCTGTTATTCCGTGTATCAGGTAAAAATGTATTATAATTTAATGGTGTTGCGTCCATCGTCAATGGTATTACTTTTACATAATCTCTGTGGATAGATATTGTACTTATTGCTTGACTCGAGATATCTTGTGGAATATTTATAAATGCTGGATGAGACCATTCAGTGTCCCAAACGTAACCTGATTGTTCTGCAATGATCGTTTTGTCATTGGTATTTTGAGGTCTGAAATTTTTTCTTGCTTGTGAAATTAAATCTAGATTGTGGGTAAAATAATCTATTATAAACCATGCTAAATTCTTTTGCAAATCATGTTTAGTGTTTTGTGATAAATCATTATTGGTAAAACGTTCGCAGATTATATGTAAAAATGTTGAAAATACTGTGATTTCATTTCTTACTTTTGTATGTTTGGATGTTTCGGTTGGTGATATACTTTGAACTTCTGTTTTTTCTAATATAGATAATTAACTATATATTATTGCAAAAACTTCGTTAGTGAATATGGAGTTTGCTCTTTGTGAATTATGATATTGTATGCTTTTGATATATTCTATGAATACTTTTGAAAATTCTAATTCAATATCGTCTGTTTGAATTACTTATTTACCATGAGCTGTTTGTGGTGTGCTGAATTCTATGGTGTAGATTCCTTATTGTTGTGTTAGATTACATATTTCTTTCAAATAATGCTCTATAATTTGTCTTTTGATTTTAACATCCGGGAATTCTGCTTTACATGGACTGATTCGATTCCTGGTTCAAGCAAATTTACGAGTAAGTTTTTACAAAATCGTGTTTTCCTCTATCATCGAGTGAATCTAAAAGAAAGGGAAAAACTGCTTCTTCATCTGGACTCTCGTCACGTTGAGTGTGGCTCATTTTTTTGTTTGATGACGGTTGATATATAACTATCAATATGTCTAATTGGTTGATTCCAATTATATAGGTGTACTGGTTTGTGTTTATATTGCTTTTTTATTCTTCTTTTTCCTCTTTTTGATGAGTTTGAAGTTGTTTCTGAATCGGAAAAATATAATTGACCATGGATTGGGCAATTTTTATTTTCTGATTTTTTAAATTTGTATAGTGCGTCTAGGTTACTGACTTCTGATTCGGAGAACGCATTTCTATTTTTTTGAAAATCTTTTTCGTGTTATCTGTCTTTGCTTACTTATAATTTTTCTTTTTTTTGTTTGTCGTTTTGTTCGAATAAATCCAACTGTTTGTGTATGTGGAGTTATTACAAGATCGTATTTTTGGTTGTCTCTTTCACAATTGTGTAAAACAATTGTTTGTTTATTTCCTAAATTTTTGAATGACATAAGGTTTAAGGATGAGGGATGCAAGAAGTTATTAGTGATTTTTTATTTTCCTAGACTGTTAGTCCTTACGATTTTTTGGTTCGCTTAACCTGGGTCTTTTTATTCAGTGTTGGAGAGAAAAGTATATCGATTCCGGAGAATGATTTTTTACTTTCTCGTGGCTAGTCTATGTTAAGGTGTTTACTTACTTAATCTTACTTAGGGGTAGTGATTGTGTTCAAGAGTTGGAGAATAGTAAATCAATCCACAAGGTTCAGGTATAATTAGAACGCAAGTAGTTCGTTAGATACTATTTTAAACTTGCTAAGTCTAAGATCTATCCTGGGTCTGGTAAGAGGAGGGTTCAAGTGAAGGATGAATAACCGAAGTTCTTCACTGTTTAGCCTAATTTGACTGGTTAGTTTTACTAAAAATTTCCATTAGTCCTGGGTCTTTTGAAAAGGTTGGATAGTGAATCGACGTTTGAGGTCGTTAGACACTTGCTAAGTGGGTGGGGGAGAACAAAATTGTTCTTTTTGAACCAAGGATAGGCCTTGATGATCAGATTTTAAAATTAATGAGAAAGAAAGTTTATTAAGATCCAAGGATAAGCCTTGATGATCTAGTTTAAAAAAAAAATTAAATTTTAAATGATGTAAATTTTTTTGATAACATATACTACAAAGAAAATAATGAGAAAAAAATGCTGTTAGTTAGCTTATGATTGCTGTTATGTTTAGGTGATGAAACTGGAACACCAGGATGATTTATAATTACTAACTATTAATTGTCATGCTACTAATTTTTATTTTTATTTTCAATAAATATTTTTCAAATATGTTTTATATATATTATTAGAGAAATTAAGGGAACGATCTGAGATCTTTTTATCAATTGTTATTGTACATTAATTATTTTTTCAGCGCCTGAAATAATCATGAAGATTTACTTCAAAATTTTATGTTTGCAAATGAAAATCTAAATTCATTGCTAAAAAAATTGCTAAACTTGATAAAAAGTTTTAGTTTTTTAATGATGTTAGTTAGCTTACGATTGCTGTTATGCTTAGGTGATGCAGCTGAAACAACAGGATGATTTATAATTACTAACTAATAATTGTCATGCTACTAATTTTTGTTTTTATTTTCAATAAATATTTTTCAAATATGTTTTATATATAATACTGCAGAAATTAAGGGAACGATCTGAGATCTTTTTATCAATTGTTATTGTACATTAATAATTTTTTTTAGCGCCTGAATTAATCATGAAGATTTACTTCAAAATTTTATGTTTGCAAATGAAAATCTAAATTCATTGCTAATAAGATTCTAAATATAATAGTTTGTGTTGGCTTTTGCCGTACAACCATGAAACTAAATGGTAAATTTCTACGTAGTCGTATATCGTCTCTTGTCCGAGGTCTTCTTCCAATACCGGGTAGTTCTAGTATTGTGCGGAATATCGGCTCTGATCTATTGAGTCGTAGAGACATTTCAATTAAGTTATTATCGTGTAACATTTTGAAAATGTTTTGTCTAATTTCTAATCTATATTTGGTTAATTTTAAGCTACGAAGGTCTTATTCGAGACTTATGGTCGCACTAGATGAGTTATATTCTTGAGGTTAACTCATAGAGTAATTTCGGATAGGGTACACCGTCTGATCGTCACGCTATCTTATTTTCGGCCGGATAGATACGTGCAACTTCTTAGTCTAATACCGATCCTAATCTTCCTCTTATATCTACTAATCTCAGGGTGTTTAAACTAGTCTCTGCTAGGCTCAATAGATCTAGAGTATACTGGCTTATTGCTACTGCTGAAGTTCTCTGCTGAGAGGTAACTAATTTCTAAGTTAAATTTAAATCTCTCTGGTGCTGAAATTACAAGTAATTTCAGCACTTACAAATAAGTGGGTTGTTAGTTAGATGGATTGTGGTTGGTTAATATTAAATATTTTACAGTGGTAAAATATCTAATTTATCCAATAATAAATTGTAGTTTAGATCAGGTTCCATTTTGTAAGGTTACGAGCAGGAACCGAAATTTTCGTCATACTTTGGCCTCATTTCGGCGCCGATTCCCCCAAAACAAGTTTTTGACAAGAAAGACGTAGTGTTTGACACATGTCAGTTTTTCGCAAAATTATAAAGCAAAGTTGTACTTAACAAACACTTATTTGTTAATTTCCTCTTCTACGATATGTGGAGGGGGAGGGTCCAAAGTAATTTCAAATTCGATTACTGAAGCTTGGATATTCATTCATATTCCTAAAGATATTGTTCATCAAGTTTTTCTCTTCCAGAATTTGCCTACCTGATATTCGAACGGTCATTTTATATAAATGATAAATCAACAATCAACTGAATCAATATTTTACTTTATTTTCCACATAAGAATTGAAAAGCTCCCCCATTGTATTTGTATTTCCAAATTTTGGTAAGCTCTGTTTTTGGCACAAACTGTTTTACGATTCCTGGTTATTCGGTTTATGCAATTAATGCGTAAACGGCGGCGGTTTAACTTGGCTCATACATTGTTCCAAATTGAACTCAGGCGATCTGTTTGATCTTACTAAAACGTTACTAGACGTTAACGCATCCTTTCGTCTTTTGCATAACACGTAAGGGTGCTGTTTCATAAAAAAATCTGTTATTCATCAGCTTTTGGGACCTAAAAAAATTTCGTTTTTCATTAAATCATCACAAAAATCCCAGTCTTAGAAAATTTACAACACAATTATTTTTTCAAACAGTGTCGTTTTTTTCGGCTTTCTGTGATAAAAGAATCTGAGCAAAAAGTACTGCATAGGCATTTTCGTGAGTCAGGTGAAATATGCAAATTGGAAAATAAGTTTTGAAAACAAATAACAAGAAAAAAAAATAATATTTCCAAATTTCTTCAAAAACTATTTTTGTTAGAGTATAACTAACTTTTCAAGGCTTAATTTAGGCATAAGTAAGCTAATGTAAGCGTTTTCGCTCAAAATTAGACAAAAAATTAAAATTTCAAAATGGTTTTTCTCGAAACTTTTTCAATGTGGTTCGAATCACGTGGTTCATTAATTGGAAATTTTTCAATGTGGTTCGAATCACGACCGTAAAAGCTTTAATGAGACTAAACACTCAACCGAGTCCGATCATTGTTTGCTGTACCTAATTTTGCGTGGAAAAAACTAAAACAAGCTCGAAAACAAAGTTCTTTCCCATTTTCAATGGTCGGAACAAAAAATTACTTCATGTATTTACGAAGAAAGAGAAATCATAGGACTAGACCGTTCAGAAGGGTATGATTAGTTTAGAAAAGTCTGACAAAAGTTTCATCGGATACAAAATTTTAACTTGAGTTACAAAATTGATCTCAAATTGTTTTAAAAAGTGTATTATCTTATTTTTACTAAGCGATCATTGCTGATTGATTGCTTGGTAATTCATCCTAAACTATAAGTCTCACCTGAGACCATCAAGTTTCTTGACAAAAGTTTTAGTAGAAACAATAGTTAGAAAAAGGTATGAATTGATGAGCTGGATAAATATAAAGCACAAGGTTATTAGGTTATATTAAGGATTTGATTAGCTTAAAGAAATATACCTACGATGGATGGGGTTTCAAATCTGCTTTTCACATTTATATTTTATCTTCAGACTAAGGATAATGATGGGGTAGAGTTCTCGAGTCAATCTTTGTTGGGTCCGCTTCTTCTGAGGCGTCTAGTGAATTTTTGTCCAGTGGTATTCGTGCTCTGATTTGTCTCGTTCGCGATTATCTCGAATTATTATCTTATCGAAGTTAGAGAAAAAACTAAAAGCAGTTTTTGTTGAAAAAAGACTAATCTTTATAATTTTGTAAAACTGCAAAGGAAAATTTATTTAATTCAAAACTGAAGTTATTAGAGTTTAGAACTTGCTGCTGACTGAGCAAAATGAGAAAATGAAGATTTCAGGCCAGTCCTTTTGCTTGTAAGCATTATCCGCCGGCTGATTCATCTATCAAACATCTCAGGTTTCACCTGCTCATTTGTTCTCCCTCCATCATAAGATAAATTTCAACTATCATTTATTTGATTTTTCATGTCAAATCTCGTTAAATTTTAAATCTCGTCTTCAGTTCGATGTTATAGAAATTTCATAGTATTTTCTCTGATGCATCATGTTCTATGTGCATCTCTGTTTAATCAAAGCAAGGAGAAATCCTGGGCAACCTGCAGGATTATTAAATATTAATTCATTTTGTTGTAGGATATAGTTAAAAGCGACGTGTTAGTAATCGCCGCCCTTATGAAATACTGAGCATGAAAAAAATGAGAAAAATTGGACAAGTATTTAAAAAATAGTGGATTTTTCAAAACAAGATTTCACGCTGCAATTTAGAATTGAGTCATTAAATAAACAATTTAGATAATGGTCATTTGTCCGTGTTGTACTTACAATACTACAACTCACCCATTTTTTTAGAAAAAAATTATGTTGCTCGTTTCTTACAGCTACCATGTTGAAAATTAAACACCAAATGATTAAATAATTAATTTTTTTAAGATTATGAAAAAGAACAATAAATAAAATACGTTCGAAGATAAATTTAAATTGAAAACAATGCAATTTAAATAAGGTTTATTACATAAAAAATTGTCATAGACTTTCTTTCTATTTTCTAAATCCATGTTGTACGACCTGAGGATCGCTATCTTCCTCTGCGATGCCTCCAGTTTTTGATGCAGTTTTGCGATCTTCTGCTTCGTTTTCTTGTTTTTAAGTGTCATCCGGCTCAATCCGTCTGTTAATTCCTTAATTTCTATCCGGTTTGAATATATTTCATCTCTCTCAGTTTCCTCTGTCTTCACAGGGAAAACAGTTGTTATTTGAGCTCCCTCTACTTTTAATAAATGGCCGTTTTCCAGTCCTTGATTCAACTTCAAAAAGTTACTTTCTTCTTTTTTTAACCTTCCTGTCCAGTTATCAACTCGATTAGCATCATTGCCTAATCCATTGTCGTCGAGCTGACAGCTTCGACAAAGAATGCCTGTTTCCACCGATTGTAATTGTGTTTAATAGAGTGTTTCAAGAATGTGCTGAATCGATGATTTAGAGTATCTAATTTGAGCTCTCTCTCTCTCTCTCTCTCTCTCTCTCCCTCTCTCTTTAGAGATCCAATCGTTGATTTAAGTTTGGTTGAAGAATTGACAACTGATTTTAATTGCCTCTTCTTTGGGAGAGGCAATTTCCTTTCAAATTGCTCCGCGGTAGGGTCAGCAATTTACAATTCCTGTTCATTACTGTGTCATATTCCATTGTGCAAATGAAAAAGTGTAGAAGAACTATAATTTGATATCTGTTAATAGGTGTCAATATCTGCCATACTGTGGGTTTAAGTGTTTCCCCAAATTGCACTTTTAACCATACTTTAACATATACTACAAAGAAAATAATGAGAAAATAATGCTGTTAGTTAGCTTATGATTGCTGTTATGTTTAGGTGATGAAACTGGAACAACAGGATGATTTATAATTACTAACTATTAATTGTCATGCTACTAATTTTTATTTTTATTTTCAATAAATATTTTTCAAATATGTTTTATATATAATACTGCAGAAATTAAGGGAACGATCTGAGATCTTTTTATCAATTGTTATTGTACATTAATAATTTTTTTTAGCGCCTGAATTAATCATGAAGATTTACTTCAAAATTTTATGTTTGCAAATGAAAATCTAAATTCATTGCTAATAAGATTCTAAATATAAAAGTTTGTGTTGGCTTTTGCCGTACAACCATGAAACTAAATGGTAAATTTTTACGTAGTCGTATATCGTCTCTTGTCCGAGGTCTTCTTCCAATACCGGGTTGTTCTAGTATTGTGCGGAATATCGGCTCTGATCTATTGAGTCGTAGAGACATTTCAATTAAGTTATTATCGTGTAACATTTTGAAAATGTTTTGTCTAACTTCTAATCTATATTTGGTTAATTCTAAGCTATGAAGGTCTTATTCGAGACGTATGGTCGCACTAGATGAGTTATATCCTTGAGGTTAACTCATAGAGTAATTTCGGATAGGGTACACCGTCTGATCGTCACGCTATCTTATTTTCGGCCGGATAGATACTTGCAACTTCTTAGTCTAATACCGATCCTAATCTTCCTCTTATATCTACTAATCTCAGGGTGTTTAACTTGTCTCTGCTAGGCTCAATAGATCTAGAGTATACTGGCTTATTGCTACTGCTGAAGTTCTCTGCTGAGAGGTAACTAATTTCTAAGTTAAATTTAAATCTCTCTGGTGCTGAAATTACAAGTAATTTCTGCACTTACAAATAAGTGGGTTGTTAGTTAGATGGATTGTGGTTGGTTAATATTAATTATTTTACAGTGGTAAAATATCTAATTTATCCAATAATAAAATGTAGTTTAGATCAGGTTCCATTTTGTAAGGTTACGAGCAGGAACCGAAATTTTCGTCATAATTTGGCCTCATTTCGGCGCCGATTCCCACAAAAAAAGTTTTCGACAAGAAAGATGTAGTGTTTGACACATGTCAGTTTTTCGCAAAATTATAAAGCAAAGTTGTACTTAACAAACACTTATTTTTTAATTTCCTCTTCTACAATATGTGGAGGGGGACGGTCCAAAGTAATTTCAAATTCGATTACTGAAGCTTGGATATTCATTCATATTCCTAAAGATATTGTTCATCAAGTTTTTCTCTTCCAGAATTTGCCTACCTGATATTCGAACGGTCATTTTATATAAATGATAAATCAACAATCAACGGAATCAATATTTTACTTTATTTTCCACATAAGAATTGAAAAGCTCCCCCATTGTATTTGTATTTCCAAATTTTGGTAAGCTCTGTTTTTGGCACAAACTGTTTTACGATTCCTGGTTATTCGGTTTATGCAATTAATGCGTAAACGGCGGCGGTTTAACTTGGCTCATACATTGTTCCAAATTGAACTCAGGCGATCTGTTTGATCTTACTAAAACGTTACTAGACGTTAACGCATCCTTTCGTCTTTTGCATAACACGTAAGGGTGCTGTTTCATAAAAAAATCTGTTATTCATCAGCTTTTGGGACATAAAAAAATTTCGTTTTTCATTAAATCATCACAAAAATCCCAGTCTTAGAAAATTTACAACACAATTATTTTTTCAAACAGTGTCATTTTTTTCGGCTTTCTGTGATAAAAGAATCTGAGCAAAAAGTACTGCATAGGCATTTTCGTGAGTCAGGTGAAATATGCAAATTGGAAAATAAGTTTTGAAAACAAATAACAAGAAAAAAAAATAATATTTCCAAATTTCTTCAAAAACTATTTTTGTTAGAGTATAACTAACTTTTCAAGGCTTAATTTAGGCATAAGTAAGCTAATGTAAGCGTTTTCGCTCAAAATTAGACAAAAAATTAAAATTTCAAAATGGTTTTTCTCGAAACTTTTTCAATGTGGTTCGAATCACGTGGTTCATTAATTGGAAATTTTTCAATGTGGTTCGAATCACGACCGTAAAAGCTTTAATGAGACTAAACACTCAACCGAGTCCGATCATTGTTTGCTGTACCTAATTTTGCGTGGAAAAAACTAAAACAAGCTCGAAAACAAAGTTCTTTCCCATTTTCAATGGTCGGAACAAAAAATTACTTCATGTATTTACGAAGAAAGAGAAATCATAGGACTAGACCGTTCAGAAGGGTATGATTAGTTTAGAAAAGTCTGACAAAAGTTTCATCGGATACAAAATTTTAACTTGAGTTACAAAATTGATCTCATATTGTTTTAAAAAGTGTATTATCTTATTTTTACTAAGCGATCATTGCTGATTGATTGCTTGGTAATTCATCCTAAACTATAAGTCTCACCTGAGACCATCAAGTTTCTTGACAAAAGTTTTAGTAGAAACAATAGTTAGAAAAAGGTATGAATTGATGAGCTGGATAAATATAAAGCACAAGGTTATTAGGTTATATTAAGGATTTGATTAGCTTAAAGAAATATACCTACGATGGATGGGGTTTCAAATCTGCTTTTCACATTTATATTTTATCTTCAGACTAAGGATAATGATGGGGTAGAGTTCTCGAGTCAATCTTTGTTGGGTCCGCTTCTTCTGAGGCGTCTAGTGAATTTTTGTCCAGTGGTATTCGTGCTCTGATTTGTCTCGTTCGCGATTATCTCGAATTATTATCTTATCGAAGTTAGAGAAAAAACTAAAAGCAGTTTTTGTTGAAAAAAGACTAATCTTTATAATTTTGTAAAACTGCAAAGGAAAATTTATTTAATTCAAAACTGAAGTTATTAGAGTTTAGAACTTGCTGCTGACTGAGCAAAATGAGAAAATGAAGATTTCAGGCCAGTCCTTTTGCTTGTAAGCATTATCCGCCGGCTGATTCATCTATCAAACATCTCAGGTTTCACCTGCTCATTTGTTCTCCCTCCATCATAAGATAAATTTCAACTATCATTTATTTGATTTTTCATGTCAAATCTCGTTAAATTTTTAGTCGTCTTTGATTATAACTCCAGTCTTCAGTTCGATGTTATAGAAATTTCATAGTATTTTCTCTGATGCATCATGTTCTATGTGCATCTCTGTTTAATCAAAGCAAGGAGAAATCCTGGGCAACCTGCAGGATTATTAAATATTAATTCATTTTGTTGTAGGATATAGTTAAAAGCGACGTGTTAGTAATCACCGCCCTTATGAAATACTGAGCATGAAAAAAATGAGAAAAATTGGACAAGTATTTAAAAAATAGTGGATTTTTCAAAACAAGATTTCACGCTGCAATTTAGAATTGAGTCATTAAATAAACAATTTAGATAATGGTCATTTGTCCGTGTTGTACTTACAATACTACAACTCACCCATTTTTTTAGAAAAAAATTATGTTGCTCGTTTCTTACAGCTACCATGTTGAAAATTAAACACCAAATGATTAAATAATTAATTTTTTTAAGATTATGAAAAAGAACAATAAAAAAAATACGTTCGAAGATAAATTTAAATTGAAAACAATGCAATTTAAATAAGGTTTATTACATAAAAAATTGTCATAGACTTTCTTTCTATTTTCTAAATCCATGTTGTACGACCTGAGGATCGCTATCTTCCTCTGCGATGCCTCCAGTTTTTGATGCAGTTTTGCGATCTTCTGCTTCGTTTTCTTGTTTTTAAGTGTCATCCGGCTCAATCCGTCTGTTAATTCCTTAATTTCTATCCGGTTTGAATATATTTCATCTCTCTCAGTTTCCTCTGTCTTCACAGGGAAAACAGTTGTTATTTGAGCTCCCTCTACTTTTAATAAATGGCCGTTTTCCAGTCCTTGATTCAACTTCAAAAAGTTACTTTCTTCTTTTTTTAACCTTCCTGTCCAGTTATCAACTCGATTAGCATCATTGCCTAATCCATTGTCGTCGAGCTGACAGCTTCGACAAAGAATGCCTGTTTCCACCGATTGTAATTGTGTTTAATAGAGTGTTTCAAGAATGTGCTGAATCGATGATTTAGAGTATCTAATTTGAGCTCTCTCTCTCTCTCTCTCTCTCTCTCTCCCTCTCTCTTTAGAGATCCAATCGTTGATTTAAGTTTGGTTGAAGAATTGACAACTGATTTTAATTGCCTCTTCTTTGGGAGAGGCAATTTCCTTTCAAATTGCTCCGCGGTAGGGTCAGCAATTTACAATTCCTGTTCATTACTGTGTCATATTCCATTGTGCAAATGAAAAAGTGTAGAAGAACTATAATTGGATATCTGTTAATAGGTGTCAATATCTGCCATACTGTGGGTTTAAGTGTTTCCCCAAATTGCACTTTTAACCATACTTTAACATATACTACAAAGAAAATAATGAGAAAATAATGCTGTTAGTTAGCTTATGATTGCTGTTATGTTTAGGTGATGAAACTGGAACAACAGGATGATTTATAATTACTAACTATTAATTGTCATGCTACTAATTTTTATTTTTATTTTCAATAAATATTTTTCAAATATGTTTTATATATAATACTGCAGAAATTAAGGGAACGATCTGAGATCTTTTTATCAATTGTTATTGTACATTAATAATTTTTTTAGCGCCTGAATTAATCATGAAGATTTACTTCAAAATTTTATGTTTGCAAATGAAAATCTAAATTCATTGCTAATAAGATTCTAAATATAATAGTTTGTGTTGGCTTTTGCCGTACAACCATGAAACTAAATGGTAAATTTCTACGTAGTCGTATATCGTCTCTTGTCCGAGGTCTTCTTCCAATACCGGGTTGTTCTAGTATTGTGCGGAATATCGGCTCTGATCTATTGAGTCGTAGAGACATTTCAATTAAGTTATTATCGTGTAACATTTTGAAAATGTTTTGTCTAACTTCTAATCTATATTTGGTTAATTCTAAGCTATGAAGGTCTTATTCGAGACGTATGGTCGCACTAGATGAGTTATATCCTTGAGGTTAAATCATAGAGTAATTTCGGATAGGGTACACCGTCTGATCGTCACGCTATCTTATTTTCGGCCGGATAGATACTTGCAACTTCTTAGTCTAATACCGATCCTAATCTTCCTCTTATATCTACTAATCTCAGGGTGTTTAACTTGTCTCTGCTAGGCTCAATAGATCTAGAGTATACTGGCTTATTGCTACTGCTGAAGTTCTCTGCTGAGAGGTAACTAATTTCTAAGTTAAATTTAAATCTCTCTGGTGCTGAAATTACAAGTAATTTCTGCACTTACAAATAAGTGGGTTGTTAGTTAGATGGATTGTGGTTGGTTAATATTAATTATTTTACAGTGGTAAAATATCTAATTTATCCAATAATAAAATGTAGTTTAGATCAGGTTCCATTTTGTAAGGTTACGAGCAGGAACCGAAATTTTCGTCATAATTTGGCCTCATTTCGGCGCCGATTCCCACAAAAAAAATTTTCGACAAGAAAGATGTAGTGTTTGACACATGTCAGTTTTTCGCAAAATTATAAAGCAAAGTTGTACTTAACAAACACTTATTTGTTAATTTCCTCTTCTACAATATGTGGAGGGGGACGGTCCAAAGTAATTTCAAATTCGATTACTGAAGCTTGGATATTCATTCATATTCCTAAAGATATTGTTCATCAAGTTTTTCTCTTCCAGAATTTGCCTGCCTGATATTCGAGCGGTCATTTTATATAAATGATAAATCAACAATCAACTGAATCAATATTTTACTTTATTTTCCACATAAAAATTGAAAAGCTCCCCCATTGTATTTGTATTTCCAAATTTTGGTAAGCTCTGTTTTTGGCACAAACTGTTATACGATTCCTGGTTATTCGGTTTATGCAATTAATGCGTAAACGGCGGCGGTTTAACTTGGCTCATACATTGTTCCAAATTGAACTCAGGCGATCTGTTTGATCTTACTAATACGTTACTAGACGTTAATGCATCCTTTCGTTTTTTGCATAACACGTAAGGGTGCTGTTTCATAAAAAATCTGTTATTCATCAGCTTTTGGGACATAAAAAAACTTCGTTTTTCATTAAATCATCACAAAAATCCCAGTCTTAGAAAAATTACAACACAATTATTTTTTCAAACAGTGTCGTTTTTTTCGGCTTTCTGTGATAAAAGAATCTGAGCAAAAAGTACCGCTGAGGCATTTTCGTGAGTCAGGTGAAATATGCAAATTGGAAAATAAGTTTTGAAAACAAATAACAAGAAAAAAAATTAATATTTCCAAATTTCTTCAAAAACTATTTTTGTTAGAGTGTAACTAACTTTTCAAGGCTTAATTTAGGCATAAGTAAGCTAATGTAAGCGTTTTCGCTCAAAATTAGACAAAAAATTAAAATTTCAAAATGGTTTTTCTCGTCATTGTTTGAAAATTTTTCAATGTGGTTCGAATCACGACCGTAAATGCTTTAATGAGACTAAACACTCAACCGAGTCCAATCATTGTTTGCTGTACCTAAGTTTGCGTGGAAAAAACTAAAACAAGCTCGAAAACAAAGTTCTTTCTCATTTTCAATGGTCGGAACAAAAAATTACTTCATGTATTCACGAAGAAAGAGAAATCATAGGACTAGACCGTTCAGAAGGGTATGATTAATTTAGAAAAGTCTGACAAAAGTTTCATCGGATACAAAACTTTAACTTGAGTTACAAAATTGATCTCAAATTGTTTTAAAAAGTGTATTATCTTATTTTTACTAAGCGATCATTGCTGATTGATTGCTTGGTAATTCATCCTAAACTATAAGTCTCACCTGAGACCGTCAAGTTTCTTGAGAAAAGTTTTAGTAGAAACAATAGTTAGAAAAAGGTATGAATTGATGAGCTGGATAAATATGAAGCACAAGGTTATTAGGTAATATTAAGGATTTGATTAGCTTAAAGAAATATACCTACGATGGATGGGGTTTCAAATCTGATTTTCACATTTATATTTTATCTTCAGACTAAGGATAATGATGGGGTAGAATTCTCGAGTCAATCTTTGTTGGGTCCGCTTCTTCTGAGGCGTCTAGTGACTTTTTGTCCAGTGGTCTTCGTGCTCTGATTTGTCTCGTTCGCGATTATCTCGATTTATTATTTTATCGAAGTTAGAGAAAAAACTAAAAGCAGTTTTTGTTGAAAAAAGACTAATCTTTATAATTTTGTAAAACTGCAAAGGAAAATTTATTTATTTGAAAACTGAAGTTATTAGAGTTTAGAACTTGCTGCTGACTGAGCAAATGAAAAAATGAAAATTTCAGGCCAGTCTTTTTGCTTGTAAGCATTATCCGCCGGCTGATTCATCTATCAAACATCTCAGGTTGCTCATTTGTTCTCCCTCCATCATAAGATAAATTTCAACAATCATTTATTTGATTTTTCATGTCAAATCTCGTTAAATTTTTAGTCGTCTTTGATTATAACGCCACTCTTCAGTTCGATGTTATAGAAATTTCATAGTATTTTCTCTGATGCATCATGTTCTATGTGCATCTCTGTTTAATCAAAGCAAGGAGAAATCCTGGGCAACCTGCAGGATTATTAAATATTAATTCATTTTGTTGTAGGATATAGTTAAAAGCGAAGTGTTAGTAATCGCCGCCCTTATGAAATACTGAGCATGAAAAAAATGAGAAAAATTGGACAAGTATTTAAAAAATAGTGGATTTTTCAAAACAAGATTTCACGCTGCAATTTAGAATTGAGTCATTAAATAAACAATTTAGATACTGGTCATTTGTCCGTGTTGTACTTACAATACTACAACTAACCCCTTTTTTTAGAAAAAAATTGTGTTGCTCGTTTCTTACAGCTACCATGTTGAAAATTAAACACCAAATGATTAAATAATTAATTTTTTTAAGATTATGAAAAAGAACATTAAATAAAATACGTTCGAAGATAAGTTTAAATTGAAAAAAAAAATGCATTTTAAATAAAGTTTATTACATAACAAAATTGTCATAGATTTTCTTTCCATTTTCTAAATCCATGTTGTACGACCTGAGGATCGCTATCTTCCTCTGCGATGCCTCCAGTTTTTGATGCAGTTTTGCGATCTTCTGCTTCGTTTTCTTGTTTTTAAGTGTCATCCGGCTCAGTCTGTATGTTAATTCCTTAATTTCTATCCGAATTGAATATATTTCATCTCTCTCAGTTTCCTCTGTCTTCACAGGGAAAACAGTTGTTCCCTGAAATGGAATCGTTATTTGAGCTCCCCCTACTTTTAATAAATGGCCGTTTTCCAGTCCTTGATTTAACTTCAAAATGTTACTTTCTTCTTTTTTTACCTTCCTGTCCAGTTATTAACTCGGTTAGCATCATTGCCTAATCCATTGTCGTCGAGCTTACAGCTTCGACAAAGAATGCCTGTTTCCACCGATTGTAGTTGTGTTTAATAGAGTGTTTCAAGCATGTGCTGAATCGATGATCTAGAGTATCTAATTTGAGCTCTCTCTCTCTCTCTCTCTCTCTCTCTCTCTCTTTAGAGATCCAATCGTTGATTTAAGTTTGGTTGAAGAATTGACAACTGATTTTAATTGCCTCTTCTTTGGGAGAGGCAATTTCCTTTCAAATTGCTCCGCGGTAGGGTCAGCAATTTACAATTCCTGTTCATTACTGTGTCATATTCCATTGTGCAAATGAAAGAGTGTAGAAGAACTATAATTGGATATCTGTTAATAGGTGTCAATATCTGCCATACTGTGGGTTTGGGTGTTTCCCCCAATTGCACTTTTAACCATACTTTAACATATACTACAAAGAAAATAATGAGAAAATGATCCGGTGAAATTAGGGACTTGGCAAATGGGGCGTAAACCGTGTCCATATTTCCAAAAATGAGCTAGAATTTGCTCATGGCAGTCTATACAAATGAAGTGTGGTGGATAGTGTGGCTGGTTATTTTTTTGTTTCTTGAATTTAGACTTTTATAAATAACAAAGCGGGCATTCAAGAGTGGGCTGGATAAAAAAACTGGTTTACTTAAAAAAACTGGTGAGGTTATCTGAATCATAATAAATGTTTGAAATGAAATAATTCATAAGGCGATTAGAAGGTGAAAAGTTGATATTGATAACATCTTATTTAAAGTTACACTATCATATCGGCTGCCCGGGTCGAGATCCCGCTCAAAAACCGCTCAAGATATGAGCGGTTTGAGCGGTTTTTCAGCAAGATTTGAGCAGTTTGAGCGGTTTGGGCGGTTTGGGCGGTTTGGGCGGTTTTTTTGGAAAAACTGCTCAAACCGCTCAAATCTTGCTTAAAAAACCACTCAAAAACCGCTCAGTTCTTGCAGTGATTTTTGAACGGTTTTTCAAGCAAGATTTGAGCGGTTTTAGAGCGGTTTTATAGCGGTCTTATAAAAAAAAACGATTAAAACCAACAAAAAGGCCTGGAAAGGTAATGTGACCCCGGGTTGACATCCCTAAACCGAAAATGCTTATTTTAAATTTCCCCACACCGAAAAAGCTTATCATACAATTGCCTGCATCAAATGTATGGAAAAATGCTAATCATACAATTTTCATACAATTTAAAAAACCATTGAAAAAAGATTCAATCTAGTTTCTCCGGCTATTTGAACCAAATACAACAGTCTGGGTTGAAAATTAACTACATATATTTTTTTTTGAAAAAAAAATTGGTTATCATACAATTTCCAAATATGAAAATTGTATGATAACCATTTTTTCATGAAAGGCAAGATTTTCAGAATAAAGTAAAAACTTGTTTTTAATCAAATTTAAAATAATTAAGAGTGCTTTTGCTCAATTTAAAACACCTTGCTCATCAAAAACGAGGTTTTCAAACCAGGTTTTTGCTCAGTTTTAATCGTCACAAAATGTTAATCGTCACAAAACGACGAGTAAAACTGAGATCTCTAAGGTCGGAGCCACACAGTTCTTCTTCTCCGAAAATGACTCGGGGTAGGTTGGGGTTAGGGTTAGGTTAGGATTAGGGTTTCTTAAGAATAATTTCACAATTTTTGGAGAACAGAATGGAAAAAAAACTAATTTTCTAGCCACAACAATTTTCTTTGGATCAACTCTGAATAACTGACGCAATATTCGTCTTTGGGTTCATTTATCAAGCAATTTTTTTGAGAATTTAGGCTAAAAAAACGGTTTCAAAAGTTCATTTGAGCGGTTTTTTTAGACATTTACGCTCAAAATCTTGCTTCAAAATAAAATGAGCGGTTTTTGAACGGTTTATCTTAAAAAACCGCTCAAAAACCGCGCAAGATTTGAGCGGTTTCAGCGGTTTTTTTAGACAATTACGCTCAAAATTTTGCTTCAAAATGAGCGGTTTGAGCGGTTTTTAAATGGTTTATCTAAAAAAACCGCTCAAAAACCGCGCAAGATTTGAGCGGTTTTTTTAGACAATTACGCTCAAAATCTTGCTTCAAAATGAGCAGTTTGAGCGGTTTTTGAACGGGTTATCTAGAAAAACCGCTCAAAAACCGCGCAAGATTTGAACGGTTTTGAGCGGTTTATCTAGAAAAACCGTTTTCAGCGGTTTATCCAAAAGTTCATTTGAGCGGTTTTTTTAGACAGTTACGCTCAAAATCTTGCTTCAAGATGAGCGGTTTTTGAACGGTTTATCTAAAAAAACCGCTCAAAAACCGCGCAAGATTTGAGCGGTTTGAGCGTTTTTTTAGACAATTACGCTCAAAATCTTGCTTCAAAATGAGCGGTTTGAGCGGTTTTTGAACGGTTTATCTAAAAAAACCGCTCAAAAACCGCGCAAGATTTGAGCGGTTTTTTTTAGACAATTACGCTCAAAATCTTGCTTCAAAATGAGCGGTTTGAATGGTTTTTGAACGGCTTATCTAAAAAAACGCTCAAAAACCGCGCAAGATTTGAACGGTTTTGAGCGCTTTTTTAGATAAACCGCTCAAAACTGTTCAAATCTTGCGCGGTTTTTGAGCGGTTTTTTCTAGATAAAACCGTTCAAAAACCGCTCAAACCGCTCATTTTGAAGCAAAATTTTGAACGTAATTGTCTAAAAAAACCGCTCAAACCGCTCAAATCTTGCTTCAAATTAGCTGAAAAATCTCGACTCGGGTGCTGCTTTTGACGTTAATTTTTTCTTCGTCGTGAAAGCCTCTGATTTAGTTACTTTTGATATTGACATTTTGTAGATAAATTTGAAACGCTGGGCAGAGAACATTTTATTACATTTACCTGCATGACGTTGAATCAAAGATGGCTCAAGTTGGGCAACTTGAGGAACTTTTCCCCCATTTTCCGTTTATTGTTTGAAAACGCGATGAAGTTATTCGAGATAAATTAAAACAACTGTCAAATGAGAATCGTGAGTTCTTGTTCAAATAGCTCAAAAAATCGAATCGGAAAAAAGCGGTTGAAAACGAAAATTGTGAAGAAAGTAGAAAAATATCCGTTTTTTGGTTAAAGACAATTTTGTTCGGTCGGACGGTCGGAGGTAGTATCCACACAACTGAATTAGGTGAAAAAATCTACCCCACTAAATGCGACAGCAAAAACATTAAGTTTCGTAATAAATCTTTTGCATAAACTTTAAGGAAACCTTAAGTTTCGCAAAAAAATTAATCGCCACAACAAAACAAAATGAAAAAAAAAATCTAAAACTTTGTTTTAAAGCGTTGAATTGTCTGGTTTTTATACACAATACACAATTACTTGTATACCGAATTTTTAGTTAAATTCCATTTTCTCTTCAAATCAACTCAATTTTCATTCCTTGAGTTTCATTTTTTCAGTTAAGAAGAAAATTTTGAAAGGTCAGCGCAGAATTATAGTTATAATTTTATTCCAGGCTCGCTTCATTTCTATAAAGCTCAATGAGGTAACAGTCGGGCTCAATTATATTCCCAGGCTCAATTTATCGGCATCTTTTCAATTTATGTTTAGAGAAAGTGGTTCAAAGCTTCATACCTTAAGTTTTTGTAAATTCACAGACTTTATTTGCTTTTGTTTTTTTTTTGTTTAAAAAATTTCATTGAGTTTTTTCTAAACTTTTTTTTCGCACAGACCAAGTTTAATGATTATAACATGCAGAAAATAAACAAGACGGTGTACATTATGGTTCCGATGAAGTACAGGACTCCCATGAAAGCCTCAAATCTGCGATTGCACAACTTGCGTCTCACCATCACGCTCATTCTTCTCTTTGGCGACATCGTGTAATCTGCGGGTATAGTTGGTGTTCTGCTCTCACTCCTTTCCTTGGACTTTTTCACAGGTGTTGTCATCTCATAGACTTCATCCGCACTCTGATCACAGTTTCCAACTTGATTTATGGACACAGTAGCGAGAAAAATGGAAATGGTTGATATTACGATGCTGGAGAAGAAGTAAGTACAGATTCGCGGGAAAGTTTTTGAGGTCTGAGGGACGAATTCCGTAACCAAGGTCAAGTTAACACATAGAGCCAAGGTTACCGTGACCCCAAATGTCAACTTTTCGCCAGCTTCGCCAGGAATGAAGAAGATGAGAGAACTGAGAGCTAACAACATGGCGTTGGGAAGAATGAGATTCTGAACATAGAATGCAGACTGTCGTTTGTAGACTACTGAAATTGAAATTCTACCGCTGGTTTGTCGCATGTTGTCATGAGGCTCATCCCGACATACCGCACCTAAGAATTCAAACCAATTCAAGTAAGTGTAGAGACTTCTTAACTTAACTTTTGTTAAGCGATGGGAAATCACCGAGAGCTGCTCAAAAAAATGTTAGCAACGCTTTGTCGAATTGAGCAAATCTGAATTTTTTTTATCATTTCCCAGTGAATTGTTACCCGTAACTGAAGCTTATGTTCAATGAGCTCTGAAACCATTTCATTTTGGTTTTGAAAATTTTGGCTTTGGTTTTTGATTACAAGAAACGCCTCGAGTAAGTCCTCCTGCAAAAAAAGTTATTCGATGAAGTTTTGAGCTTACTTTCTAATGTCCACAGACTGTCTTTCATGTACAGAGACAAGTCTACTGGCTCACATGAGAAGTTAACTTCACTCTTGAGGTACTGCCAGGAACCAATGACAACCTCACACTCCTGGGTATCAAAAGGGAATCGCTCAACGTCCAGAGAACAGGTGCTCTCGTAGTCCACTGGTCTAGCCCAGACAACTTCACCAGTATAATAGACCATTATTGGAATAGAATAGTCGTATTTCTCGAGATCGAAGCTCCCCACGTCATTGTAAGGCAAAATGTCCGGAGTCCAGATACGGTTCCTGTAATACCTCAGTATCTCCAGTCCTTGATAGTCGCGCGGATCCCACTGGAGGAACTCGTCAATCCATACCAGACGCTGGAACATCAACATCTCAATCGTCTGGTCTTTTGTCTTCAAACCAACCAGTTGGTAGATCTTAGTCTTGTATGTGATGTTGACTGTGGTTTTGGGTGATTTCACAGGTCGCGCCGATGGGTCATAGTTCAAACCCAATTTGACCCTCAGCTCTAGTTCAGGTGAACCAATAATATCATCAAAAATGCCACTTGAGTTTTCAATTGACAAGAATTTGCAGATTGTGAACGTTTCGATTAATACACTTAAAGTAAGGGGTGACATTTTGAAGCCGTTTTTTGGATTACAAAAACTGATTGAGCGAAGACAATTATGGAAAAGAGTAGGAAATAGCCTGCCAGAAAAGACTATTAGTGTCGCATTTGAGGAGAGTAAAGTCAATTTATTCGCAAATCTGTTTTAATCCGCTGATGATTGAGATAAAAGCGAGCACCCGGGTCGAGGTCGTAATTTTGTATTCATAATATGATGGCCAGTAATCTGACTGAACACTTGCACTGTTTAACAAACTGAGAGGTTCATTTTCAGGAGCGAAATGACCGATTTTCAAAGAGAGACTTTCTTTACCTTTATCTTTCGTTGACGCCCTTGCTGAAGTAGACAGAGCTTGAGATATTTTCTTTGAAAAAAAACATGAATATATATTCAAGGAGACAATCCAATTGGCTGGCAGTTTAATTGATTGGTAACAGGTGGAGTTTTCTTAACTTTCGATTGATTTAAATTAATTTAAGTCGAAGTTATTATTCAAATACAAGGCACGAGTACCCGAGTTTCCCCGGCGAAACTATTGTTTTAGCTGATTTTACTGCAAGCCCGCATCCAGCTTCAAGCGTTAATAATCGATTACATTATGATTTTAGTACCAGTCTTACTAAAATTGAGAAACAATTGATTTTAATCAATTAATAATCGGTTATAATCTCTCTTTATAATTCTAAATTGTAATTTATTATAATCCATTATAATCAATCATAATCGATTATCTATTCGTCTATTTTTCGATACAATTATAATCGATTATCTTTGATTATAATCCATTATTTTAATTCAAATTTCTAGTTCTTTAGTTTTGCACAAAAATCCATTATAATCGATTATAATTGATTATGATTCTTTTTTGTCCATTTTGTCTTCGAAATTGCATCTAAATTGTTTATATTTTATGCTTTTTGCAGACGTTGGTTCCTATGAAAAATGAGAAAATTATTTTTTTAAGTTTTCCAATTAATTCAAATTTATTTTTTTTCTTCTGTTTTCAAAGTTTTTTTCATCTGTTCCCCATTAAGTTGTTTTTTAATGCATATTTTAATCTTTTTTAAACACCTCAACATCAGCAAGTTGATTTAGTTTCATGATTGATTCGGAAGATTTATTTTTCATTTATCGCGTGAACCTTTCCACTCATATGAAAGGATCTCTATGAAACTTTTGTTTCGTGGTAAAACTTTGTGTTCAGAAGAACCAAATTGTTCAAGATATCTCTTTTAGAGATTTTCTCATTCACACAAAAATAATCACCCATAAGATATAATTCGAATATAATTTGAATTGACAAAATTTTGACAAAATAAGAGATTATAATCAATTATAATTGATTTTAAGGGTTTTTCGTAAGAACTAGAATCAATTATAATCGATTATAAGAGATATAAATCTCTTGGAAAATATCACGATTATAATCAAATATAAATCCTTTAAACACCTATTTTTGGTAATTATAATCAATTATAATTGTCAAAAAATCATCATAATAATAATGCGTTATAATCGATTACTTACGCCTAAACTTCGATGCGGGAAGGAGAGTTTTCGCTTTTCAAACAGATGTTAAACAAAAATTGAAACTACAAAACTGAATCAAATCTGATTTTTCTGTGCTTAACATTTAAGTCTGGTTCAAAATTAGTCACCAATATACTCCCTGTTGGACGGGTTGATTGAGCCCAAAAAATGGCTCATTGACCTCGGTTTCAAAAAGTCGAGAAACACATTTTCCATTTTTAGTAGTTTGTTACTGGCAGTGGTCTGTGCAAGACTTTCTGAGGGGAATGGTTCTTTTAAAAAGATGTGCCGACCTTTTTAGGCCAGCCATTTCGAAATTTTTGAGATCTTCCAAGGCCAGGATTGGATGTTTGCGATGTAAGGACTTGTTAAATTGTGGCATTGTGGCGATGCAAGGATGTTTGCGATGTAAGGATGTGGCATTGTGTCATATGATTGCTGGATCAAATCGAAGGTGCGCTTCAACTTGCAAGGTGAGCTCTTGCAAGTAAGTCATAGCTTAATGGGTGCTGGTTATATGCGCTCTTGTCAATCTAAATAATTAACTTTCGGGTTAGGCCTACGGATTGGTTGAATCAACAGAAATTCAAAGAGGGGTAGGAGGGGTTCAGAGACATTGGTCATAATTGTTGCAACTGGTCTAAATTTTTGACAGAATAGGATAACCTATCAATTCAAAAAAAGTTTCACTGTCTGATCTAAAAACTGGCTTTTCTTATATTGATACACACAGAAAGAAAGGAAATATGCACTCAAGATTGGTAGCACATGGGCAATACTAAAGATTTTGATACAAAGAGAGCAACTTCGAGTCTTAAAGGTTGCTGAGTTTTTGCAGTAGAAGAAAAGGCAGAGCATTACCCGTCAGGAGACGGATCTAAGTTTTTCTCAAAAATGGGGGTAGGATTTTCAAAAAATTTCCGAAAATTTTATCGGTTTTCTTTTATTCGACCTAATTGATTTTCCGAGCACTCCTGCAACACTCTAAAGACCCTATTTGGACGAGCTTCTTTGCGCCGCAGACAATTTTTGAAAACAGGTAACCAAAAAATTACGTTTGTTCGAAGCGCGCACCCCTTCAAATTTAGTACATATTGGCGCCTTTACGGTTGGTCGCCGAAAATGGACGGTCATGAAATAATAACAAATGGGGACCCTTGGGTTGTTTGGTTGGTGAGGGCGTCCCCCTAAATTCGTGTTTTGCTGCTCGTACCTAAATTAAGGAAAAATGCGCATATGTGTAATTTTAATCCAGATGTAACAAAATTTTCATCAATAAAAAAGTCGATAAAAAGTCAATAAAATTTTCGAACTTTTTTTTTGAAAATCCGCTCCCTTCTCGAGAAAAACCTAGATCCTCCTCCTGTCGGGCAGTCCTCTGTCTTTTTAACACAAAAATTCTGCAATCATGCATGACTCGAAGTTGCTCTCTATCTCAAAATCTAAAGTGTTGCTTATGTGCTATCAATCTTGAGTGCAGCTTGCCTTTTTTCTGCGTGTATTAAGATTGTAAAAAGCCAGTTTTCAGATCAGGCAAAGTAAGAGACCGACGCAGTAAGAGACCAACCCCAGTCAAAGTAAATCCAAATCCTGATTTTGGCAGATGGCAGATCTCGAAAAATTAAAAGATCGACACGTCTTTCCAAAAAACCATTCCACCCAAAAAAGTCTTGCACAGACCACTGTCACAAAAACACTACTAAAATTGGAGATCAATTTTCTCGTCTGATTAAAACTGAGGTCAATGAGCCCTTTTTGGGCTCAATCAACCGGTCCAACAGTGATTAATGTATGACATTAAAATACACTCAACCGTTTTAACGTTTGAGGTCAAAATCTGCGCCAATTGGAGTGAGTTTACCGTAACCGCAAATTGGACTCATTAATGTTTAATTCATCAGTTTAATCTTCATCCATGTTTCATAGATGAATCAGAAAATTCACATCTATGTTTCAGCCCTGATTCATGGCTGAAACATCAATTTAGCTTTCATCCATGTTTCATGGATGAATCATAGAACTGACATCTATGTTTCAGTCATGATTCATTGATGAAACATCAATGTAAATTGCATCGATGTTTCATAGATGAAACATGGATGAACATCGTTAAAGTGGCACTGCAACATGAAAGATACATGGATGCAAAAAAAAAGAAAGTGACAGTAAAAACAGAGCAACACAGGAAAGTTAAATCACAAAGGTATATTCTAAGAGAGAGAGAGAGAGAGAGAGAGAGAGTAAAAATTGAGATAGAGAGAGAGAGAGGGAGATAGAGCGAGAGAGAGAGAGAGAGAGAGAGAGAGAGCAGAGGATAAAAGGAGGAGAGGAGAGAGAGAGAGAGAGAGAGAGAAAGGAGAGCAGAGGATAAAAGGAGGAGTGGTCATTGGTCTGTTTCAATGAAATCCTTTGCTTCGGAGTCAAGTCGTTCTTCAAATCATTTGAGTTGTGGTTGTGAGCGGCATATCGGTTGTTTTCAGTCATTCTGTGGGTTGATTGTGATGAGGTCGTCTTAGCTGCTTGATGCTCGTCTTCGTGATTGTGTATGGCCTACATTACTGCATTATGTAATTTACATAAATAAATGTTTAGTTAGTTCGTCTTTTTAGTTATGA
Organism: Symsagittifera roscoffensis; assembly: GCF_963678635.1. Taxonomy (NCBI): domain Eukaryota; kingdom Metazoa; phylum Xenacoelomorpha; order Acoela; family Convolutidae; genus Symsagittifera; species Symsagittifera roscoffensis. Next base: position 42,686,266 of record NC_087062.1, read on the forward strand.
CTTTTTATTAGTTTTTATCGCAAAAGCTTTCTATTTTAGTTCGGTTATTTTAAAAGAGTTACTCACACTTGAGTACCTCTTATCAAAAAAAAGGAGTGTGTCACAAAGCGTGTGTTCTAGCACGGTGGGTTAAGCCGGCTATTAAGCATGCTCAGGACGTCCTCTTCTGGTTGGTTAGGCCAGGAGTGAGGGTATGATTGCATGCTGGTTTTTTTATGGGGTCCTGTTTCGTGTTAACCTTTTATGTCATGTTTGTTACTGGTTTTTTCCTTTTGTTGTTTTGGTTGTGTCCTTTTCTCAAAAATCAAATTGTTTGGTATATGTTTGTCTTTTCGACTTTTTGGTGTTTTATGCTTACTTTTTTAGCCTTATCAATAGTCTTTAAAAGAATAAATTATCGGTTCTTTAAGCTGGTTTAATCCGGTTTGGCTACCTCGGGTTTTCTTTTCTTAGTCATGCTGCTAGTTTGTGTTTTATGGTGTTTAGTAAGCTGTGTTGGTTAGTTGGGATTATTATATAATTCCTTTCCAACCGGGTTAAAAGAATTATTAGTGAAAGTTAAGACTTATCGAAATCATTATTTTAAATAATTCGTCGTGAGCGAGCTGTGCGACTGTGGATAGAATTTGTGTACGAGTGAATTGATCTTGAAAAGGTTAGTACTGCTGGCATTTGTATAGATTTACTGCTGATAATTTTAAATTGACTGCTGTGTGGGGATTGAAATTATTAAATTATTTTCATTGTATTTAGATTTACTTCATTGGGGAAAAGAATTTATAGATAAATTTACTACTGTGGAGAAGAAATTTTACTGCATCATTTTTTGCGGTTTGTTAATAAAAGTTTATAATTAATAAAGAGTTTGCAATTTTTGTTTTGTTTCCTTGTTTGTAGATGATGGTGATCTAAAGAGTAAAGGAAAAACATTTAATAAGAAATGGTTGGTTTGTTTTGAATTGATAAGTGTTAAATTATGTAATTCATACTTACTTAGTCATCGGGGAAGAAGCCATGAGAGAAGATATCGTGTATTGCATCTGATGTGGTTAGTAATGTTGCTAATATGCGAATGATATTTTTAGTTTCAAGCATTGGCCAAAGCAATTCAAGTGCTTTGATGGTGTTAAGTTCTTCAGTGGCAATGGAAAACTCGTGATTGGTGTGCTGGATGAGGTTAAAAAACTTGTGATTATATTTAGTAGTGTAAATGAAATTTAATGTTGGGCTTTCTATAGGTTGAATATATTCATGCGGGACAATGAAGGTTCGGGATTCTTTTACATTAAAGTTCTCGGTGAGTGGACAAAATATATACATTTGGGTCATTGGGTCGTAATTTCGGAGGATGCCTTGGAAGTTAGTATTTTTAATGCAGTATGTGAATTTTAGAAAAAATGGTGATGTGTACTTAGAATTATTAAATTGAAATCGATGGTGGGGTTGTCGTGATGTCGTGTGTAAGTAAAAGTGGTTTTGAATGAATCTAAAGTAAGTGTAAGTCAAGTTGCGTTTTTTTAGTTCTCAACATGATGTCGTGTGAACAGTGCAGATCTCGTTCTTTTGGATTTTGGAGTGAGGAAGTGGAAGGTTAGTGAAAAAGTTTCAAATTTGTCGTAAAATGATTCATAAGCTTGGATGTCGATAGTGCTTCGGAAACAAAGTGATCGTGTTTTTTGTCCATTGAGCTTAGTGTAAAGATGTATGGTGTTCGGATGAAAATTTTTTCGGTTAGTTGCGGGTTAGCGAACTTATCGTCGTCGAGGAATCGATCTTGGTTAAGTCTGATGATGTTGTGGTCATAATATTTGATAGAATATTCATTTGCTCGGGGTGCGGTGAAAATTTTTAAAAGCTTTCTAAATCCTACATGCGTAAATTGTCTAGCTGTTAGTGCTGTAGTTAGTCTAAAAAGGTCATTTTATTTTTTTCTTCTTCTTGAGGTGTGTTAATTAGTGGTATACAAAGTGGGTTTGAGAAATAATAAAATGATGTCCAGTGGAGTAAGGCGATTAGTACATGCTCATCGACATAGTAGGGTTGTTCAGTGTGAGGGTTGGAGTGACTAATGGTATATTGGGGAAAGAGGCGTAAAGAAATTTGGAGAAATTCGGGAGTGTTAGTATGATCAGGGTGATTTACATAACTGCGGGCTGTTCCGGGTTTGGAGGGAAACGGGTGATTAGGGAATTTTCTTTTGAATGTTCTGTATGCACGGTTAGTAGTGGATGATGAATGGGTTGATGTTGAGGATTGAGCTAAAGAAGGGGTATAATCTGAAGACGGTGTAGGAGAAGGTGGGTTTGATGATTTATGTTTGACGATAATTGATGAATGATTAGGGTGTGAGGGTGTTGTATTTGTTCTTGTAGTGTTATTAGGTTATTTAGTTCATATGAGGTTTGCGTGGTTTCTGGGGAGTTGTTGTTGGAACGTTCATTGGTAAAGAGGAAGTATGAGAAATGGGAAATTTGAGAAATGGTAGAGGGAGAATCATTTTGGGATTGGGAGTGAATAATTCGAAAGGGGGGTTGAGAAAATGGTGATGGGCTGGGTTCGGAATATGCGAACTCGTCTCTGGTTTCTATGTCTGAATTATTAAACAGGGAAATTGTATTAAAAACTGTGATATCTGAGTTAGCGTCAGAATCCATGCCGGATGATGTGTTAATATGGGGTAATTCAAGTGGCGGGAAAGCAAAAAGTGGGATGATGGGAATTGGGTTTTGGAGATTGGCTGGATGGGAAATTGAACGGTGAAGGGATCCAATTTGTCGATTATTTGTTCATATGTATCGTCTTTTTTGAGATTGTTGTGTAGAGGAGAGAGAGAGAGAGAGAGAGAGAGAGAGAGAGAGAAAGAGAGACAGGAGAGAGAGGAGAGAGAGAATTGCAAGTTGAATTATAATTTTAACTTTTGAATCACCTAGCAGTATTTAACGTTTCAAAAGCTCTCCTATTGTTTTTAATGAAATGAAAATGAAACCATCGCTACTCCCAGTTCTATTTTGTTGCTTTGCGATCGGCGCCGCTGCAGTTATCTACCACGAGATCAAATTGTGGTTAGATCATGTCTCGAAGAAGTGGTAAGATTCTGTCCCTACAGATATTGGCAACAGCGCGTGCTTATTGCGACACTACAGTACCATATTTTTTTAAATCTCGACGCTCATGTTTTTTTCCAGAATTTTTAATCTTTTGGGTTTAAATTGAGAAAATTCAAAAAACATGCAGTGAGATTGCCGAAAAATTACTTATCATTTTTTTATTAGGCATCGTGACAAAAAGGGACATTCAACTTCCAACATAGAAAAGAATATTTTGTACAAAAAGACACTTTAGTTGAGATAATTGGCACTTTTGATTCAGATTTTTTTTGCATTCAATCATTTCATCAGTAAAGTTTTATGTCATGAAGTTTTTCGTAAATTGTGTCTGAGTGGTCTCTTAGACAAAGTGTCTCCACTCTTCATAGGAGTTTCAAGGATTAATATAACCTCCATAAGTGCGACACTATTTACCTACACTTCTAGCTGTCATGTCATGGAAGAGTTCTCATCTATCGCTTGATTTTGAAGTACTGATGTCATTTATGTCAAAGTCTAGCATATAAAAACAAGAAAAATAGTGCAAGTGACTAGGATAATTCTTGAATTTACGCTTGCCGTCAAAAATATTGCGAATGTTTTCTTCGGCACCGAGCAACTTTTCGATATTTTTTTCTGAATCTGCTCACGATGCAAAACTTAAAATTTGGAATACGGCTGACTACAATATTCAAAACGATCTGACGGAATTAAAACAGGACCCCATTTATTGGCCTCTCGTTATTTTTTATGGCGGTTTATCGACTAGCATAAAAGTTAAAAATCACTAGTATTAAAATCGAAACACAACAAGAGTGCTCGTATCAGGGCGAGGACCTGAATGTTCCGACTTTATGGAGAAGTAATATCATGAAAAATTAATGTAATAAAAAACTTTTTTTTTCAAATATGAGATTTTTGTGAAAAACATCCCCCCAGACGCCATATAAAATTTAAAGTGATAAATTTCGCACCAGTAACAAATCAATTTTGCCAAAAAAACTTCTTTCAACCAATTTGAAACGATTTCAAAGATGGGTTACATCTCCGCTTACGCGTTAATAGCGCGAAATGTATCGCGCGTTCATTGTCCACCCCCATAACTTTACGAAAATTGATGAGAGGTGAAATATCTTTTCAAAATTAAGCTCAAGACAACAATACCTCTCAAAAGATATTTAAAAAATTTCGTCACAAATGGGTAGTTAAAAAGTCGAAATTTGTCGGAAGAAAAAAAACCACTCCGAGCACAAATATTCTTTAATTTTGGTTTTGAAAGTCGGACTGAAAACCAAAAAATTGCAAAAGTTGAAATCAGTGTACACAAAATTTTTTTAATACTCATAGTTTTGCCATTTATTTCACAATTTGCACGGCTTTCTTGTGTACGATTCAGTTTGTTTCAAGCTATAGCGAAGACAGGTTGCGTTGTGGCTGATGACGATTTATGTGTTAAAAATTTCATTTTCTTCTTGATTGTTTAATTTCTCGATTGCTGTTTTTTTTGCAGCTTCCAATTTAAACGAATTATGATTGGATTTCTGGTATTTGAAGCTATCAAAATTATGCTAGTTCAAACGATCCGACGGAATTAAAACTGGACAGCATTTTTGCCTTTCTTTAGTTCTTATGGTTAGTTTATCGACTAGCAAAAAAGTTTAAAAGTGAAAATCGACTAGCATTAAATTCAAAACACAAAAATTAAATATTGCCAAAGTTGAAATCATTGTACACAAAAAATGTCTTTACTCACAGTTTTGTCATTATTTCACAATTTGCACGGTGACTTGTGTTCGGTTCAACTTGTTTCAAGCCGTACGGAAAACAAGTATTTTCTTGTTGGCGGCTTAGTTTCTCATTTGCTGTTTTTTTCTTAGAATTAGAGTTTCAGTTTAAACGGATTACGATTGAATTTCTGACAATTGAAGCTATCAAAATTATACTATTCGTTAAATTTTCATGTTTTCAAACTTCTGCGCTAGTCCAGCAGTCACCCTTATTGTTCCGACTTTCGTAACGAAAGTAACGGAAAATTTGTGCTCTGGGTGGGTTTTTTCTTCAGACAAAATTCTACTTTTTAACTAGCCATTTTTGACGGAATTTTTTGACGGAATCATTCAAAAAGTATTGTTGTCCTGATCTTAAATTTGAAAAAATATTTCACCTGTGATCATTTTTCGTAAATTTATGACGGTTTAAGTATTGCCATTTTGGCCAATTTGGGACAATTAACACGCGATACGCTTTGCGCTATTAACGCGTAGGCGGAGATTTAATCTGTCTTAGAAAGGGATCGAATCTTTAGCAGACCAATCTTTTAGCATAAAAAGTGAAAAGGAGTCTTTTAGAAGTGAAAAATGATGGATGATAGATTGACAGACTCAAAAAGACGCTCAGTCTGGGCCAAGCTTCCCCAGTTAAGTAAATTACCTCACGACTTGTCAACAAATTATCAACTTCAAAAACAGAACAGTCTAAATTAGCGGCAAAGCAAAGATTGACGCGCACAATAACACTCATGTTGAATTGAAGCTCAATGTAGAATTGAAGCGCAAAAAAAACCGGTCTGCTTAAATCCCTAGACCCGTCTTAGAAATCATTCCAAATAGGTTGAAGCAGGCTATTTACCGTAATTGTTTTGTTACTGGAGCGAAATCTATCACTTTGTACTATATGTGGCGTGTGGTGGGACGATTTTTACAAAAAATCTGAAATATAAAAATAAAATTTCATGTATTTTGTTACCATTAATTTTTTCATCTTTTTACTGCCCTATAGACCTCAAAAGTCAGTCGGAACATTCAGGGCTTTGCCCTGATACGAGCAGTCTTGTTTTTGCTTAGACAGCCCGTCGTACACCGCACAACGAATTTAATTTCATAGATAAACTCGAAGTTGGCTCATTATTGGCTTCGTTAAAACAATCAAAAATTACTTGAAACTTCGGATAAAACGAAATTAACAGATAACAATCTCCAAACTTTTGGGAAAAATGTTGGAATGGGGTTTCAAATAAAAAAGTTCAAGCTTATTTAGGAACTATTCTAAGTTTTGTCACAAAAAAAATTTCATAGTTCATTCAGATTCCTTTTTGATCCTAAAGCAACAAAACACTGACTTTGACATGGTTTACTTAATGATTGATCGATCTTTTTTAATAGTAATTGAGCCAAAAAATGACCCATATCCGAGAGGACGTTTTTGGCCCTAAGTACGCACAGTAAATTGTTAGAACCATTTTTTAAAATGATTTTAAGCATTTTTATTCCATTTTTTTGTCCAAATTCGACTCAAGATTAAAAAAAAGAGCATTTACAGCTCCCATTATTGTCCGAATAGTTTGAATCAGCAATAAAAACTTCGAGATTGGCTATTAAGTTTGATCTATTCATTATTTAGCAAAAGAAGCAGACAAATTGTAAGAAGATTACAGGAACCCACTAAGAATTGACAACTTTTGCAGGGCCAATAGTTTTTTTGCCTGCAGTTAAGTAAAAATTTATGTTTGTGAAAACTACATGAAATATGATCATAGTCCGGCCGACTCATAATTTCCCATAATTTTTGCTTAAATGAGTGTTTTATGAGGAAACAAGACTGCTCGTCTTTCAAGGCAGAGCCCTGTATGTTCTGAATGCAGGCGGAGCAATAAGCAGAATGGTCCAAGTGCAGAATGGGTCCAAGAGCAGAAAAGCAGAAAAATATTGACTTATATTGGTTTATACCGGCTAATTGATAAAACAATTATTAGAATCGTCAAAAACTTCCAAGAAAACTAATAAATTATGCATGAATTGACTAATTTCATAAAGATTTATGATTACATTTTTTTAAAAGTTCTTGATTAAATTACTCAAATTCTGCATAAAATGTTCATTGCTTCGGTATGATTGACATTTCTGATAATTTATTTACAGATTAGCTAATAAAAGCTGATATTTTTCTGTTTTTCTGCTCTTGAACCCATTCTGCTCTTAGACCATTCTGCTTATTAACTGGCCACCGTTCTGAAGGCCCTTTAAGTGCTCTTAACTAGTTTTTGATGAATGGAATTTTGAGCTGATAATACTAAACATTTAGTGTTTGTTTTTAAGTCATCATTGGAATTAATTCAACCACTTAGCTTGGTTCAATTATTAAAATTGAACAAGACTGCTCGTATCTGGGCGAAGCCCTGAATATTCCGACTGCCTTTTAATATTCATGGAGCAGCAGTAATCACATAAAAAAATTAAATGAAATAAAATAAAAAAAAATTTTTTTTTCTAAAACTTGAAATTTTTTGTGAAATTCATCCCCCCACACGCCATATAAGTACAAAAAGATCGATTTCGTTCCTTGTAACAAACCAATTATGGCAAATAAGCTTCGTTCAACCAGTTTGGATTAATTTTTAAGACGGATTAAATCTCGCATACGCGTTAAAAGCGCGAATTATATCGTGCGTTAATTGTCCCAAATTGGTCAAAATATCCAAAATGGCAATCTTTAAACCCTCATAATTTTACGAAAAATGATCACAGGTGAAGTATCTTTTCAAATTTAAGCTCAAGACAACAATTTCTTTTGAATGCTATAAAAAAATTTGGTCAAAAATGGCTAGTTAAAAACTCGAAATTTGTCTGAAGAAAAAAAAACCCATCCCGAGCGCAAATATTCCGTGCTCTTTTTCCTTCCCCCCCCCCCACCTGCAAAATTTTACTAGTGAAGTTTTGTTCACTTTATCCAAATGTTACAAAAATTGACATGCGAACACATTAGGCTATGACAAACATTTTTGGTCTTCATAAATAACCTAGTAAAACCCCTCGTTACATCATAAATGTGAGGTGGGGGGGGGAAGGAAAAAGAGCCATAATCCGTTACTTTCGTATCGAAAGTCGGAACAATTAATTTAAACGGTAACTTGATTTGGGACTGAAAAAATAAGACAGCCGCAGATATGACATAGAAAACAACAAGACTGCTCGTATCAGGGCGAAGCCCTGAATGTTCCGACTGCCTTTTAAGGGTTATGGGGCGGTAAAAACATTTATAAAATTAAATGTAAAAAAATAAAACGAAGAAAAAAAATCAAAAATCTAAGGAAAATCATCCTCTCACACGCCATATAAAGTACAAAAGAATCGATTTCGCTCCCTGTAACAAATCAATTATGGCGAATAAGCTTCTTTCCACCAATTTGGAACGATTTCTAAGACGGATTAAATCTCCGCTTTAGCGCGAAATATATCGCGCGTTATTTGTCCCAAATTGGCCAAAATGGCAATATTTAAACCCCCATAACTTTACAAAAAATAATCACAGGAGAAATATCTTTTTAAATTTAAGCTCAGGACAACAATACTTTTTGAATGATATAAAAAACTTCCATCAAAAATAGCTAGTTAAAAAGTCGAAATTTGACTGAAGAAAAAAACCACACCGAGCACAAAGATTTCGTTACTTTCGTATTGAAAGTCGGAACAAAAACAGAATGCTCGGGCAGATAATATTGTTCACAAATTTAAGTATCAATTAATAAAGGTTGATTTCAAACAGTTTGTTTTGTTATGCTATTTGCTATTCCAATCAAATAGGTTTTGGAATAAACGGAATTAATTCAACCACTTAGCTTGGTTCAATTATTAAAATTGAACAAGACTAATCGTATCAGGGCAAAGCCCTGAATATTCCGACTGCCTTTTAAGGTTCATGGAGCAGCAGTAATCACAAAAAAAAATTAAATGAAATAAAACAAAATAAATTTTTTTTTCTAAAGTTTGAAATTTTTTTATGAAATTCACCCCACAAGCCATATAAGTACAAAAAGATCGATTTCGTTCCTTGTAACATATCAATTATGGCAAATAAGCTTCGTTCAACCAATTTGGAACAATTTTTAAGACGGATTAAATCTCGCTTACACGTTAATAGCGCGAATTATATCGCGCGTTAATTGTCCTAAATTGGTCAAAATGGCCAAATTTGCAATATTTCAACCCTCATAACTTTACAAAAAATGATCACAGGTGAAGTATCTTTTCATATTTAAGCTCAAAACAACAATACCTTTTGAATGCTATAAAAACTTTTGTCAAAAATGGCTAGTTAAAAAGTCGAAATTTGTCTGAAGAAAAAATAACCCACCCCGAGCACAAATATTCCGGGCTCTTTTTCCTTCCCCCCCCCCCACCTGCAAAATTTTACTAGTGAAGTTTTGATCACTTTATTCGAATGTTACACAAATTGGCATGCGAACAAATTAGGCCATGACAAACATTTTTGGTCTTCATAATTAACCTTGTAAAACCCCTCGTTACACCATAAAATTGACTCTTATGTGAGGTGGGAGGGGGGGAGGAAGGAAAAGAGCCATATTCCGTTACTTTCGTATCGAAAGTCGGAACAATTATTTAAACGGTAACTTGATTTGGGACTGGAACAATTAGACAGCCGCAGATATGACATAGAAAGTAACAAGACTGCTCGTATCAGGGCTAAGCCCTGAATGTTCCGACTGCCTTTTAAGGTTTATGGGGCAGTAAAAACATTTATAAAACTAAATGTAATAAAATAAAACGAAGAAAAAAAATCAAAAATCTAAGGAAAATCATCCTCTCACACGCCATATAAAGTTTAAAAGAATAGATTTCGCTCCTTGTAACAAATCAATTACGGCAAATAAGCTTCTTTCCACCAATTTGGAACAATTTCTAAGACGGATTAAATCTCCGCTTTAGCGCGAAATATATCGCGCGTTATTTGTCCCAAATTGGCCAAAATGGCAATATTTAAACCCCCATAATTTTACAAAAAATAATCACAGGAGAAATATATTTTTAAATTTAAGCTCAGGACAACAATACTTTTTGAATGATATAAAAAACTTCCATCAAAAATAGCTAGTTAAAAAGTCGAAATTTGACTGAAGAAAAAAACCACACCGAGCACAAAGATTTCGTTACTTTCGTATTGAAAGTCGGAACAAAAACAGAATGCTCGGGCAGATAATATTGTTCACAAATTTAAGTATCAATTAATAAAGGTTGATTTCAAACAGTTTGTTTTGTTATGCTATTTGCTATTCCAATCAAATAGGTTTTGGAATAAACGGAATTAATTCAACCACTTAGCTTGGTTCAATTATTAAAATTGAACAAGACTAATCGTATTAGGGCAAAGCCCTGAATATTCCGACTGCCTTTTAAGGTTCATGGAGCAGCAGTAATCACAAAAAAAAATTAAATGAAATAAAACAAAATAAATTTTTTTTTCTAAAGTTTGAAATTTTTTTATGAAATTCACCCCACAAGCCATATAAGTACAAAAAGATCGATTTCGTTCCTTGTAACATATCAATTATGGCAAATAAGCTCCGTTCAACCAATTTGGAACAATTTTTAAGACGGATTAAATCTCGCTTACGCGTTAATAGCGCGAATTATATCGCGCGTTAATTGTCCCAAATTTGTCAAAATGGCCAAAATGGCAATCTTTAAACCATCATAACCTTACAAAAATTGATCACAGGTGAAGTATCTTTTCATATTTAAGCTCAAAACAACAATACCTTTTGAATGCTATAAAAACTTTTGTCAAAAATGGCTAGTTAAAAAGTCGAAATTTGTCTGAAGAAAAAAAAACCCACCCCGAGCACAAATATTCCGGGCTCTTTTTCCTTTCCCCCCCCCACCTGCAAAATTTTACTAGTGAAGTTTTGATCACTTTATTCGAATGTTACACAAATTGGCATGCGAACAAATTAGGCCATGACAAACATTTTTGGTCTTCATAATTAACCTTGTAAAACCCCTCGTTACACCATAAAATTGACTCTTATGTGAGGTGGGAGGGGGGGAGGAAGGAAAAGAGCCATATTCCGTTACTTTCGTATCGAAAGTCGGAACAATTATTTAAACGGTAACTTGATTTGGGACTGGAACAATTAGACAGCCGCAGATATGACATAGAAAGTAACAAGACTGCTCGTATCAGGGCGAAGCCCTGAATGTTCCGACTGCCTTTTAAGGTTTATGGGGCAGTAAAAACATTTATAAAACTAAATGTAATAAAATAAAACGAAGAAAAAAATCAAAAATCTAAGGAAAATCATCCTCTCACACGCCATATAAAGTTTAAAAGAATAGATTTCGCTCCTTGTAACAAATCAATTACGGCAAATAAGCTTCTTTCCACCAATTTGGAACAATTTCTAAGACGGATTAAATCTCCGCTTTAGCGCGAAATATATCGCGCGTTATTTGTCCCAAATTGGCCAAAATGGCAATATTTAAACCCCCATAACTTTACAAAAAATAATCACAGGTGAAATATTTTTTCAATTTTAAGCTCAGGACAACAATACTTTTTGAATGATATAAAAAACTTCCATCAAAAATGGCTAGTTAAAAAGTCGAAATTTGACTGAAGAAAAAAACCACACCGAGCACAAAGATTTCGTTACTTTCGTATTGAAAGTCGGAACAAAAACAGAATGCTCGGGCAGATAATATTGTTCACAAATTTAAGTATCAATTAATAAAGGTTGATTTCAAACAGTTTGTTTTGTTATGCTATTTGCTATTCCAATCAAATAGGTTTTGGAATAAACGGAATTATTTCAACCACTTAGCTTGGTTCAATTATTAAAATTGAACAAGACTAATCGTATCAGGGTAAAGCCCTGAATATTTCGACAGCCTTTTAAGGTTCATGGAGCAGTAGTAATCACATAAAAAAATTAAATGAAATAAAACAAAGTAAAATTTGTTTTTCTGAAGTTTGAAATTTTTTATGAAATTCACCCCACAAGCCATATAAGTACAAAAAGATCGATTTCGTTCCTTGTAACATATCAATTATGGCAAATAAGCTCCGTTCAACCAATTTGGAACAATTTTTAAGACGGATTAAATCTCGCTTACGCGTTAATAGCGCGAATTATATCGCGCGTTAATTGTCCCAAATTTGTCAAAATGGCCAAAATGGCAATCTTTAAACCATCATAACCTTACAAAAATTGATCACAGGTGAAGTATCTTTTCATATTTAAGCTCAAAACAACAATACCTTTTGAATGCTATAAAAACTTTTGTCAAAAATAGCTAGTTAAAAAGTCGAAATTTGTCTGAAGAAAAAAAAACCCACCCCGAGCACAAATATTCCGGGCTCTTTTTCCTTCCCCCCCCCCCCACCTGCAAAATTTTACTAGTGAAGTTTTGATCACTTTATTCGAATGTTACACAAATTGGCATGCGAACAAATTAGGCCATGACAAACATTTTTGGTCTTCATAATTAACCTTGTAAAACCCCTCGTTACACCATAAAATTGACTCTTATGTGAGGTGGGAGGGGGGGAGGAAGGAAAAGAGCCATATTCCGTTACTTTCGTATCGAAAGTCGGAACAATTATTTAAACGGTAACTTGATTTGGGACTGGAACAATTAGACAGCCGCAGATATGACATAGAAAGTAACAAGACTGCTCGTATCAGGGCGAAGCCCTGAATGTTCCGACTGCCTTTTAAGGTTTATGGGGCAGTAAAAACATTTATAAAACTAAATGTAATAAAATAAAACGAAGAAAAAAATCAAAAATCTAAGGAAAATCATCCTCTCACACGCCATATAAAGTTTAAAAGAATAGATTTCGCTCCTTGTAACAAATCAATTACGGCAAATAAGCTTCTTTCCACCAATTTGGAACAATTTCTAAGACGGATTAAATCTCCGCTTTAGCGCGAAATATATCGCGCGTTATTTGTCCCAAATTGGCCAAAATGGCAATATTTAAACCCCCATAACTTTACAAAAAATAATCACAGGTGAAATATTTTTTCAATTTTAAGCTCAGGACAACAATACTTTTTGAATGATATAAAAAACTTCCATCAAAAATGGCTAGTTAAAAAGTCGAAATTTGACTGAAGAAAAAAACCACACCGAGCACAAAGATTTCGTTACTTTCGTATTGAAAGTCGGAACAAAAACAGAATGCTCGGGCAGATAATATTGTTCACAAATTTAAGTATCAATTAATAAAGGTTGATTTCAAACAGTTTGTTTTGTTATGCTATTTGCTATTCCAATCAAATAGGTTTTGGAATAAACGGAATTATTTCAACCACTTAGCTTGGTTCAATTATTAAAATTGAACAAGACTAATCGTATCAGGGTAAAGCCCTGAATATTTCGACAGCCTTTTAAGGTTCATGGAGCAGTAGTAATCACATAAAAAAATTAAATGAAATAAAACAAAGTAAAATTTGTTTTTCTGAAGTTTGAAATTTTTTATGAAATTCACCCCACACGCCATATAAGTACAAAAAGATCGATTTCGTTCCTTGTAACATATCAATTATGGCAAATAAGCTTCGTTCAACCAATTTGGAATAATTTTGAAGACGGATTAAATCTCGCTTACGCGTTAATAGCGCGAATTATATCGCGCGTTAATTGTCCCAAATTGGTCAAAATGGCCAAAATGGCAATCTTTAAACCATCATAACCTTACGAAAAATGATCACAGGTGAAGTATCTTTTCATATTTAAGCTCAAAACAACAATACCTTTTGAATGCTATAAAACTTTTGTCAAAAATGGCTAGTTAAAAAGTCGAAATTTGTCTGAAGAAAAAAAAACCCACCCCGAGCACAAACATTCCGGGCTCTTTTTCCTTCCCCCCCCCACCTGCAAAATTTTACTAGTGAACTTTGATCACTTTATTCGAATGTTACACAAATTGGCATGCGAACAAATTAGGCCATGACAAACATTTTTGGTCTTCATAATTAACCTTGTAAAACCCCTCGTTACACCATAAAATTGACTCTTATGTGAAGTGGGAGGGGGGGGGGAAGGAAAAGAGCCATATTCCGTTACTTTCGTATCGAAAGTCGGAACAATTATTTAAACGGTAACTTGATTTGGGACTGGAACAATTAGACAGCCGCAGATATGACATAGAAAGTAACAAGACTGCTCGTATCAGGGCGAAGCCCTGAATGTTCCGACTGCCTTTTAAGGTTTATGGGGCAGTAAAAACATTTATAAAACTAAATGTAATAAAATAAAACGAAGAAAAAAATCAAAAATCTAAGGAAAAACATCCTCTCACACGCCATATAAAGTTTAAAAGAATAGATTTCGCTCCTTGTAACAAATCAATTACGGCAAATAAGCTTCTTTCCACCAATTTGGAACAATTTCTAAGACGGATTAAACCTCCGCTTTAGCGCGAAATATATCGCGCGTTATTTGTCCCAAATTGGTCAAAATGGCAATATTTAAACCCCCATAACTTTACAAAAAATAATCACAGGTGAAATATCTTTTCAATTTTAAGCTCAGGACAACAATACTTTTTGAATGATATAAAAAACTTCGATCAAAAATGGCTAGTTAAAAAGTCGAAATTTATCTGAAGAAAAAAAAACCACACCGAGCACAAAGATTTCGTTACTTTCGTATTGAAAGTCGGAACAAAAACAGAATGCTCGGGCAGATAATATTGTTCACAAATTTAAGTATCAATTAATAAAGGTTGATTTCAAACAGTTTGTTTTGTTATGCTATTTGCTATTCCAATCAAATAGGTTTTGGAATAAACGGAATTATTTCAACCACTTAGCTTGGTTCAATTATTAAAATTGAACAAGACTAATCGTATCAGGGTAAAGCCCTGAATGTTTCGACTGCCTTTTAAGGTTCATGGAGCAGTAGTAATCACATAAAAAAATTAAATGAAATAAAACAAAAAAAAAATTTTTTTCTGAAGTTTGAAATTTTTTATGAAATTCACCCCACACGCCATATAAGTACAAAAAGATCGATTTCGTTCCTTGTAACATATCAATTATGGCAAATAAGCTTCGTTCAACCAATTTGGAACAATTTTGAAGACGGATTAAATCTCGCTTACGCGTTAATAGCGCGAATTATATCGCGCGTTAATTGTCCCAAATTGGTCAAAATAGCCAAAATGGCAATCTTTAAACCATCATAACCTTACGAAAAATGATCACAGGTGAAGTATCTTTTCATATTTAAGCTCAAAACAACAATACCTTTTGAATGCTATAAAAACTTTTGTCAAAAAAGGCTAGTTAAAAAGTCGAAATTTGTCTGAAGAAAAAAAACCCACCGCGAGCACAAATATTCCGGGCTCTTTTTCCTTTCCCCCCCCCACCTGCAAAATTTTACTAGTGAAGTTTTGATCACTTTATTCGAATATTACAAAAATTGGCATGCGAACAAATTAGGCCATGACAAACATTTTTGGTCTTCATAATTAACCTTGTAAAACCCCTCGTTACACCATAAAATTGACTCTTATGTGAGGTGGGAGGGGGGGGGGAAGGAAAAGAGCCATATTCCGTTACTTTCGTATCGAAAGTCGGAACAATTATTTAAACGGTAACTTGATTTGGGACTGGAAAAATTAGACAGCCGCAGATATGACATAGAAAATAACAAGACTGCTTGTATCAGGGCGAAGCCCTGAATGTTCCGACTGCCTTTTACGGTTTATGGGGCAGTAAAAACATTTATAAAATTAAATGTAAAAAAATAAAACGAAGAAAAAAATCAAAAATCTAAAGAAAATCATCCTCTCACACGCGATATAAAGTACAAAAGAATAGATTTTGCTCCTTGTAACAAATCAACTACGGCAAATAAGCTTCTTTCCACCAATTTGGAACGATTTCTAAGACGGATTAAATCTCCGCTTTAGCGCGAAATATATCGCGCGTTATTTGTCCCCAATTGGTCAGAATGGCAATATTTAAACCCCCATAATTTTACAAAAAATAATCACAGGTGAAATATCTTTTCAAATTTAAGCTCAGGACAACAATACTTTTTGAATGATATAAAAAATTTCCATCAAAAATGGCTAGTTAAAAAGTCGAAATTTGTCTGAAGAAAAAAAACCACCCCGAGCACAAAGATTCCGTTTTTTTTCGCATCGAAAGTCAGAACAAAAACAGATTGCTCGGGCAGATAATATTGTTCACAAATTTAAGTATCAATTAATAAACGTTGATTTCAAACAGTTTGTTTTGTTATGCTATTTGCTATTCCAATCAAATAGGTTTTGGAATAAACGGAATTAATTCAACCACTTAGCTTGGTTCACTTAATAAAATTGAACAAAACTAATCGTATCAGGGCAAAGCCCTGATATTCCGACTGCCTTTTAAGGTTCATGGAGCAGCAGTAATCACATAAAAAAATTAAATGAAATAACATAAAATAAACTTTTTTTTTTTTCGTAAATTTGAAATTTTTTATGAAATTCACCCCACACGCCATATAAGTACAAAAAGATCGATTTCATTCCTTGTAACAAATCAATTATGGCAAATAAGTTTCGTTCAACCAATTTGAAACAATTTTTAAGACGGATTAAATCTCGCTTACGCGTTAATAGCGCGAATTATATCGCGCGTTAATTGTCCCAAATTGGTCAAAATGGCCAAACTGGCAATCTTTAAACCCTCATAACTTTACGAAAAATGATCACAGGTGAAGTATCTTTTCATACTCAAGCTCAAGACAACAATACCTTTTGAATGCTATAAATACTTTTGTCAAAAACGGCTAGTTAAAAAGTCGAAATTTGTCTGAAGAAAAAAAAACCCACCCCGAGCACAAATTTTCCGGGCTCTTTTTCCTTCCCCCCCCCACCTGCAAAATTTTACTAGTGAAGTTTTGTTCACTTTATCTGAATGTTACAAAAATTGGCTTGCGAACAAATTAGGCCATGACAAACATTTTTGCTCTTCATAATTAACCTTGTAAAACCCCTCGTTACACCATAAAATTGACTCTTATGTGAGGTGGGAGGGGGAGGAAAGGAAAAAATCCATATTCCGTTACTTTCGTATCGAAATTCGGAACAATTAATTTAAACGGTAACTTGATTTGGGACTGGAAAAATTAGACAGCCGCAGATATGACATAGAAAATAAGAAGACTGCTCGTATCAGGGCGAAGCCCTGAATGTTCCGACTGCCTTTTAAGGTTTATGGGGCAGTAAAAAAACTTATAAAATTAAATGTAATAAAATAAAACGAAGAAAAAAATCAAAAATCTAAGGAAAATCATCCTCTCACACGCCATATAAAGTACAAAAGAATAGATTTCGCTCCTTGTAACAAATCAATTATGGCAAATAAGCTTCGTTCAACCAATTTGGAACAATTTTTAAAACGGAATAAATCTCGCTTACGCGTTAATAGCGCGAATGATATCGCGCGTTAATTGTCCCAAATTGGTCAAAATGGCCAAAATGGCAATCTTTAAACCCTCATAACTTTACGAAAAATGATCACAGGTGAAGTATCTTTCCATATTTAAGCTCAAAACAACAATACCTCTTGAATGCTATAAAAACTTTTGTAAAAAATGGCTAGTTAAAAGTCGAAATTTGTCTGAAGAAAAAAAAACCCACCCCGAGCACAAATATTCCGGGCTCTTTTTCCTTTCCCCCCACCTGCAAAATTTTACTGGTGAACTTTTGTTCGCTTTATCTGAATGCTACAAAAATTGGCATGCGAACAAATTAGGCCATGACAAACATTTTTGCTCTTCATAATTAACCTTGTAAAACCCCTCGTTACACCATAAAATTGACTCTTATGTGAGACGGGAGGGGGGGAGGAAAAGATCCATATTCCGTTTCTTTCGTATCGAAAGTCGGAACAATTAATTTAAAGGGTAACTTGATTTGGGACTGGAAAAATTAGACAGCCGCAGATATGACATAGAAAATAACAAGACTGCTCGTATCAGGGCGAAGCCCTGAATGTTCCAACTGCCTTTTAAGGTTTACGGGGCAGTAAAAACCTTTATAAAATTAAATGTAATAAAACAAAACGAAGAAAAAAATCAAAAATCTAAGGAAAATCATCCTCTCACACGCCAAATAAAGTACAAAAGAATAGATTTTGCTCCTTGTAACAAATCAATTACGGCAAATAAGCTTCTTTCCACCAATTTGGAACGATTTCTAAGACGGATTAAATCTCGCTTACGCGTTAATAGCGCGAATTATATCGCGCCTTAATTGCCCCAAATTGGTCAAAATGGCCAAAATGGCAATCTTTAAACCCTCATAACTTTACGAAAAATTATCACAGGTGAAGTATCTTTTCATATTTAAGCTCAAAACAACAATACCTTTTGAATGCTATAAAAACTTTTGCCAAAAATGGCTAGTTAAAAAGTCAAATTTGTCTGAAGAAAAAAAAACCCACCCCGAGCACAAATTTTCCGGGCTCTTTTTCCTTTCCCCCCACCTGCAAAATTTTACTAGTGAAGTTTTGTTCACTTTATCCGAATGTTACAAAAATTGGCGTGCGAACAACTTAGGCCATGACAAACATTTTTGCTCTTCATAATTAACCTTGTAAAACCCCTCGTTACACCATAAAATTGACTCTTATGTGAGACGGAAGGGGGGGGGGAGGAAAAGATCCATATTCCGTTACTTTCGTATCGAAAGTCGGAACAATTAATTTAAAGGGTAACTTGATTTGGGACTGGAAAAATTAGACAGCCGCAGATATGACATAGAAAATAACAAGACTGCTCGTATCAGGGCGAAGCCCTGAATGTTCCAACTGCCTTTTAAGGTTTACGGGGCAGTAAAAACCTTTATAAAATTAAATGTAATAAAACAAAACGAAGAAAAAAATCAAAAATCTAAGGAAAATCATCCTCTCACACGCCAAATAAAGTACAAAAGAATAGATTTTGCTCCTTGTAACAAATCAATTACGGCAAATAAGCTTCTTTCCACCAATTTGGAACGATTTCTAAGACGGATTAAATCTCGCTTACGCGTTAATAGCGCGAAATATATCGCCCATTAATTGTCCCAAATTGGTCAAAATGGCCAAAATGGCAATCTTTAAACCCTCATAACTTTACGAAAAATTATCACAGGTGAAGTATCCTTTCATATTTAAGCTCAAAACAACAATACCTTTTGAATGCTATAAAAACTTTTGCCAAAAATGGCTAGTTAAAAAGTCAAATTTGTCTGAAGAAAAAAAAACCCACCCCGAGCACAAATTTTCCGGGCTCTTTTTCCTTTCCCCCCACCTGCAAAATTTTACTAGTGAAGTTTTGTTCACTTTATCCGAATGTTACAAAAATTGGCGTGCGAACAACTTAGGCCATGACAAACATTTTTGCTCTTCATAATTAACCTTGTAAAACCCCTCGTTACACCATAAAATTGACTCTTATGTGAGACGGAAGGGGGGGGGGGAGGAAAAGATCCATATTCCGTTACTTTCGTATCGAAAGTCGGAACAATTAATTTAAAGGGTAACTTGATTTGGGACTGGAAAAATTAGACAGCCGCAGATATGACATAGAAAATAACAAGACTGCTCGTATCAGGGCGAAGCTCTGAATGTTCCAACTGCCTTTTAAGGTTTACGGGGCAGTAAAAACCTTTATAAAATTAAATGTAATAAAACAAAACGAAGAAAAAAATCAAAAATCTAAGGAAAATCATCCTCTCACACGCCAAATAAAGTACAAAAGAATAGATTTTGCTCCTTGTAACAAATCAATTACGGCAAATAAGCTTCTTTCCACCAATTTGGAACGATTTCTAAGACGGATTAAATCTCGCTTACGCGTTAATAGCGCGAAATATATCGCGCATTAATTGTCCCAAATTGGTCAGAATGGCCAAAATGGCAATCTTTAAACCCTCATAACTTTACGAAAAATTATCACAGGTGAAGTATCCTTTCATATTTAAGCTCAAAACAACAATACCTTTTGAATGCTATAAAAACTTTTGCCAAAAATGGCTAGTTAAAAGTCAAATTTGTCTGAAGAAAAAAAAACCCACCCCGAGCACAAATTTTCCGGGCTCTTTTTCCTTTCCCCCCACGTGCAAAATTTTACTAGTGAAGTTTTGTTCACTTTGTTCGAATGTTACAAAAATTGGCGTGCGAACAACTTAGGCCAAGACAAAAATTTTTGGTCTTCATAATTAACCTTGTAAAGACCCTCGTTACACCATAAATTGACTCTTATGTGAGGTGGGAGGGGGGGAAAGGAAAAGAGCCATATTCCGTTACTTTCGTATCGAAAGTCGGAACAATTATTTAAACGGTAACTTGATTTGGGACTGCAAAAATTAGACAGCCGCAGATATGACATAGAAAATAACAAGACTGCTGGTATCAGGGCGAAGCCCTGAATGTTCCGACTGCCTTTTAAGGTTTATGGGGCAGTAAAAACATTTATAAAATTAAATGTAATAAAATAAAACGAAGAAAAAAAATCAAAAATCTAAGGAAAATCATCCTCTCACACGCCATATAAAGTACAAAAGAATAAATTTCGCTCCTTGTAACAAATCAATTATGGCGAATAAGCTTCTTTCCGCCAATTTGGAACAATTTCTAAGATGGATTAAATCTCCGCTTTAGCGCTAAATATATCGCGCGTTATTTGTCCCAAATTGGTCAAAATTGCAATATTTAAACCCCCATAACTTTACAAAAATTAATCACAGGTAAAATATCTTTTCAAATTTAAGGTCAGCACAACAATACTGTTTGAATGATATAAAAAATTTCCATCAAAAATGGCTAGTTAAAAAGTCAAAATTTGTCTGTAGAAAAAAAACCACCCCGAGCACAAAGATTCCGTTACTTTCGTATCAAAAGTCGGAACAAAAACAGACTGCTCGGGCAGATAAAATTTTTCACAAATTTAAGTATCAATTAAAAAAGGTTGATTTCAAACAGTTTGTTTTCTTATGCAATTTGCTATTCCAATCAAATAAGTTTTGGAATAAATGGAATTAATTCAACCACTTAGCTTGGTTCAATTATTAAAATTGATCAAGACTAATCGTATCAGGGCAAAGCCCTGAATATTCCGACTGCCTTTTAAGGTTCATGGAGCAGCAGTAATTACATAAAAAAATTAAATGAATTAAAATAAAATAAATTTTTTTTTCTAAAATTAGAATATTTTTATGAAATTCATCACCCCACACGCCATATAAGTACAAAAAGATCGATTTCGTTCCTTGTAACAAATCAATTATAGCAAATGAGCTTCGTTCAACCAATTTGGAACAATTTTTAAAACGGATTAAATCTCGCTTACGCGTTAATAGCGCGAATTATATCGCGCGTTAATTGTCCCAAATTGGTCAAAATGGCCAAACTGGCAATCTTTAAACCCTCATAACTTTACGAAAAATGATCACAGGTGAAGTATCTTTTCATACTCAAGCTCAAGACAACAATACCTTTTGAATGCTATAAATAATTTTGTCAAAAATGGCTAGATAAAAAGTCAAAAATTAAAAAGTCGAAGAAAAAAAAACCCACCCCGAGCACAAATATTCCGGGCTCTTTTTCCTTCCCCCCCACCTGCAAAATTTTACTAGTGAAGTTTTGATCACTTTATCCGAATGTTACACAAATTGGCATGCGAACAAATTAGGCCATGACAAACATTTTTGGTCTTCATAATTAACCTTGTAAAACCCCTTGTTACACCATAAAATTGACTCTTATGTGAGGTGGGAGGGGGGGGGGAGGAAATGAGCCATATTCCGTTACTTTCGTATCGAAAGTCGGAACAATTAATTTAAACGGTAACTTGATTTGGGACTGGAAAAATTAGACAGCCGCAGATATGACATAGAAAATAACAAGACTGCTCGTATCAGGGCGAAGCCCTGAATGTTCCAACTGCCTTTTAAGGTTTACGGGGCAGTAAAAACCTTTATAAAATTAAATGTAATAAAACAAAACGAAGAAAAAAATCAAAAATCTAAGGAAAATCATCCTCTCACACGCCAAATAAAGTACAAAAGAATAGATTTTGCTCCTTGTAACAAATCAATTACGGCAAATAAGCTTCTTTCCACCAATTTGGAACGATTTCTAAGACGGATTAAATCTCGCTTACGCGTTAATAGCGCGAAATATATCGCGCATTAATTGTCCCAAATTGGTCAAAATGGCCAAAATGGCAATCTTTAAACCCTCATAACTTTACGAAAAATTATCACAGGTGAAGTATCCTTTCATATTTAAGCTCAAAACAACAATACCTTTTGAATGCTATAAAAACTTTTGCCAAAAATGGCTAGTTAAAAAGTCAAATTTGTCTGAAGAAAAAAAACCCACCCCGAGCACAAATTTTCCGGGCTCTTTTTCCTTTCCCCCCACGTGCAAAATTTTACTAGTGAAGTTTTGTTCACTTTGTTCGAATGTTACAAAAATTGGCGTGCGAACAACTTAGGCCAAGACAAAAATTTTTAAGGTTTATGGGGCAGTAAAAACATTTATAAAATTAAATGTAATAAAATAAAACGAAGAAAAAAAATCAAAAATCTAAGGAAAATCATCCTCTCACACGCCATATAAAGTACAAAAGAATAAATTTCGCTCCTTGTAACAAATCAATTATGGCGAATAAGCTTCTTTCCACCAATTTGGAACAATTTCTAAGATGGGTTAAATCTCCGCTTTAGCGCTAAATATATCGCGCGTTATTTGTCCCAAATTGGTCAAAATGGCAATATTTAAACCCCCATAACTTTACAAAAATTAATCACAGGTAAAATATCTTTTCAAATTTAAGGTCAGCACAACAATACTGTTTGAATGATATAAAAAATTTCCATCAAAAATGGCTAGTTAAAAAGTCGAAATTTGTCTGTAGAAAAAAAACCACCCCGAGCACAAAGATTCCGTTACTTTCGTATCAAAAGTCGGAACAAAAACAGACTGCTCGGGCAGATAAAATTTTTCACAAATTTAAGTATCAATTAAAAAAGGTTGATTTCAAACAGTTTGTTTTCTTATGCAATTTGCTATTCCAATCAAATAAGTTTTGGAATAAATGGAATTAATTCAACCACTTAGCTTGGTTCAATTATTAAAATTGATCAAGACTAATCGTATCAGGGCAAAGCCCTGAATATTCCGACTGCCTTTTAAGGTTCATGGAGCAGCAGTAATTACATTAAAAAATTAAATGAATTAAAATAAAATAAATTTTTTTTTCTAAAATTAGAATATTTTTATGAAATTCATCACCCCACACGCCATATAAGTACAAAAAGATCGATTTCGTTCCTTGTAACAAATCAATTATAGCAAATGAGCTTCGTTCAACCAATTTGGAACAATTTTTAAAACGGATTAAATCTCGCTTACGCGTTAATAGCGCGAATTATATCGCGCGTTAATTGTCCCAAATTGGTCAAAATGGCCAAACTGGCAATCTTTAAACCCTCATAACTTTACGAAAAATGATCACAGGTGAAGTATCTTTTCATACTCAAGCTCAAGACAACAATACCTTTTGAATGCTATAAATAATTTTGTCAAAAATGGCTAGATAAAAAGTCAAAAATTAAAAAGTCGAAGAAAAAAAAACCCACCCCGAGCACAAATATTCCGGGCTCTTTTTCCTTCCCCCCCCCACCTGCAAAATTTTACTAGTGAAGTTTTGATCACTTTATCCGAATGTTACACAAATTGGCATGCGAACAAATTAGGCCATGACAAACATTTTTGGTCTTCATAATTAACCTTGTAAAACCCCTTGTTACACCATAAAATTGACTCTTATGTGAGGTGGGAGGGGGGGAAGGAAATGAGCCATATTCCGTTACTTTCGTATCGAAAGTCGGAACAATTAATTTAAACGGTAACTTGATTTGGGACTGGAAAAATTAGACAGCCGCAGATATGACATAGAAAATAACAAGACTGCTCGTATCAGGGCGAAGCCCTGAATGTTCCGACTGCCTTTTAAGGTTTACGGGGCATAAAAAACATTTATAAAAGTAAATGTAATAAAATTAAACGAAGAAAAAAAATCAAAAAACTAAGGAAAATCATCCTCTCACATGCCATATAAAGTACAAAAGAATAGATTTCGCTCCTTGTAACAAATCAATTATGGCGAATAAGCTTCTTTCCACCACTTTGGAACGATTTCTAAGACGGACTTAATCTCCGCTTTAGCGCGAAATATATCGCGCGTTATTTGTCCCAAATTGGCCAAAATGGCAATATTTAAACCCCCATAACTTTACAAAAAATAATCACAGGTGAAATATCTTTTCAAATTTAAGCTCAGGACAACAATACTTTTTGAATGATATAAAAAATTTCCATCAAAAATGGCTAGTTAAAAAGTCGAAATTTGTCTGAAGAAAAAAAACCACCCCGAGCACAAAAATTCCGTTAATTTCGTATCGAAAGTCGGAATAAAAACAGACTGCTCGGGCAGATAATATTGTTCACAAATTAAGTATCAATTAATAAAGGTTGATTTCAAACAGTTTGTTTTGTTATGCTATTTGCTATTCCAATCAAATAAAATTTGGAATAAATGGAATTAATTCAACCACTTAGCATGGTTCAATTATTAAAATTGAACAGGACTAATTGTATCAGGGCCAAGCCCTGAATATTTCGACTGCCTTTTAAGGTTCATGGAGCAGCAGTAATCACATAAAAAAAAAAAATGAAATAAAATAAAATAAAATTTTTTTTTCTAAAATTTGAAATTTTTTATGAAATTCATCACCCCACACGCCATATAAGTACAAAAAGATCGATTTCGTTCCTTGTAACAAATCAATTAAGGCAAATAAGCTTCGTTCAACCAATTTGGAACAATTTTTAAGACGGATTAAATCTCGCTTACACGTTAATAGCGCGAATTATATCGCGCGTTAATTGTCCTAAATTGGTCAAAATGGCCAAATTTGCAATATTTCAACCCTCATAACTTTACAAAAAATGATCACAGGTGAAGTATCTTTTTATATTTAAGCTCAAGACAAC
The DNA here is from genome assembly GCF_963678635.1 of Symsagittifera roscoffensis. Classification (NCBI taxonomy): domain Eukaryota; kingdom Metazoa; phylum Xenacoelomorpha; order Acoela; family Convolutidae; genus Symsagittifera; species Symsagittifera roscoffensis. Next base: position 42,711,199 of record NC_087062.1, read on the forward strand.
AATATCTTTTGAATGCTATAAAAACTTTGTCAAAAATGGCTAGTTAAAAAGACGAAATTTGTCTGAAGAAAAAAAAACCCACCCCGAGTACAAATATTCCGGGCTCTTTTTCCTTTCCCCCCCCCCACCTGCAAAATTTTACTAGTGAAGTTTTGTTCACTTTATCCGAATGTTACAAAAATTGGCAAGCGAACAAATTAGGCCATGACAAACATTTTTGGTCTTCAGAATTAACCTTGTAAAACCCCTCGTTTCACCATAAAACTGACTCTTATGTGAGGTGGGAGGGGGGGGGGGTAAAGAAAAGAGCCATATTTCGTTACTTTCGTATCGAAAGTCGGAACAATTAATTTAAACGGTAACTTGATTTGGGACTGCAAAAATTAGACAGCCGCAGATATGACATAAAAAATAACAAGACTGCTCGTATCAGGGCGAAGCCCTGAATGTTCCGACTGCCTTTTAAGGTTTATGGGTCAGTAACAGCAATTATAAAATTAAATGTAATAAAATAAAACGAAGAAAAAAAATCAAAAATTTAGGGAAAATCATCCTCCCACACGCCATATAAAGTACAAAAGAATAGATTTCGCTCCCTGTAACAAATCAATTAGGGCGAATAAGCTTTTTTCCACCAATTTGGAACGATAGCTAAGACGGATTACATCTCCGCTTTAGCGCGAAATACATCGCGCGGTAATTGTCCCAAAATGGCCAAAATGGCAATCTTTAAACCCCCATAACTTTACGAAAAATGATCACAGGTGAAAAATCTTTTCAAATTTAAGCTCAGGACAACAATACTTTTTGAATGATATAAAAAATTTCCGTCAAAAATGGCTAGTTAAAAGTTTGAAATTTGTCTGAAGAAAAAAAACCATCCCGAGCACAAGCATTCCGTAACTTTCGTATCGAAAGTCGGAACAAAAACACACTGCTCGGGCAGCTAATATTGTTCACAAATTTAAGTATCAATTAATAAAGATTGATTTCAAACAGTTTGTTTTGTTATGCTATTTGCTATTCCAATCAAATAAGTTTTAGAAAGGTTATCAGCAAAAATCAAATTGAACTGAAAAGCGAAAAGAATCATCCCGGGTTGACCTTTATAAATCAAAATTGCAAATCATACAATTCCATAAGCAAAATGTATAAAAAAATTATAATCATAAAATTTTCAAACATTTTGCTAAAATGGTGTCATCGAAATTTCAAAGAATTTTTTTCTTTTTTTGGCAAAAAAGTGGTGTATCATACTAAATAAAAAAATTTGTCAAAAAAATGCTAGTCATATAATATATGGAAATTGTAAGACTAATATTTTTTTGATGGCGAGAAAAGTAATTTTGAAATTGCCCCAAAAATTTTGTGTTTCATTTTTTCAACCGCAAAAAAACTTTGCAGTCAACCAAACATTCTCCAAAAAAACTTTGCACGCAAAATGAAAATTTTTGTGTGCATAACGTAGTCCTGGATACACCAAAAGTGGATTCTTTTTTCCATTTTTCAGAATTTTTTTTTTCAAAAATGTTCAAAACTCCTATTTCTTTTGTATGGCATGTTTGTTTATGCCTTGATTAATGAGTAATGAAAAATTCAAATTTTAAAAAATGACGTCTCCGAAAACTTTTGCCAAAATTTAGAAGTTTGATATTTTCAGTATTTTATTTGTGTAAGACAATTTCTAAACGATTCAGGTCGTTTCCAATGCATTGTGAAAGCAAGACGGTGCAACCTTTGGTGACTCTAGTTTTGAATAAACTCCGGTTACGAACACATCCCAAAAATTTTATGATTTTTTTGAGAATTCGATTTTTTTTTTTGGTTTTTGAAAAAATTCTAGTCATGCAATTTCCATATATGAAAAATCACTTATCATAGACCTGTCATGCCATTTTCTGTACTTATGGAATTGCATGAAAATTGTATGTCTAGAGTTTTCAAGTTGATTCGCATTCTAATCCTGATTTTCAGAGAGATCAATCAATGCCACATACAGTTTATTGTGCTCCAGGGTCACTCTTGCATGAAAATCATGAATAAAAACAGTTCCGACGAGGTACAAAATTCCCATGAGTGCGTCTATTTTGCGAAGAGAGCTTTTTGACATAGTTTGCTTGATGTTTTCTGTGGCTCTTTCGGTTTGCTTGCTAGTGAGAAAGTATTGGCATTGTTTACATTTTCCGATAAAGTGGTCAGACTTGAGCTGGGAGTACTAACTGTGTAAGTCTCATCAGTGATTTTTCTGCAATCAAAGTTGACCGAAAATGTCGCCAGTAATATCGATATGCAAGAGACAACGATGCTCAGGAAAAAATAAGTGCAGATTCGAGGAAAGGTCGTCGAAGTTTGCGGAACAAAAGAGGTGACCAAGGTCAAATTAACACAGAGGGCAAGAGTTACTGTCACCCCGAAACTTATTTTTTCACCGTTATCGCCCGGAATGAAAAAGGTCAATGAACTCAATGCAAACAGAAGTGCGTTGGGCAGAATGAGGTTTTCAACGTAGAATAAAGATAGTCTTTTGTATACGACAGACACAGATATTCGGCCGCATGAGTGGATACCGTCTGAGCTGTCCATAACTTCTCTCTTGCAGATGGCGCCTAAAATGGCAAATGTCCTTTATTTGAATCAAGTGCAGCAACATCATTTGGGCTGCTACGAAACGCTTTTATTTACCTGGGTTCTTAATTTTAAGAATGCAATTTATGATATAAACACGCTTGCTGATTAAAGCACTCACGTATCGCTCATTTTCATATTAAACTGTTTGACCTAAAAATTCGAGTTTTTTGTCATAGAACGCACATAGCAATCTCTGAGTCGAAAAAACTATTGCAGACGTGAATTGTATATTCAAATGTTTCTTTACCAAGTTGAGGCTCTGAAAAAACTAATAATCATTTGTCATCGTTTTTTCAACGAGGAATTTTAAAATGTTCACAAAAATTTTTTTTAAAAGTGTTTTTATGAAACTAGTAATCCTGGAAGGCGGATTCAGAATAGAGTTGACACTCAAATCTCACGCCAATCTTACTTTCAAGCGACCACAGACTGTCTTCAATGTAGTAGGAAAAATCAATCGGAGCACAGTTTAGGCTGACTTCATGTTCGAAATACTGCCAAGATCCAATCACAAGGTCGCATTCCTGCACGTCAAATGGGAACCTAGTGACATCCAACGAGCACGTCGTTTCATATTCCACCGGCCGCATCCACGCAACTGTCCCGTTGTAATTAACCTTAATTGGAATTGAGAAATCATATTTCTCTAAATCGAAACTTCCGACGTCATTGTATGGAAGGATGTCCGGAGTCCAAATCCAGTAGCGATAGTAGCGAAGCGTTTCTATGCCGTCGTATTCTGCTGGATCCCATTGAAGGAACTCGTCGGTCCAGGAAAGACATTGAAACATCAGCATTGTTATAGTCTGGTCTTTAGGATCGATACCGACCAATTGGTACAACATAACTTCAAATGTTACATTTATAGCTGTTCGTGGTGACATTACAGGCCGCGCCGAAAAGTCGTAATATTGGGTCAAGTTTCTGCGTAGCTTCATTTCCGGAGACAGTTTGTTCTCCTCGAAAGTGGCCGCGTTCATATAAAAGAGCAAGTTAAAGGCGTTCATCATGAGCATCACATCATTTGCTTTTTTTGGTTGGTTTTTGAAATCCAAAGCCAGCTGCCCACATGAAACCATTTAATCGGATCAGGGAAAAAACAAATTTTATTAAAATCACGGCTATGACAATCCCAACTCGATGGTTTGCCAATAAGAACGGATCATTAATCATTAGGAACGGACAGTCCATCATGACGTCAAAAAGATTGACCGAAACTCCGTCACTTGATGTTGAAATCATACATACACACTATTTTTAAACATAAATTATGTACTTTACGATAGACTGATTTCTCTTTTACTATTTCGGAGTGGTACCCAACGATCTAGTGCTAAAGTGTATATCTTGATTTTCATGGGCGGCATTTACAATTTTCTCAAGGATGCGCGCATGCAAAATGCGGGTCTCAATACGAGGCTTAAACGTGTGTTTGTTGAACTAAGAGTGGTTTTCCGCAGCAATGCCAGGTAAACTTTGTCTTGCAATCCTCAAAAATGTTTATTTATGATCTTTTGGCTGTTGTGGTAGCGGGATCCAAGGACAATGGACTAAAACATAGCCGAGCGTTCATGGAATTTAATTGGTTATAAAGGATTTCTGACCAAAAATAATCCCTTTTAACCCGGGTTGACAAAAAATGCTTGCCATACAATTTTCATATATGAAAAAAAAGCTTATCATGCACTTTCATATAATTTCAAAGAGAAAAGTAAGTGTATGAAAGTAGCAAAATAGGCATTTTTTCCATACTATGAAATTGTATGATAAGCATTTTTTCCATATTATGAAATTGTATGACAAGCATTTTTTCCATAAATAAAAAGACCAAAAAATTTTTGTTTTGAAACTTTGTGTTTCATCCGAAACACTAGCCCTGGATTTTTTGTCATAGAAAACCCAGAGGGTAACTGGCAGGTAGCACGCAGATAAACTGCATTTGGAGATTTGAGGATGACGTTTGTTGAACGATAATGGATTATAATTGATTGAAAATAGATTAACTAAACTTAAATTTTGGGAACAAATTCAAAAAAAATGAATGTAATCGATTACAATGGATTTTATTGCTGCGAAAATAGCATCATTATAATCAATTATAATGGATTTTATTGCTTCGAAAAATAGTATCAATATAATAGATTTTCAATGAATTATAAACGACTACTTTTGTAATTTTATAGACACTGTCGACATAATGACAATATAATCGATTATGATCCATGAGCGCTCGGTGCGGGATCGCATAGCTCCAGATATTTGCTCAATAAGCAACCTGCGGAAACTACAAAGAACTTTTCGGAAACCAGATAACAGATTATTTTGCTTTCAAATACCGTTTCTGAAAAATCGTTGAAACTTCGACACTATTAGTATTTTGTAGAGAAATGTCTGCCACAAATTACCCTCTGTGATCTTCATACAAAAAATGCATATCATACATTTCTATTTATGAAATCTGTGCACAAAATGCGTATCATAACATTTTCTTATATGAAAACTGTATGATAAGCATTTTTCAATAAAAATGAACTTCTAAAATCTTTCAAATTTCCTTGTTAAAACTTTTGAAACTCTGCTTTTTTAAACTTCAAATTTTTGCCTATAACATAAACAAATTTTTTGCTTATATTGAGTCCTATCAAGAATCACAAAAAAGCTTTTCAGTGAAATCAGATCTGTTTTTTTTGTTCTTAGATGAAAACGTATATCTAATTCTGTCAAAAAAGCATGCCACAACTTTTGCCCACTGAATTTCTTGAAAACGGGCCTTCACAGCCATATACATATTAATCAATTTTTGTTATAAAACTAAGCAAATTTCAAAATTTAATTTACTTGGCATATCTCAAGAAATAGTTCAACCTGCTCAATAGCGCAATAAATGCCGTTTAAATTAATAGTTTTCTCGTTTAAGAAAGTTTTTATTTTTGATAGTTAACAAGATTCAAACATCAAAATGTGTTTCAATTTGTTGTATGTGTTTGTTGTATAGAGTAATTTAGTTCATTTTGGAAGCTGTCAATCAAATGTTCACTCTCGGTGCTAGACTAATTGATTAGCAGGTGTTTGTCCTTGGAACAGTCTGTCACCCTTGGATACTGTTCTCAACCACTCTCTATGCTAACTTTGTAAGATTAAGTTGACTATCTCTTGTATCGGAATTAACAATTAGATGACTATCGGTTTAAATTTTCAACATGGCGCAGCCAGCTGTCTCAGGTGGGGAAAGAATCCACTGGGCATCACGGGATTTTGGCCAGCGAAATGCACGGAACCGCCAATGATGTGGGAATTTTGGATTAACAGATTCCAATGGGCAATGGTCGCCAAGCACTCTCTAAACCCGAGGAACTTTTACTACGCCGCAACTCTCACAGCCGCCCAAGTTACTGACTGCCCGAGGAAGTAGACGGGAAAAATCGACTGCAATCGGAACAAGTGTTGATTTCGAACCTGTATTTGTATCTGGGGGAAAAAGGGCAGGACGAACTTCACAAAAGACGACCGCATCTGGATCTCTCGACGATTCGTTACCCACGAACGATAGACGCACGCACTGGAAACGGAATTTAAGAAAGAAAGAAATGAGACATATGAGACATACCAACTTCATTCCCGTAAGCAGTATATCAATGAAAGATTGGAGCAATTCCATTCCGTACTAAGCGGATTGGCGGCGCGGTGCAACTTTGGAACACTAGAGGACCGGATACTGAGAGACGTATTCATTGTCAACATGAATAACCGTGATGCACAAAAGGAACTATGCAGGTCGACGAAAAAACCAGAGGAAGTGTACCGGATAGCTCTCTCGTACGAGAGGGGAAACAAGTATGCATCATCATATGTTGCCACGGGATCAGTGGGGGCCCAAGGATCGACGTCAGGAGGCGGAGGGATCCAGATAAAAATCGGAACCAGTCGGAATAATCCGTGGAGGTTATCGGAACAATCGTGTAAGGGGCCGGGGCTCTTACCGAGGGCGAGGATCGAATCGAGGTAGAAACTTTCCCAATATCAATAAATGCTATAACTGCGATCAACAAAATTTCACCAGGGAACATTTGGACAGATGCCCCGCAAAAGGCGTTACATGCAATTTTTGCCACAAAATTGGCCATTTCGAACGTACCTGTAGGGGGAAGCGTGGAAACCAGCGGGGACAGGGAGCCGTAGGAATGATACGGGAGAATGTTGACGATGGTCATCTGGAAAACTCGGCGGATGGAGAAGCGTCACAACATGCAAGTTCCATTGGATGGGTTAATAAGAATCCAGTGGTGCACTCGTGGGACTCGAGCACCTCAGACGGGGACTATATGGTCATGGCGATAAAACAAAAAAGAGTCACAGAATTAAAAGTTTCTGGGGCACAATTGCCGATTAAAGTCAATGGGAAACCCACTCGAGTGTGGATCGATAGCGGGATCGATATTGGGGAATTGCGTAAGACTTTGGGAACGTCAGGAGTAAAATTGGATTATCTTACGGAGGAGGACAATGCTTTTCGGGATTATGGAAACAATCCACTACAGATGATTGGAACAATTGCGGTAACAATACAATCAAACGGCTGGAAGATACACGCGAGGATAAAAAGTAATCGGAGGGAACCGACCATCAAAAATTGGAAGAGATCTGATGCCCCAATTAGGACTCCAGTTGGTGCAACAATCACCAGGGGAACAGATAATGTCCATTGAAGAAGGCAACCAGGACTCACTGGAACCGGAGGGGGAGTTGGATTCATGGCAAACCTATTTCAGTAAGCAGTTTTCAAACCTTTTTAGCAGGGTAGGAAAAATAAGAAACTACAAAGTACAAGCAGAATTTTTTGAAAACCTCACCCCAGTACAACAGAAGGGGCGTCGAGTTCCGATTTCGTTGCAAGAAAAAATGGATGCTAAAATTGATAAACTATTGCAACAGGGTCATATCGAAAAACTAACAGAATGCTCGGAAAAATATTTTGTGTCCCCAATAGTAATAACAGTAAAAAAGGATGGGTCCGTGAAATTGGCACTCGAGTCGAGGGAATTAAATAAACAAGTGCATAAGAATAAATATCAAATGCCGAATATCGAGGAGCTAATGGACACAGTTGGGCAAACGATTAGTGAGAAAAAACAGGGAGACATATATTTCACAACAATGGATTTAACATACGCATATGGCCAACTGCCCTTAAACGCTGAAACGAGCGTAAAGTGCAATTTTTCTCTCATTGGAGGCCGCTCGACGGGTACGTACCGGTTCAAGACCGGATTCGATGATCTAACTACAATGCCCGCGGAATTCCAACGCGCAATGGATTGCATACTCGCCGAATACCCGCAGGCGCACGCTCTAATCGACGATATTTTGGTTGTAACCAAGGGAACTGCGATAGACCATATAGCGACGGTAGAGAAAATTTTAAAGAAACTGGATCGTGAAAATAGGTCCCTAAAATTAACAAAATGGAAATTCGCCCAACGAGAATGCGAATGGCTGGGCCATAAAATAACCCCGACTGGAATCACTCCATTGGTTAGGAAAACAGAACCAATAGAGGCGCTAACGCCGCCGCGGACTTTGTCGCAATTAAAATCGTTCATGGGGTCAATCCACAGTCTGCACAAGTATTTACCGGCATTGGCCGAATCATCTGCGCTTCTGCGACCCCAACTAAGCAAAAGTAATGAATACATTTGGACACCTGAATGCCAGAACGCGTTCGAAAATCTTAAGTAACAAGTTTCGAACATTGTTGAATTACGGCATTTTGATATCCACAAGGATATTCGTATAGTGTGCGATGCAAGCCACAACGGGTTTGACGCGGTATTGGAACAGTTAGGACCAGAAGGGTTGGCACCCAATTTCGTTTGCCTCGCGATATCTTAACGAAGCGGAAAAGAAATATTCAACAAACGAATTGGAGATGTTGGCAGTTGTGTGGGGGGCTGAATACTTTAGAAATTACATCCTGGGCCGAAGTTTTTTGATCGTTACCGATCATAAAGCCCTAATATCCCATTTTGAATGGTATTAAAAAAAAAACGATGTTTAGCCGTTTAACGCGCTGGTTAGATCGACTAATTCCCTTTGATTTTCGAATTGAACATAAACCAGGGGCTAAAATTGGATTGGCGGACTACTTATCACGTCATCCAAGTAGAGAAGCAACGCCAATTAGTACGTATGATAAAAAGTTTACGGTTGGCAAAGATCAACCTAATTCGCACCGCTCTTGGCTTTAATACATCCAGGGGACACAATAAATCCAAGGGACCAATTTGTATAGCGGAAAGTAAGCAATCTATAAATAGACTGGAAGTTTCGTCACGAAATGACTCGGTAGAGGGCGGAAAAACATGTAAGCGGAAATCAACCAATCAGATTCAAACATGTGGTTTGAGCCAACGGCTACGCGAACTACGCACTAGATTAGTTGGGGCTATTATTAAATCAGAACAAAGTTCTTCAAAATTATTAAAATCCAATTCTCAAATTTCAACATCAAATATCAAAATGGATCGAAGCATGCGTAAATGGCAAAATTTCCTTAAACAACATCCAAGTTTGAATAGTAGTAGCGACGAAATTGAAGAATTGCCCCCAAATGTATCACTAGAGGCCGTTACCAAAGAAACAAGATCCATTCGCACTAACACAATTCTCTCGTTACCTTCGGCATTCAAAGGAGAAACAGTGTCACCCGTGGACCCGAATCTATTATGTATGTGAATTATCCCTCGGAATTGCAAAATCGTTAACAAAGTTACTTCATTACCTGATCTGTTTAATCTAAAGTTCATAGAATCGAATTATGTATCTGACCCCCAGCTGAGCGCTATTCGCGATCTCATTGTTACACAAGATCCTGAAATCCATGAAAAAAACACTGAAATGAACCGCTATTATGCTCAATTCGTTAATGACTTTTCGGTGAAGGAAAATGTAGTCTGGATGGATGAAAAATTAGTAATTCCAATTAACCTTCAATCAGCAATTAATACCCGAATCCATGCGTATCACCACGGACAATCAAGTATGTTCGATGCAGCAAAAGATGTCTGGTACCCTTATTTTAACCGCTCAATAGCTTCCATTGCCGAAGGGTGTCCTGAATGTACCGCAACTGGTAAGAATTTAAAAACGATAATAAAGAAAAACCAACTTGGAACTGTACCGGAATCAAAAGAACCAATGGATCAGTCCAATTAGATTTTTGGGGCCCCATCAATTACTTAAATGAATCCCGAAAATATGTATAAGTGGCGGTCGACCGGTTTTCTCGTTGGCCATCGGCAATGGTATGTGGAAATAATCGGTCAGATAAGATATTGAAAATCTTGAAGAGCTATATAACAAACCATGGGGTGCCACGGAAAATTCACGTTGATCAGGGAACTAGTTTCATGTCAAACGAAATTAAAGCTTTTTGTAATGGGGAGGGCATTGAAATCATTAAACCACCAGTAAACGACCATCGAGCAACTGGTGCGTCGAGCGTACCATTGGCAGTCTTAAGAATTCTATCCTTACCTTCGCTCAAGAAAAGAATCCCGAACCCTTGGAGAAAATGGTTGAACGGGCCCTTGGTGCTCTTAGATTCTCGAAAAATTCAACACTAAAAATCTCGCCTTTTGAAGCTCACCATGGTAGAGAAGCGAACACAGTTTTGCTGAACCTTACTAAAAAGCCTTCTCTTCAAAATCTGGATTGGTCACGGGTTATAACAACAAAAAATGCTTATTTAGATGCCGCCGATCCAACTGCGCAAGACATGTCTCATCCAGCCGATACAAACTGGAGTTTAAGATCAGACCTCGCGTATGATATCAAAAACAGGACCCATGCACGACGACTTATAGAGGACCAATCCGCCAATCAACACGACGAACCGTCGATACTTAAGAGTGCAAACTCCAATGGACAACCGGGACCATCTGGATTGTTGTTCCAGCGAATTGGGAACATAAACCTAAAAAGGTATAAGCAACTTCACTCTAAAGTAACATCCGAAAGTACGCATACACTAACTTTAGATAATGGGGTTGTGCTTAGGAAATCGGGAGTGGCCACAAATCCCAAACCAAAGAAATCGAAAGTTGCAGCTAAATCGGTATTACCGGTACCATCGAGTGAAGTGAAAAAGTTAGCAACTCACCCAGGGTTACCACCGCCGACTCCGCGCGAAGTTAAGGAACGATTGACAAAACGAATTGCGGAAAAACAACGGGAAAGAATCGGGCGCCGATTTGAGAATAGTGGCTCTGAATCGGAAGACAGCGAAGACTTGCCGATTATCTCGGTAAAACGTGCTAAGCAGTCATTAACTACCAACCCCGATGCACCTATAGAACGATCAGCAACAGCAATAACAGACGTCGATGTTGGAAGTGACCAGGACACCATTCCGGCACGAGGCGGTGAGTTGGATCATCATCATCCAAGGGACCAAGGAACGTCCAATCCAGCGGACCAGTCGAAATCTACCACCACCAGTTTTCATTATCGAAGGGGAAGTGTTGTATAGAGTAATTTAGTTCATTTCGGAAGCTGTCAATCAAATGTTCACTCTCGGTGCTAGACTAATTGAGTAGTAGGTGCTTGTCCTTGGAACAGTCTGTCACCCTTGGATACTGTTCTCAACCACTCTCTATGCTAACTTTGTAAGATTAAGTTGACTATCTCTTGTATCGGAATTAACAATTAGACGACTATCGTTTTACCTTTTCAACAGAAAGTTTTTATTTTTGTTAGTTAACAAGATTCAAACATCAAAATGTGTTTCAATTATGGCAAGTGCTACTCCTACAGTACCTTAATGGTAAAATGTAAGTCGATACATTTTAAAACAGATTTTTTCTATGTATTGTCAGGGAATTGTATGGAAAGCTTTTTTTTTCGTATATAAAAACTAAATGACTAGCATTTTTGTCAACCGGGGTAAACAGTGTCTGCTAAAACACATCTCAGGAAAACCGCCGCTATCTAAAAAATCCACTCAAACTTTTAATAGAAAGCGGTAAAACATTGTCTTTTCTCAGTTTCAGTCATATTTCGAGCCTGACTGTTTTTTCTTGCCTCAAAAATTGTTATTATTTTTGAATGATATTTTAATGCTCTTTATTGTGTTGAAAAAAAAACATCTAAGGAAAGGATAAAACAAACCAGAAAGCAATTAGTGATAGCTCTCTTTTTTAGCAAAGCTTTTTTGCAGTGCAGTTCAAAAGCTTAACAACAAGTTTATTTTATTCTGATTGTTTTAAACAAAAACTGATACAAAAGACATGAATGCTAATGGAACATTTCGTTTTACCCTATTATTTATATTCATTAATATAAAGGTGAAAATTTTTTTGTGGGCACGTTTTCACTTGCAAAGTCAGGGACCAAATATAAAAACAGATGAAGTCAAATGCTCTATCATAGTTGTATTTTTCGGTCATTATTCGAGCTGCAACAAGTTCTACCAGTTTTCAGTAATCTGTTTTGCGAATCCGTGATCAAACTATAAAAAAGCAAGAAAGTAAGCAGAAACCCAGTCAAAATCAACAAGATTGCAATGCCGTGATCAGTTTGGTTTTTGAAAATTAATAAGATTGCGATTTCGTGATCTAATCCAATTTCTCAGAAATAATAGTTAAGAAAAATTCACTTGAATGCACCTTTAAGTCAATGTGTTTTAAAACAAGCCTGCTCGTATCAGGGAAAAGCCCTGAATGTTACGACTGCCTTTTAAGGTCTATAGAGCAGTAATAACATGAAAAAATTAAATATGAAAAAAATAAAATGAATTTTATTTTCAATTTGAGATTTTTTGTGAAAATCTTCCCCCGACATTCCATATAAAAATCAAGTGATAGACTTCGCTCGTAGAAACGAACCAATTATGGCAAATAAGCTTCCTTCAATCAATTTGAAACAATTTCTAATACGGATTAAGTCTCCGCTTACGCGTTATTAGCGCGAAATATATCGCGCGTTAATTGTCCCAAATTGGCCAAAATGGCTATCTTTAAACCCCATAACTTTAGAAAAAATGATCATAATTGAAATATACTTTCGCTTTTATGCTCAAGACAACAATACTTTTCGAATGATGTAAAAAAAATTACGTCAAAAAAAAGGCCAGTTAAGAAGTCGAAAATTGTCTGAGGAACCACCCCAAGCTCAAATATTCCGTTATTTTTGTTACGAAAGTCGGAACAATAAATGCTCATTGTCTCATAGTAAATAAGATCATTGCATCAATAAGTATCTGAAGTACAAATTGATAAAAAAAATAGTTAGCTATAGCATTCAGAGAAACATTTTGTAAGAAAACTCTCTCCGAAATTGCTAATCAGCGAAGTTAACATTATTAATTCAACTTCAGAGATACTGCTTGAGTGACCAAAACACTGTCTTAGAATCTCCACCTAACTAATAGACAAAGGGCAGTAGTTTTTGCAACCAGTTCTAAACCAGTATTTATAAACCAATCATATTTTTGATAAATTATCACTATAAAATATTACTAACTAACCAATCATATTCCATCTCTAAGATTGACACTTATTTGTAAGTGCTGAAACTACTTGTAGTTTCAGCACCAGAACAATTTGAATAAAATTCTGAAAACAGTTGTTCTCCTTCTGGATAAACTCCAAGAACTAACTCGCATAAACCAGTATACACTAGATCTATTAAAACTAGGAGATAAAAGAGTGAGATTAAGATCGCTAATAGACTAAGAAGTGGCACGAATCTATCCGGCCGAAAAAAAGGATAGCGTGACGAGAATAGACAATAGAACTTAGAAATAGACAATTGCAAAATTGCAAAAATGTTAGACGAAATGGATAATTTAATAGAAATGTCTCTAGGTCTCAATAAATTTACCCCAAATTTGTAAACAAAACAAGAAATACCAGGTGTTGAAAAACGACCAAGATGGTGGCGTGAAAAACGATCAGGAAACGAACCACTCTGCTACATGATAGTACAACGGAAACCAGAACAAACTTCTGTATTTAGAGTACTTTTGCAGTAAAATTAATTTTCATTTACTGACATGAAAATATCTTGAAGAAAAGTTCTTCAACAACCTTACTGGTGCTAAACCTTCTATCTATACAACAACGACTGATAAAAAGAGCACAAGCCGTTTCCCCCAAAATCTGCAGTAAATCAAAATTTTTGACCAAATTATTTATTGAATAAAAAATACAAAAATTAGTTAGTATTCAAAAATCAGTGTTAATCTGATTTTCCTCATCCCAGCTTCATCACCTAAAACATAACAGCAAAAATTAAAAAATCTTATATTATCTAGACCTTAACTTTTAAATTTTTTTAAACTCAAAGCTTTTAATTTCAAGTTTATCAAGGCTTATCCTTACTTTCCATATTCCAAAATTGCAAAAATGTTAGACGAAATAGATAATTTAATAGAAATGTCTCCACTTCTCAATAAATTTACCCCAAATTTCTAAATAAAACAAGAAATACCAGGTGTTGAAAAAAGACCAAGATGGTGGCGTAAAAAACAATCAGGAAACGGACCACTCTGATACATGATAGTACGATGGAAACCGGAACAAACTTTTGTATTTAGAGTACTTTTTGCAGTAAAATTAATTTTCATTTACTGACATGAAAATATCTTGAAGAAAAGTTCTTCAACAACCTTACTGGTGCTAAACCTTCTATCTATACAACAACGACTGATAAAAAGAGCACAAGCCGTTTCCCCAAAAATCTGCAGTAAATCAAAATTTTTGACCAAATTATTTATTGAATAAAAAATACAAAAATTAGTTAGTATTCAAAAATCAGTGTTAATCTGATTTTCCTCATCCCAGCTTCATCACCTAAAACATAACAGCAAAAATTAAAAAATCTAATATTATCTAGACCTTAACTTTTAAATTTTTTTAAACTCAAAGCTTTTAATTTCAAGTTTATCAAGGCTTATCCTTGCTTTCCATATTCCAAAATTGCAAAAATGTTAGACGAAATAGATAATTTAATAGAAATGTCTCCACTTCTCAATAAATTTACCCCAAATTTCTAAATAAAACAAGAAATACCAGGTGTTGAAAAAATACCAAGATGGTGGCGTAAAAAATAATCAGGAAACGGACCACTCTGCTACATGATAGTACGATGGAAACCGGAACAAACTTTTGTATTTAGAGTACTTTTTGCAGTAAAATTAATTTTCATTTACTGACATGAAAATATCTTGAAGAAAAGCTCTTCAACAACCTTACTGTTTCTAAACCTATTATACAACAACGACTGATAAAAAGAACACAAGTAGTTTCCCCAAAAATCTGCAGTAAATCAAAATTTTTGACCAAATTATTTATTGAATAAAAAATACAAAAATTAGTTAGTATTAAAAATAATTATTTATCTGATTTTTCTCATCCCAGATTCATCACCTAAAACATAACAGCAAAAATTAAAAAATCTAATATTATCTAAACCTTAACTTTTAAATTTTCTTAAACTCAAAACTTTTAAATTCAAGTTTATCAAGGCTTATCCTTGCTTTTCATAATCCACTTTTTTTCATAAACAGATCATCAAGGCTTCCCTTGGATCTTTAATTCATTTAAACCTAAAATTATTTTGTTTTATAACTGATCATCAAGGCTTCCCTTCGATCAAATCGGATCAACCTTGTTCTCCGCTGCCCATACGTTCAAAAGTGTCTAACGACCTCAAACGTGAATTCACTACCCAGCACTTTAAAACGACCCAGGACTAAAAAATTTTTTCAAAAAACTAACCATTTTAATTAAGCTTAACTGTGAAGAACTTCGGTTACTCACCCTTCACTTGAGCCCTTCCTCTTAGATGAGCCAGGCTAAAACCCTTAAAAATTTAGTAGGTCATAAAATAGTATCGAACGATCTACTTGTGTTTAAATTATACCTGAACCTTGTGAATTGGTTTACTATTCTCCAACCCTCGATCACAAATAAAAACCCCTAGGTAAGATTAAGTAAAAAACTCATAGATTAAAACCAGATTACGAGAAAACAAAAAATCATTCTCACGAATTGATATACTCTCTCTCCAACCCGTCAATCACAAAAATCTATGCCCCAAGTTAAGATAAACACACAAAAACCTTGAGAACTAACAGTTTAGGAAAATAAAAAACTCTAACCCTCAAATATTGCATCCATCATCCCAAATCTTATGTCAAAGGATACTCTAGGCAGTAAACAAAATTGTGGCGTATTACATAAACGCGTATTACAAAATTGTTTGATGATAAAATTAAGATACGATGTTGTAATCACACCACACAGACAAACAATAGGATATATTAGGTCAAAAACACGAAAAAAAACAATCATAACAAAACAAAAAAAAATTATCAAAAAACGATTTTCAAAACAACGAAACGCAGTCTCAGAATCAGAAACAAATACAATAAAGGAACTTCAAGACCTAAAAGATTCAATAAATTAAAATAACCCGATAGACGACCAAACATATTTTTTGACTCTACAACATCATCATCAATTAAAGGAAAACGCAAAGTGAAAATATCATATATCAAAAAACCAATACGTCTATATAGTTGGCTTCAGCAGATGAAACAGATTATGTTTGGGACCCTGATTGGTCTCATCCATTATTTATTAATAAGCCAACTGATATATCAAGTCAAGCAATCACCACCATTTCCATCAATAAAGACTACATTAGAAAAACTCCACTTAGTATTGATGCAACACCTTTAATTTATAATGCAATGTTCACTGACAGAACAGGAAATAATAGCATAACATCTACATTCATTAATACTAAAGAAAATTGAAATGAAACAAGAAATCTTACACATCAAGATATTCAAACTCCATCACATTTCGTTAATGAAGAAATAGTCGAAACATTGCCAACAACAACGCAACATAGCAATTCTCGCATTCATTCTACACTTACAACTCCAAGAAATGAAAATACAGCATTTTCTCAAACAATTATACAATCCACAAAAAAACCTTCAGTTATTACAAAATACTAACAAACGGATAATCAAACATTTAAGCCAGTAACGACATCAAGACAAACAAATAAACAAAAAAAGTCTGATAGAAACAACTTTTCAGATCATAAGTATATCTTTTTTGTAAAATACAAAACAACAAAATCCCCGATATGAACAGTCAAAACCAATCACAAGCACAAAATTATAATCAAAACGTACCACAACAAGCCTCTCACACAATTCTTTAACGATCAACCACGAGCTACAATGAATCGTAGCGAAAATTATCCATTTTTCAAGCAAAACAAAAACATGACTAATAAACACCAGACAAGGAATCAACCACATTATTCAGAAGATGAAGACTATTTTAGTCAAAATCAACAACGATACAGTACTAATCAATTAAACAAGAATTGGAACATTGATCAACCAGATCCTATTTATCAACCAGATCTTTTCCAATCATATACTCGAAACGAACAAACACGACAAACAAGACATAAACCGACATCAGATACCGAATTTCAGTCACATAAACCGACTTTCAGTCACTTAATCCTACAAATACACAGAGTTATCAATCAACCCAAATGCAAAATGAAATCCCATTACCATATTATTTACAACAACATGAAATAACAAAAACACAATTTACAAATTTTTCTCAAATACCAAATGCCACAGAATCACTACAAATGACTATACCTTATGAGTGGGTCTTCTATATCTTCAAATAAACCACTAATGGTATTCACAGGAACAGATCCTGAATACTCAGTAGAAGATGCTTTAAACTCCTGAATACTCAGTCACAGCCAATTTAATTTCGAATTTGGACCTGAACCAGTAAAAACGCCACTTCATCAAAATTGGATACATAGACGCACAGCTCTAATCCAAACCACACTTGTTGGCGCAGCCCAAAAATGGTTTTCAGTTTTACCTATAGATATTAAATCAGATTGGAAAAGATCCAGAAAAATTTTTTCAAAACTGTTCGACTCTGAAAGAAACAAACAACATCAAAGAAAACTAAGCAATGAAACTCGTAAACTCCCTAATGAAGCGATTAAACAACTTGCAGTAAGAAACGAAACATTGGTCAGAAAAGCATATGCTCTTAATACGCATGACTATAAAAACACAAAAATGACACAAATTTTCCAAGTTTTAAAGGCCAATCATCACAAAAAGCCAAATTTTAAAGGCAAATCATCATTCAAAAAATAGTGTAAATATTGCCGTAAATATGGACATGGCATTGCTGAATGTAAATGAAAACTATAGGATAGTCAGAACAAACCACAGAAATATAGAGAACCAAAAAAATCATTTTATCAATACATTAAAAAAGACATAAATTTATCAAACAAAAACATTCACAGTAATCATAGTTCAGGAAAACCACTTCCGGATAACTATAATACCTCTGGACAATAATCACCCTACAGAAATAACTACCGCGGAAGATCTCCAGATCAAAAGAATCCACGAAATTTTTCACAAAATAGATAAAATCGATCAAACAGTCAAAACAATCAATATCGAAATAATTATTCAAGATCGAACTCAAACAGATGTAAATACTCCAATTACAATAGAAATGGTTCACATTCAAACTCTCAAAACAGATAATATTCAAACGACCGTTCTTAGAATTTGTCATATAACCGAAACAAAAACTACTCAATAAGAATAGACAATACCCAGATAATAGATCACGAAACTATTCAAACAATAGGTCAAACTATAATAATTAACACAATAGATCTCGTGACAATTCCAAGATCCAAAATTCTATTTATTCAAATTGACAAAAAATTTATTCCAAGTCACCACATAAAAATAGTACACAAAATCAAAATTCACAACAAAACTATAGAAGTTGCACACCTAAACATAAAAGACAAATCAACCAAATACAATCAACTGAAGAAACCCAATCAGACCCTCCGGGTTTTGATATCACAGAAAATTCAGAATTAAAACTAAATCACAGAAATTATGAATCCAGAGATGATGAGAGCCAAACAGAAAATACGCTTTCAATGAACATGCTTCAGATTGAGAGTGAATACAAAACATCAATCGAATCGAATTATTACCAAAACAAAAATAATGATTTTGAAAGTTGCGATAATACACAAAACATAACAGACTAAACCGAGCAAAAACTTAAAAGCAGTTCAAGCACAAAAAATGTATATCAGAATACTTCAAATGAAGTACAACTTCCAAAAGAAAAAATTTTCACAAACCCACTTTTTTTAGAAAGTCCAAAGAGCAAAGATTTTTAATCACGAGATCTTGAATCTTACTTTTCAATAAAATTAGGAGCAATATCAAATATTATATATATTCCCACATGAAATGAAACCGAAACTTTACATACAAAATTATTACCTTCGAAGACCTCAAGCAAATTAGCTACAGCACAAGGATCACGTTTAACAAATTTTGGAAAAATTCAAATACACCTTATTACCTTTCGAACAATGGAACAAAGTAAATTTTTAACTAAATCTTTAAAACAAGCCTTGCATATCACAGATATAAAGTACAATATCGTTGGAATACCATTTATTACTAAATATATTCCCACTATTAAAATCCTAAACTGCAAAATACATATGATGGATAAATGTACAAGAACGAAAAACACATCACTTACATTCTTTCAAAGATTAAATAAACAACCTCCATTTTTCTCCAAATTTTACTATTTGTATAACCAAGAACGAAAACACTTGAAACCAATAGCAGGATATGTGTATAACTTCTCAAAAAGTCAAGCCCACCAATACAACATGAAACAAAACAAACAACGACAGGTTGTTGTGAAACAAATGCAACAGTTTCTCCAAAGATAAAAGTAAAAAATAACTGGAAATGTCATAACATATTTAGACGATGTTTTCATACAATCACAACAAAACAAGAATTGTTTAAAGTATTGGATAAATACCACCAAATACTACTTGAAGAAAGCATGAAAGCAGCCCCAGACAAATCACATTTTTCCTCAGTTGTGTAAAATTTCTTGGACCTATTATTGAAGGAAATACAAAGTACCTTGAATTCAAATCAATTCAAGCCAATTCTCCAACAACAGAAATAGCATATAGTTAAAAAAAAAACGAGAAATTATTGGATATATGCCAATCAACAATTCTTAATGATGAATTATCAATTAAAATATAATAAGTGATGAAAAACGAAGCATCGACTACTTTAAAAAAACACATTATTTTAAACCAACATTTAAAGTATCGAAATATACCACTGAACAAAAACAACTTCTTACAATGTTCAATTCTTAACACTCTCAAGTTACACAAAAAAAATTTGAACAAGTAGCTGAACTACTACTTAAATACCCAGTGGCTTACGCTGCATCTAAATTCGATATTGGAAAAACAAACTTCCCACTACATCTACCAATAAAATTTGACGCAATTTTCAAATAACAACGAGCAAGTAAAGTTCCAATTCACTCACTAGATAAAATCAATAGATTACTAGGCATATTAGAACAAAACGAAATCATTTCTCCAATAATTAAAGCAGAACAACTAAAAGGAAACACGTTCATGAATCCTGTTACTATCCTAGCTAGAGTAGAATCATTAAAAATTGTTTTAGACGCCAGATACCTCAATTCGCTCATTGATGTATCTAAAGGTAATTGGTCCATAGAACCAATTCAAGTAATTCTCACAAAAATAAATGGAACACACTATACCACAGCTGACAGCTGACATAAACAGCGCATACAACCAAATGCCACTAGGTGAACAATCACAACGCTTAACACAATTCCTTATTGGAAATCAACATACGAGTTAAATAGACTTTTCTATGGAATTTTCATAGGACCAGCAGCATTTTCAGCGTTTATGAGTGAAACTTTTCGACCACTCATTCTCAGTAAAAATGCATAATATATTTAGACGATGTTTTCACAACAAAATACGAATTGTTTAAAGTATTGGATAAATAAACCAAATACTACTTGAAGAAAGCATGAAATCAGTCCCAGACAAATCACATGTTTCCTCAGTTGTGCAAAATTCCTTGGACATATTATTGAAGGAAATACAATCACTCCATTAAAATCTCGCATAGACGCAATCATAAAACGTCAACATCCATCAAACAAAAAAAATTCCAAGAGTTTCTTGGAGCGTTAAACTATATAAGCAAATACGTCTACAAAATGCAATTATATTTAAGACCATTTTATAACATTCTCAGACAACAAAAAAACTTTGAATGGACAACAGAACATCAGAAACTATTTAAAGAAGTAAAAAAAATCCTCACTGAACAAATTTCAAAAACTGTTTCAGATGCAAACAGACCATTTTGTGCTATGTGCGACGCCTCAAATTTCGGCATCGTGGCAGCATTATTACAATCACACAGTGGAACAAATAAAATGAATCTTATTTCAGCAAACTCAAGACTAATCACACTAGCTGAACTTGGACTCTCAACACTTATGTGAGAATGCACAGCTATAATATATGCTCTCACTGATTATATAAATTTTTAATACTTGGATCAAAACATCCAACAGTTCTATTTACAGATCTTAATCTTATATTTTTTCTAGTTACACAAAAATCAAATCTAAAATGTAGAGTTTATAGGTTTAATTTAACTCTAACGAAAATTCCAAACCTAAATATAGTTTTGACTGCTGGAAAAAATTTTGCATTGCCAGACACACTCAGCCGAAACACACCACCTGAATTACTAACACGAAAAACAACAGTAGAAATACGCCAAAGTATTCAATTTTTTCTTGCAAAAGAAGAAACATCACCACGAATAGAATGCAAATATGCAGTAAAAACTGACGTTGATAATGCTCAAATCAATAATTTACCACACTTTCCATTATATCTAGATTGACAAAATAATCACTACGAAATAGAAGGATTAGGAAACTCTACACTTAAACCGATACCATATTCATCATGGATCAAAAACAAAACACAGCAAAAACCACTTTAACAAAAAACCTATAGGACAGACCTATTCCCTTTAACAGAAAAACAAAAGTTAACTGATATTATTAATTTATCAGGACCTCTAGATATCGATTCAAAAATTTGAAATTGAAAATATCTTTCTACCAGCCACTGAGAAATTGACACTTGAGCTAAAAAAACACCAAAACTTTCACCCAGTCATTAGACAACTATGCCCATAAAAGCAGATATCACAATTCTAGGAAACATAACTGTTTTAAGATATTTCAGAAAATTTAATAATACATCTATAAACGAGAATACCAATGTTTTAGAGTACCAAACACCTGAATAAAAAGTACCCTGTTTACCACTAAGTATGATACACTAAGTATGATACTAAGTATTATGTAACGATTGCATAACAAGCCAGTTAAATGAACCATACACATATCAGAAACAAATGGGAGAAAAACAACATTTTAAAGGACAAAGTTTAAATTTCAACCACATAATGTCATTTGCTACAAAAGGACCGATATCACCTTCTTCAGAAGGCTACTCATAAGTAATGGTTATAGTTGATGCATTTACACACTATGTAGCACTCAACCCAGTACCACATTGTAATGCTTATTATGCATACACAACGCTTTACGAACACTGGATAGTCAAATTCGGATTACCCGAAATCCTAGTTACAGACAACGGTACAGAATTTATTAATAATGAAATAATCACACTGTGCCACTTATACAACATTAAACATAAACCACGTACATCTCATGCACCTTGGACTAATGGTTTAGTCGAAAGAATGAACCGTTCACTTCAAGAGTACCTCAGATGTATCCTAAATGGAAATGATACAAAATACACTGAATGGTCAACAGATGTAAAATTACTCCCCTTAGCTTATAATTCACAGATAACAACCACGCTAGAACTATCACCTTATGAAATGGTTTTCAATCAAATGCCACGGAAACCAATAATATGTTCACAGCAAACTCCTCAAAAAACACACAAGATTATTGCCAATCTACAAAAGTATCGATTTGTTATAATCTACCATTACATACACACAATGAAGATCATTTTCCTCACCCACAAATCTTAAAATTAGCTTCCGGCACACATACCGAATGGATTTTAAACAAAGATAAAAATCACAACGAAATTTGTCAAAAAATAGCCAAAAAATTATTACAAAGACGGAATATTCATTCCCAAATGAATTCATGATTCACACCAGCTACAAACCTAAAAATTGGGACGCTTGCCTTAATACCAAATTTTGTAACACAAAAATTAAAATCCAAAAAATTACTATCAATCCGAAAAGGACCATTTCAAATTACTGACAAACCCACTGATGTAACATATAAAGTTATTGATTTAAAAAAAAAGAAAATAGTTCAACACAGAAACAATCTTCTACCATACTACCTAAAAGAACACGCTCTTCGCGAACTAACACAGTTATACTCCTTTACAGGACTCAAGGTTGTCCACGACAACTCAGATAAAAATCACCAAAAACACATGATGTAAATTGTTCAACACAATTATTAGAACCAAAAAATAGAGAAATTAAAAATACCCGACTAAAATCTCAAGAAATAAGAAATCAACTAATACTTCAAAAACCAAGAAAAAATGGAAAATTAGAAGAAACAAATTTATCACAAGAAACAAAAGAAAAACCTCAACAACGACAAACATCACGACTTAGAAGTCAACGACGAGAATATTATAGATTATAAAACTTTCATTCCATAATCTAAAATATTTTTAAAATCGAATTGCAAAAACGCCTTTCTAATTATTTAATCATTTGAAATTTTGAGAAATGTAATAACTCTTTCGTCTCTTTTCTAAACTTCATGCTGACACTCTTGAACAACTAGTTCAACTTCAGTCAATCAGAAACTATCTAAACATCACCCGATTCTGACACCACTTCTTTAGCCGACACTTTGCAGACAAATATTTCTCTTTCCTTTCAGAGTTTTTTTCAGTTTTTTCAATGTTTTTAAACTACAAATAACCTACCTCAACTTCAAAAATTTCTTGACCACCTTTGGTAATATATTTCAACATGTATCCAAATGTTAAGACAATTATTTAACAAGAAAGACAATTTTCTTCTTTTAGTGATATAATGATCAAATTAGGTCTCCCCAATTTTATCAATATGCAAATTTATAAAAAAGGGCAATAATAACTTTTGCACTAGCAACAATATTTTTCATCAATTTCGTAGAAGAATATTATAATCAACATAAATTTTCTTCAAAAATTTAAAGTATAAATAACTTTTCAAAATTGCTAATCAGCAACCAACAAAACAGTCCCCACCGACTACGACATCCCAGGAATCTCCAACGATACCAACTTCTAGTCAGACAAATTACTCCCAATCGTCAACACGTACTTCATTTCAAGAAAACCTATATACTTTTGACGAAATACACGTATTATTATCAGAACCATTGATACCGTTATTCGCCACGCACCTTTAAGCGAACCACAATACATACCAATATACAATATATACCCTTCTCTCCAACAGGACCTAATAGAACAAGACACCTTAGTCAAAACCAGAACCAAACATCTACAATAGATGGACAGATCATACATCCAAGACGTAAAAGAAATTTTACAACTCCAGAATTCATTTTAACATACCTTCATCACCAACCCCAAATCCTTTAGACCTTTCCATTAATACAATTCAAAGTACCCCTCGACCATTACAAACTACTTCACAACAACACACTCCAACCATATCATCGGATTATTTACGATCAACCCCCACATCCGAACAAATTCGTGAAAATCCCTTTAACCCCCCAACTTCAACACAACGTCTCCCACAGTGGATGACACAAGCTTTCACTCAAGGTGATCCAAACTTAGTAAGCGACCCTATAGATAACGCATCGGATACATCTTTGTCATTACAAGAAATCTTATCACTACCTTCACCCCCTACAACAATAAGTCAAACCCCAACAACAACATTTCCTCTAAATCTCCCTACAAATTTAGACGTTAGATATAGAGAACATTTAACCAATCATATACCCCTACGGTTAGACTGGAATACTTTCGTAAAACCCCCTCCTTTATTTGGTCAAGATCTTGATAGCAACAGACCACATAATTGGGCACTCAACAGATTACAATACAGACACTATATTCTCAAACAAATCCAGGAACACAACACACAAATCCTTACACAAGACAATTTAACACTTAATTTTGAAGTATCAGTAAAATTAAATAACTTATTACATCACCCTCTCCCCCTAGCTCCATCATTACCTCCATCAGTTCCAAAGCTCAATCATTACCTCCCCCATTTATTACGACAGAAGTTATCTATAAATACGATAATATACAAAAAAGACACTAGGATACATCACATTCTATAACCCATATTCGGGACTATCCTACAAATGTATTTCTTAATAATCTTTTTCCTTCATACCTTCCCTCCTCTTATTTTTTCAGAACCAACACCCCATAAAAACTTTTTGCCTCGAACAGGACCCCAAGATTTATTAGTCACACACTATGATTGTGAAAAAAAAGAACAAAAAACACAATATAAATACGCCATAAACCAAGTAACTCCGAATCCAAACCAGCAGAATTAGAAACAACGAACATAGTAGCGACACTTTATTCAAAAGCCTGAGCTACAACCTTAACAGGATATAATTTCACAACAACATTTTCAAGAAAAAAGTACATTGTTCCCAAGTCTCAAATGGAAACAAAAATAAGCTCGATCACGACTCTTTCTATCAAAGCAATATAGAACATTTTTTACATCTTAACTCTGAAGATTGTATAAACTAGCTTCAACGAGTGAAGTTAACAACAAACAAAGGCACAAACCGAACATTGGTAAGTTTTCAAGTTTTTCGTGACTCTGCACATCAAGCAGAACTTGAAAGATCAAGCAGAACATCAAGCAGAACTTCTAATTGTAACGCAGACACAAAACACAAGATATCAAGAAATAATGTTTTTTGATTGGAAAATCCAATTAGAAAAGTACAACTAACACAAGATTCAAAAGACGACACAATAATTTATCAAGGAATACAATAACCTTGCAAAAATGACCAAGGTTATTGCGACCCGACAACAAGAGCACACGCAACTTTTGTTTGGTTCCCCGAAGACACATCAAGTTGCAAGAAATCACGCAAGGATGAGAGAATTTCCTCAAAAACAGTTTATTGAATCAATCCCTTTTGATAAACTAAACTCTGATAAAATACGACTAAACAAATTGTTATAACAATATCGATGGAATAGAAAATAAGTTGACACGTTTTCAAATCTACCCCGAAACAGAACTCGCTTGCAAATATAAAACTGCACTTTATAAAACAAAATATTCAGAAGTTCATGTCAAATACAAAAAAGATTTCGACATGAAAAGAGGAAAGTTAATGATTAACCCAAATCCAACGCATCATAATTCTAATAATGACGAAATCTCATACATCCCAGTAACATTTCTGAAAAACACAGGAAATACTCGTGGAACACTTCGTCCACAAGACAAAGGCAGTGCACGTTTAGAAGAACTATCACTCAGGAACAAAACCTATTTTGGTGCAATTCACTCTGACATCCACTTGGAGATGATATTGGACTGTATAATAAGCGGAATTTTTTCAAGAAGTATCACTATCAGAACTAGAAACACTTCATCACTTACGTGAAATTGAACGAATCCAGAAAATGAGCTGCAGAAATCCTAACAACGACGATTGTATGGCTAATGATACCCAAAACTATTCAGAAACTTTTTCAAATGAGAAATCGCTCGATTCAGGTTACTGGTCAGACTACCATGAGAATCCAAAACATTACGAAAAAAAACGATTACCCATCAGAATCTTTGTGCAATGCAGGTTACGCAGATCGTCAAGAAGTGAGTGTTTTTTTAAATCAAAAGTGAGTGGAGTTTTAACCAATTTCAGGGCAACTTCAAATCAAATTGTGCGTAAATCTCTTTTTTTCCAATTCCATTGTGTTTTAGTGTGAATAATACGCAAGAATGTACGAGCCTAAAATTATATCTGAAGAATCAATTCAACTTTTCACTCTCGAGTCTTCTCTGGTCGATTGGACCAAAATCAAGATTGTCGCAAAAGAGAAAACAAATCTCCAGCACTCCTGTCAAAAAACTAGAAATGTCTTCGGCTAGAAAATTGCTTTAAAATTACTATCAAATATGTGAATTCAAACTTCAAAATCCGTTTTTATGAGTAGGCATTAGTTTAGAAAATTTGTCAGTTCACCAAATTATTTATTAATTATTAAATGTTTAATGTATTCAAATTTCGTACTAACAGATCAGCAGAAAAATCACACAAGAGAAAAAAATATTAAGCAACTAATGTAAACTAAGTGATTATAATTTTAACGGTTTAGAAATTGAGCAATCATTTTTTCGGTACTACAAGTTATTATCTAAAAATATATTCAATTTTTATAAGCAACTCAATAGATCTATTTAAATATAAAAACCATGTATATTTAAAAATTGGAAAGTTTTTTAACAAATTTAACGGTTTTTGTGGAAATTCGATGACAAGCCACTCACAATAGAAATAAGTAAAAGAAATTTTAGATTGTTAAAAAACTTTGATGTACTATCCGGTTTGATTATAGTACAGATACTCTACAAAATAGATTATTCTAGATTTTCCTAACGAGTCTGGAGCCACAGCTAGCTTGAGTTGTAACTACTCTTCAATCTATTGTTGTATTTCTGAAGATATATACACATCTAAAAACAATAACCAAAGCATATTTTCACACGACAATATAAGACACGTACATCTATACAAATGTTCAATAATAGTCGAGTCATTTGCTTATCAGTCACTGATATATCAGACACAGCGTCGCCTAAGCCCATTTGTGTCTCAGCAAATAACCAAAGCCCGCTACTTTATATCAGGTTGAATTGTAAAGGATTTCCTTATGGAAATTTTTGAATTTATGTAGTTTATCTACATCAAATTAGAAATTTATGTTGAACGAATGGAAACAAACACCTACATAATAGATAAGCCTCTGAACCCCAGATATACATGGCTCCAGTTTGCTTAAAGTCTAAATTTTCTGTACAATAGTTAAAAGGATCAAAATTTACACAAAGCATGATCCTGTACTGTACTGAACAATACATATACAGACTATTTTTTTTATAATTCTTGGTATTTAACACAGAATCAACGCGCCTGCAAACACGCTTTTGATTCATTTCGTTTTTATCTTATTCCATTTAACTCGAGTTTTTTCTCTCCATTATTTCATGCTTTAAGTTCTGGTTTTAATATTTGATTGACTTCCCCTTATGAACGCACAATTTTGTATTAAAACTTGTCACGGACAATTTTTTAGTGATCAAAAGACACCAATTCGAAACCAAACAACCATGATTGGATCACTATAGATCATACAATTGTTCCAATTAATCATTTTAAACTCTTGGTTTCAAAGTGTATCAGAGAAGAATTGTCTGTTTACTAACGGAAATTATTTTACCGATTTAGCGAATACAGCCAAACTAATGGTATTCGAAGGATTGGATTTACTCGTCTCTGTCTCCGACAATTGCTGTTCAATTGGTTTTGTGAATGCGTTGCTCCATCGGAGGATGTATTTGGATCTCTCCAGGAAATGAGAGGCTAGAGTCGACCTGATGAATGGAGTCACTAACTCCGCCTCCTATTACACACCCTTTGCAGATACTTCGACTCATGTTACTTCGCCCCCAGTAAGTCCTTGATGCAGTGAGCAGACAGCCCCGAAAACAGATGAGGAGAAACCTCAACTGCACCCAAAGAGAAAAGATTGACCAGAGTGGAACAATCTCTGCTACATTTGGAGTCTCTGTGAAAGACTTTGAAGTTCTCTTTTGCGTTTTTGGCTGCTTTCGTTGTGACAACTGAGTTTGCAGTTTATTTTCTAGTCTCATAAGTTTTAGTGATTATTGGAATTTTCAATCAGCAAAAATTTTCAAATTCTGGTTAAAAAAAACAACGAGCAATCAATGAACAATTTTAGTCTTTATAAAATTATCCACAATTTGCAACTTATGAGTCATTTAAGGATAGTTCAAAAGTCAGAATTAAACAAAGAAACCAAAAATTAGTTCTTCT
>NC_087062.1:42740200-42764554 GCF_963678635.1 Symsagittifera roscoffensis
AAAGCCGGAGTCTAGGTTTTTGGTTGATGTCCGAACAAATTTCGACTTAACTTTTAATACGTACTTTCTCCACAGGGCTTGGTTTTTTAACTATTACTTTGAGGTAATTATCTAATGGTTTTGAATGTGAATGAGCAGGGGTGGATCTAGAATTTTCTCGAGGGGGGGCGGATTTTCAAAAATTTTTTAGGACTTTTTTTTAGGTAGACCAAATTGATTTTCCGAGCTCTCCCAAATCACTCTAAAGTCCCTGTTTTGGTCAAATTTTCTGCGCCGCAGGCAAAATTTTGAAAAACAGGCCAAACAAGGCGTGTTTTTAGGCACTTTTTGAAAAATTTCGACTTAACTTTTAATACGTACTTTCTCCAAAGGGCTTGGTTTTTTAACTATTACTTTGAGGTAATTATCTAATGGTTTTGAATGTGAATGAGCAGGGGTGGATCTAGAATTTTCTCGAGGGGGGGCGGATTTTCAAAAATTTTTTAGGACTTTTTTTTTAGGTAGACCAAATTGATTTTCCGAGCTCTCCCAAATCACTCTAAAGTCCCTGTTTTGGTCAAATTTTGTGCGCCGCAGGCAAAATTTTGAAAAACAGGCCAAACAAGGCGTGTTTTTAGGCACTTTTTGAAAAATTTCGACCAAAAAATCACGTTTTTTGGCGCGCGCTCCCCCCTCAAAATTAGTATATATTGGCACCCTTTTAAGAAAACTTTTAGGGTCCGTCGTGAAATATGGATATCTCAAAATAGCACAAAGGGGGGCCCTTTGAGTTGGTAGGGGGTTGAATCCCTAAAAAAAGGCGTCCGCACTTCTAGAACACATGATTTTCGTGCACTTCTAGAACACTATAATGGCCCTATTTAAACCAATTTTTGCGTCGCTGGCAATTTTTTGCGTCGCTGGCAATAATCCATTTTTGATTATTATCCATGAAACTCCAGTGCGGGTAGCCAGGGTATCAAAATTTTCAGATTGTCAAAGCTCCCATAATTCAGAGAAAATCTGTCGAGAATATCTGGATGAAGGCGAAACATACCGAAAAAAAACACCTCGAGCGCCAATATTTTGTCTTTTTTGTCAAAATTCGGTGCAGCATAGGCTTCTTATTTGAGATCGAGTTGAATCAATAAGTTGGCATTTTTATCAGGTGCGGATCTAGGAATTTCTCCACGGGAGGGGAAACATGCCAAAAATTGCAAAAAACAGGCCGAAAATTGCGTTTTTAGGCCATTTTTGGAAAATTTCGACCAAAAAATTGCGTTTTTGGTGCCCGCTGCCCCTCAAAATTAGTATAGATTGGCGCCAGTGGCGCCTTTAGAAAAATTTTAGGGTCAGTCAGCCAAAAATGGATATCTAAAATAGTACAAAGAGGGGATCCTTTGGATCGGCATGGTCGAATACCTGAGGGGGGGGGGGGGGGATCGTATCCCAAAACCCGGTACTGGTTTTCTATTCTTACAAAACAGAGAGAAGCAAATACCTACTCGCTCGCTTCATTTGCTCGAAATTAGACAAAAACTCTTAGGAAAAAAAGAAAAAATAGACAAAAATAAAACTTTAAACCGGTTTTTCTCGACTTCGGGGCGATTTTCCGAAAAAGTTTTGAAGTCTTTTGAAAGACATCTTTAATATGATATATCACTAGACCCACTCCGATGATTTTTTTGGTGCCAGAATTTTGCTAGAAAAAGAGAAAAATTAAAACATTCCCAAAGAAATAGATACTCTCCATTTCCAATTGTCGAAACAAAAAATCACAAAATTCAGATGATTAGGTTTCTGTAACATTCATTTTGTGACTATGAATACCAAATTGTGATCAATTTAGTTCGCTTCAGTTCACTTTGGAATGAGTTCGGAACCGGTTTAAATTGCTGCCTACTCTACGAATTAAACAGAAGTTTAAGGTTTCGCGCAAATTAAAACTTCCAAATTGGAAAATTTGGCAATTTTCAAATCACCATAACTTCATAAAAAGCGGTGAACTCAAAAAAAGGTGCAATGATCCGCTAGAATATCAATATCTTTCAGATTGTCTAAGTTCCCATAATTCACAGAAAAATCTGTCGAAAAGTTCTGTATAAGAAGTCGAAGCATACC
Organism: Symsagittifera roscoffensis; assembly: GCF_963678635.1. Classification (NCBI taxonomy): domain Eukaryota; kingdom Metazoa; phylum Xenacoelomorpha; order Acoela; family Convolutidae; genus Symsagittifera; species Symsagittifera roscoffensis. The sequence continues at coordinate 42,742,301 of NC_087062.1, forward strand.
GGGGGAAAAACAACTCGAGCGCCAATATTTTGTCACTTTCGTCAATATTGGGAGCAACATAGGCTTTTTGAGACCAAGTTAAAGTAATAAGTTTGCGTGTTTATCCTTACACACAGAGAAGCAAGAGAGCGTTTCAACTAGGTTGCTGCTAGCTTGCTTTATTTTCAGTACTTACAAAACATGATCTAGAAAAACCAATACCGAGAGATATTGTCTTGCATTTTTTCCGTCTGCAGATTAGCGGAGTTCACGCAGGGGGAATAAACAACTTACTACATTCTATCTTCTGATCCTTTTTAATCCATCGTCTTGCGCAGCATAAAATCCAAGAATTAAAATGACAAAGCCGGAGTCTAGGTTTTTGGTTGATGTCCGAACAAATTTCGACTTAACTTTTAATACGTACTTTCTCCACAGGGCTTGGTTTTTTAACTATTACTTTGAGGTAATTATCTAATGGTTTTGAATGTGAATGAGCAGGGGTGGATCTAGAATTTTCTCGAGGGGGGGGCGGATTTTCAAAAAATTTTTAGGACTTTTTTTTTAGGTAGACCAAATTGATTTTCCGAGCTCTCCCAAATCACTCTAAAGTCCCTGTTTTGGTCAAATTTTCTGCGCCGCAGGCAAAATTTTGAAAAACAGGCCAAACAAGGCGTGTTTTTAGGCACTTTTTGAAAAATTTCGACCAAAAAATCACGTTTTTTGGCGCGCGCTCTCCCCTCAAAATTAGTATATATTGGCACCCTTTTAAGAAAACTTTTAGGGTCCGTCGTGAAATATGGATATCTCAAAATAGCACAAAGGGGGGCCCTTTGAGTTGGTAGGGGGTTGAATCCCTAAAAAAAGGCGTCCGCACTTCTAGAACACATGATTTTCGTGCACTTCTAAACACTATAATGGCCCTATTTAAACCAATTTTTGCGTCGCTGGCAATTTTTTGAAAAAGCAGGTCAAATATTCCGTTTTTTGAATGAATGAACCCTGTATCCAGGATGCAAGTTCGGTTGAGTGACAAATTTTTATAAAATATTAAAATTTCACCATGCTTAGAACTTTTTTCAGTTTTTCTGATGTCGCTTTTATGAGCCTGAAATGCACAAAATAGTTACTGAGTTCACCAATTTAAGTTTATATTAAGATTTTTGAAAAAAAAAGACTGTTAAAACAAGAAGAATTGTTGATATTTTGAAACCTTGCGAAAAGTTCTAATTTTGCCCTGCAGATCGTTTTTTACCGTAGGAATGTATTTGGACAAAAAACTAAATCGAATTCAAATTGAAACTTTTTGGAGCCGAAAATTCTTCCTGTTAAGTTTCGATTAGGGTAGAAAGAAGATAAAGCGCGCACTAATTAGCCAACTCATTAAATAACGAACATTTCAAAAACCACCAAAATGGAGGGTTTCAAATGTTACTTATACGAAGATTTGCATATTTTAGCTAACTGGCTGAATAACATTATAAAACTATATTCAGTTCTACCGACAGGGATCACAAGAATCAAGCTATTTTTAGTATTGCTGTCAAAAGACATTTAAGTGAACTCTAAAAAATATACATGAAGGACTCAAAGCTTTTAGCATCCGTTGTTGTTTATCACTTTGATCTTTGTTATCCGAAGGTTTTAGCATTTCATCAGTATAAATGGTCTGTAAAAATGCCATTGGGTAAAAATAATAAATTACTATTTCACAAAAGGATAGCTCCACGTCCAGTAAAAAAGCGTCTGTTCATTTTTCATTATGAACACCTAAGGGATATTTTTCATTTTCCCTTGAAGAAATAAATGAGACTAACAAAAAACCTTTTGCTGCTTGTCTTGTTCTTCCTGAGACGAATCAGATTTGGAATTGAAAAGACTTCATGTGAAAACATCAGTTTGATGCTTTGACTCGAAGTTCATTCTCGGGTTATTTAGCATCAACCATAGAACTAGGCTGAATAGAAACCGAAATGCTTTTCATTTGATTACTATTTGTTTCAACAAAAAACAAGTGGCTAATCACAAACCGAGCCCGAATTGAAAAATCTGCATTACAATTTAACACTTTATATCCCTGATTCTGGTTTTTGTTTCTGTTGGCTCCGAAACAAAAGAAAGCTTCCTTATTTTGTATCTAAATTATCGTGTCATGGGTTCCTTTGCGCTAAAAAACTAATTTTCTTTAAAACGAATATCTAGACAAGGAAGCGGGAATACTTTGACTCTCCCTCATTCATAATTTCCTGCCCTGTCAACAATCAGACTCCCATTATTAGCTTTCAACTGGATGATTACGCCCCATTGATTTTTAACTTAGTTTGAAACTGTTAAAATAATTTTTCTGTATTAACATTTCAAACCGCAGCGTTTTGTTCCGCCACATTGAAACTACAGTCAAATGGTAAAAAAATTATATCACTCAGTTGATTGTTAAAGTTTCATCGAAGAGTTTGGCGATGTCGCCAACTTTGTGCAATTGTCTCCAACTTGTCTTCTTGACCCATTTGTCGACTGGGGCCAACTTCACTGATGCCCTAATTGCCGAGGAGTTGCCAGACGAAGTACGATTGCGACTCAAACTGGCCAAAAACTACGATCCTTCTGCTCGTCCTGTTGTTTCAACGAGCACACTTGTAAATGTCACCTATAAAGCCTCAGTATACCAGCTCGTAGGTTTTAACACAAAGGACCAGACTATCAAAATGCTCATGTTCCAGCGGATGGAATGGGTCGACGAACTATTGCAATGGGATCCGGAAGATTACGGAGGTCTGAACTGGATCCGGTACTACCGGAACTCAGTGTGGACCCCCGACATTCTGGCGTACAACGATGTGGGAACTTTTGACATGGAGAAATATGACCGGTCGATTCCACTGACAGTTTACAGCTCTGGTCTTGTGGTATGGACACGGCCAGTGGATTATGAGACGATGTGTTCCCTGGATGTGACTAATTTTCCTTTCGATACCCAGAAATGCGACATTGTGATTGGCTCTTGGCAGTATTTTGAGAGCGAGGTCAACATCACATGTATGCCAATTGACCTCTCGTCTTACATGGAGGACAGCCTTTGGACCCTGAAAGGTCAGATGATTGTTTTTTATTTGTTTCTCTGTAAATTAGGTAGGACTCTAGATGTGTGATGTCTGAGATAATGTGAATAAAATACAATACCTTTTTGTTTCCAGTTTAATACCATTTCTCCTAAAATTCTGCCGATGGCACGAGCTATAATACAAATCAGAGTCATGCATTTTTAATCCGCACTTGAGTTTGCAAGCAAAAATTGACTCAAGACTGCTCCTATCAAGGCGAAGCGGATCAATAGTTCTGAATAATCTAGCTGCCATTAATATCCTTGGAGAAATTTTTGAAAAATTCACAAAAAAAATTAAAAAATTGAAATATTGATTTTTGGTTTTTTAAGGTCCACTCACCCGCTATTCCATTTACAAATTGATCTTCTTAGCGTCTAGTAGCGGATGAATTACACCAAAAATCTCGCCTCAAATTAATTTGAAACGATTTATGAGTGGATTTAACAGCCTCTTGAGCTTTAATAGCACGAAATATCTATATTGTCAAGTTTTCAACCATTATTAACTGGTTGCAGGAGTTTTTCCAGGGGGGTTTCATTGAAATTCAGGCTCTCTTTAAACCCTGAAATTCCCTTTTTTCACAAATATTATTGCGCCGCAGACGAACTTTTCAAGAAACAGGCTAAAAATGACGGTACAGGGCAGTTCTTGGAACGTTTTGAATAAAAAAATTGTGGCACGCGACTCCCATCCCCACGATCCTAGGAACTTAGACGACAGTAAGGAAACGGAAGTTAAGGACAACCAGCATTTACTCAGCTAAAATTTAATTTAAGTCTGTAAACAAATTTCACGCAATTTCACGCAAGTTATTGTCTAAATTCCGTGATTTTCTGATCGTCTAATTTGCTTGTCGTCTAATCTCCTAAACCCCATCTTTTTATATCAGCAACGGAATGCCGAAGGCTGTCAATGGATGCGGCGAGGGGTTCCAACACTTTCGGCAGAATCTCAATATGTGTGATCTTCAAAAGAATGTCCTCTTTCTACATCCAAAATCTCATCCTGCCCAACGCTATTCTAATGTCTATGAGTTCTTTGACTTTCTTCATTCCTGGTGAAAATGGAGAAAAGGTCACATTCGGAGTGACCTTGACCCTGGCGCTTTGTGTCAACTTGTCACTTGTGACTCAGTATGTTCCACAGACGTCTAAGACTTTCCCGAGGATCTGCACGTATATATTCTCCAGTATTGTCCTCTCATGTGTTGCAATAGTCCTGGCCACTTTTTCGCTCAATGTGTCCAAAAACAGACAACCCGACGATATATATCATGTGAACAGCAACGAGTTTTCAGTCGCGACTACAAATATGTCGGGAAAAGATATCGTTGGCAATGATGCAGATGGATCGATTCCTTTGGAGGAGTTGGGCACGAGAAATAAGCGACTCAAAAAAATTAAAGCAAAATTGCTGAAAAAAGTTTGTCGTCCCAAAATTGACGTCATAATGGGAGTTCTCGGTTTCATAGGAACTTCTCTGTACTCGATTCTTTTCCTTTACATGATGCTAGAATGAAACATATCAATAACAGAAGAACGGGGTTCAATTCATATCAACAGCAGAAGCTATAATGAATACATCATTGGAGTCTCAAACTCAAAACTGTTTCTAGAATGCACAGTTATATTCATATAAAATTTCAAAGATAGCTGTAGTTTTAGTGTTGCATGGAAAATTCAATCCTCGTAATTGTGATCAACCAAATTCAAAGGTTAGAAAAATGTTTCCCTCATTTTTCTAAAATAATACTTTTTTTCGCAACGTTCTTCTTTCTTTCTTCGCAAAAACCTTTTGACATGAGTTAATTTTGCTCAAAACAGGACTTTTATTCAGCAAGTCAATTTATAATTTTTAATTTAATGATTTATAATTAAAATAAGGGCTGTGGATTGCAGTGATGGAAACACGGACATTTCAACGAAGAAATTTAAAAAACAAGGAAAATTATTATTGAAAATTAACTGAATTCTCTGAAGTTTTCCAAAATTACTTCGCAGAATTCCTCTTCTCGCTACCGAATAAAAAAATAATCACAATCAGGGGCGGATCTAGGATTTTATCGAGATGGGGGGGGGGGATTTCTAATAGTTTTCAAAACTTTTGTGACCTTTTTTTCATGTCGACCAAATTGATTTTCCGAGCGCCCCCAGAATACTATAAAGACTTTGTTTTAATTAATTTTTTGTGCCGCAAGCAAATTTTTGAAAAACGAGGTCAAAAACTCTATTTTTGGGCACTGTTTGGAAAGTTTTCGGCGGTAAAATTGTGTTTTATTTGGCGAACGCTCTCCTTCAAATTTAGTGTGTATTGGCGCAAAGGTGCCTTTTGAAAAAAAATAAAGGGTTGGTCGGCAAAAATGGATCTAATAAAATAATACCACAGAAGGACCCTTTGGTTAGTGAGGGGGTTGAATCCCTGGGAAAGATGCGCCCCCCGCCCCCTGTCACTATTTACTATCAGTACTAAATTTCACTGTTCTCATACAAGCTTTCTTGAGATATCTTAAGTCTTCTAGGAAGGTTTTGGGAAAAGGCTTCGATGCTGCTGGTTGAGTTTTGAAAACTAGAGATATCAGTTGATCTGCGACTCACTTTAATTTGCGGCGTAGGTACGCGATTCAAACTGGTGAAATAATAGCCATTCAAGGATTTATTTCAAATGAAGTCATCGGCTCAAAAACCATAAGGGCTCCTACTGCTCTCAACACCCCGCTTGTGATGTGATTTTTACATTAATTTATCTTAATGTAAACTTAAGTTCACATTGCGCGATGGTTATGAAATCTGGCCAGGGCGATAACCATCCAAGTCCAAACGTGTGGTGTTCTCAAAACCATTCATGAAGCCAATGCATCAAGCACAAATTACATTTTCGTCCATAGGGAAGGAGCAAAAGAGACAAAATCCGATTGCAAAATCCGATGAGCAAATTGATTTGAAAAAATATCAAAAAGCTTATAGGTCAACTTCTAGTTCTCGAGTGCTTTTCCGCTTTTCCTAAAGAATTGCCCAAGAAAATAACAATCGAGCAGCGCCAGTTAAAACGGTTAGTCGTGTCGATAAGGTAAAAAAAATGCTGGGACAAAAAGCCATCGTCTCCTTGGAGTGACAGATGTCAGTTCAAGAAGATTACTGTCAGATTCATAGATAATCTTTTGAGGGCAGTACAACACTGCCGAAGTACAACAGTGCCGAAAAAATAGTTCAACTGTGCCACATCTGAAAACTTTGTTCAACAGTGCCGAAAATTTGAACAAATTTGAAAAAATTAAATGCCGCAATCAAAAATTAAACGGCGATTGATTACAACCTTAAGTGACACTTTACTATTTTGAGCTAAAAAATTACAATTAACTTCATTTCTTTTCTAGACGTTTTGTAAAGTAGTAAAATTTCATTTTGTACTTTTTATTTCGCGTGTGGGGAAGATTGTCAAAATCAGAACATCAAAAAATATCAAAAACTTTTAAATGTTTTATTTTCTGAAATTTTAATGAAAAAATTGTTGTTCATAGATTTTAAGAGGCATTTCTTTTTTCCAAACCTGAAGGTTAGTCAGCGGATAAATTTGGTGATTTTTGAATAAAAAAAACAAAAAAAAAAAACAGGAAAGCCGGTTACTGAGCAAATTGTACAGAGTACTCCGATCATTGATTTCAAATTCTGGCAGAAGATGGATAGTTTTTTCTAGATCTCAGTTAACCTAACTATACTGACCACTTCGAGGAACTATGAGTTAGAGATTTTTTTCCGCGATTCAAGAATGTTAAATAGCACTCCTCAGACCTTCAGTCTATATGGTATTATTCTCATTTTCAAAAACAGTGCGGAAAATTAACGCTTGAGGTGTTTTTTTTTTTTGCGTGGAGATTGATCATTGGGAACTAGGGATTAAAGAGCGGGTGTGCTTGCACTAAGTTCGGTTGGAGATTTTTCGCGTACATTTTAATACTTTTTAATACGCTAACTATACCACTGGAGTGAATTATCGCGCACTCATAATAGTTTCAAAGTGAAATGATTCCAAATAATGACATCGTTTAATGTATGACTCAAAATTCAGCTTGATATATTTCATGTTTGATAAATTTGGAAATCAAAAATTATATTTTACTCCGCGACCAAAAATGGGAAGTCCTAAACTTTGAAACTCTGTCCGGATATACGAGCAACTTTTTTATGACTAATTCATGGTAAGTTTTAGGAAAATTTTTGCGGCAGACAATAATTGACTTTTAATCAAATAGATTTGGCCATGTTTTATACTTAAAGCTTACTTCGAGATGTATCCCAACTATGACTCTTTGTTGTGAAAAAAATGTGGTTTGAAATAGCCAAATCGTCCAGTTTTGAACTAGCAATGCGAACAAAACACACAGTTTCCATTAACGCGTAACAAATGCGCCGAACTCATCCGGCTCGGAAAGCCTTTGCTGTTTTTTGCAGGCAAAACTTATAAGGTTTAGCTTATTTAATTGATAGAAGATACCAACAAGACTGCTCGTATCAAGGGGAAGCCCTGAATGTTCCGACTGTCTTTTAAGGTTCATGGAGCAGTAATTACATAAATATCATTACCATATTAAATGTAATTAAAAAAAATGAAAATTTTTTTTTTCTAAATTTGAAAATTTTTCTGTGAAAATTATCCAGTTTTGAGGTTAATCACCCCCACACGCCATATAAAGTACAAAAGAATAGATTTCGCTCCTATTAACTAATCAACTATGGCAAATTAGCTTCCTTGAACCACTTTGGAACGATTTCTAAGACGGAATAAATCTCCGCTTACGCGTTTATAGCGCGAGTTATATCGCGCGTTAATTGTCCCAAATTGACCAAAATGGCAATCTTTAAACCCCCATAACGTTACAAAAAAAGATCACAGGTGAAATATCTTTTCAAATTTAAGCTCAGGACAACAGTACCTTTTGAATGCTATTAAAATTTCCGTCAAAAATGGCTAGTTAAAAAGTCGATATTTGTCTGAAGAAAAAAAACCCCACCCCGAGCATAAATATTCCGTTACTTTCGCATCGAAAGTCGGAACAATTACATTACTTTCTGTTTTCATTGAGTGTGTGGGAATGATTGGGTGTGTGTGTTTTAATTGGGTGTGTGAGAATTTTTAACCACAGCTTGAAAACTAAGATTACTCGAGAAACCAGTAGTTTTGTCTGTTTTATATAAAATTTAGCCATTTTTAATCTATCGTCATTGGAACTTAATAGAGTCGCCAGTTAAAGGAAACAACAAAAATTTACCCTTCTAAATTTTACAAGCATATAGAAAACTGTTTTACCAGCAGACTTTTGAAAAGGTTAGCATTTTTTAACGTGGTTAGATCATTCTCCGATAACTGCACAGCAAACTGATACTAATACTGTACCATATATCTATTGGGCTTAATAATTAGGACACCTCCAAAACGCTGGTTTAATCTACAGTTCTGGTTAAAAATTTTAAAAATTAATTCAGTTGGTTATTTTTTGAAAAGAAAATATTTTTTTTTCGACAACTAAACAGATTTGGTGATATAACATAGCTTTTACTCAAAAAAATTTTATTTTGGAAAGATTTTAGCTAGTTTTTTACATCTTGTTTAAAAAACCTATCAAAACCAGGTAGTAATTAAGTGAAGATAATTTCGGAAATTTCAGGAAAACTTTTTTTTTTTTTTTTCAAATAATTTTATCCAAAAAAATTGGAATTTTTTTTCAGTTTCGTGGTTTCTGTTTTGTTTGAACGAGTTATTTATTACGGTTTGTAATTACTGTTCAATAGACCTCAAAATGCAGTCGGAACATTCAGGGCTTTGCCCTGATACGAGCAGTCCTGTGCCGACTTTGGTAACGAAAGTAACGGAATATTTGTGCTCGAATGGTTTTTTTTTCTTCAGACTTTTTTGACTTTTTAAGTAGACATTTTTTAAGGTTTTTTAATCATTGAAAAAAAAATTATCGTTTGAGTTTAAATTTGGAAAGATATTTCACCTGTGATCATTTTTCATAAAGGTATGGGTGTTTAAAAATTGTATTTGGCCAATTTGGGACAATTAACGCGCGATATAATTCGCGCTATTAACGCGTAAGCGGAGATTTAATCCGTCATAAAAATCATTCCAAATGGCTGAAGGAAGCTTATTTGCCATAATCGATTTGTTACTAGAAGCTAAATTTACACTTTGTGTTTTTTATGGCATGTGGGGGTATGACTTTCACAAAAAGTTTCAAATATAAAAAACTCATTTATATTGATTACATCTAATTTTTTCATATTTTTACTGCTCCATAGGCTTTAAGAGGCAGTCGGAACATCAGGGCTTCGACCTGATACGAGCAGTCTTGTTCACCTAATTTATCACTTCATCTCTTCAATTTGAGGCCTTTTCCATTATTCCACTATTCATTATCATTCTATTCATTATTATTCCACGATCCATTTTCCACTATTCATTATTTTCGCAGGAGTTAATTTTATTGTATCGCAACGCAAATGCCGCAAAGCTCTACAGTGTTACTGTGTCAAATCATTAAACACGTGTTCCTCGACACATCTTTTGAGAAACTCACCCACTGCACCTCAGAAGTTGAAAGACTAAGACTTTAATTAAATCAAATATTATTAACTTCATTTGGAAGAGTGTTTCTTTACGACATATTTCCGTGAAAACTATTGCTAACGACTTTTTTCTAACAATTTCTTCGAGGAAAATTGAAATAACGATTTTATTTACTGTGAGATGATGAGGGTTTGAGCTGAAACACATTGATTAAAAGGAGCTTCCATCTGATTTTCTTTAGCTTATAATTAGTTCAGAACTCAGAGCAGATAAAAAAATGACAATCTAACCAATTATTGAAGACCAAATCGCTTATACCAATGCAATTTAGTTGATTTAGACTGATTGGTTTTTTCTTACTTTCCTGTCTTTTTGTAGTTTGATTATGGATTCGCAAAGCAAACAAAACTGCTCGTATCAGGGCGAAGCCCTGATTGTTCCGACTGCCTTTTAAGGTCTATGGAGCAGTAACAACATCCAAAAATTTAAATGTAATAAAAAAAAATTTAAAAAAATTTTGATATTTTTCTTGAAACGTCCCCCACACGGCATATTTAGTACAAAAAGATAAATTTTATTCCTAATAACATATTGATTATGGCACATAAGCTTCCTTGAACCAATTTGGAACGCTTTCTAAGATAGAATAAATCTCCGCTTACGCCTTGATAGCGCGAAATATATCGCGCGTTATTTGTCCCGAATTGGCCAAAATGGCAATATTTAAACCCCCATAACTTTACAAAAAAAGATCACATGTAAAATATCTTTTCCAATTTAAGCTCAAAGCAACAATAAGTTTTAAATGATACAAAAAATTCCGTCAAAAATGGCTGGTTAAAATCTCGAAACTCGCCTGAAGAAAAAAAACCACCCCGAGCACAAATATTCCGTTACTTTCGCTACGAAAGTCGGATCAAACATATCTTTCGCTTTTTCTTTAAGAAACACATCATCAACCAGGAATTAAAGATTATTCGAGGCACCTGAGTACCCGCAGTCTTGCATGTCTTTCAAGTGTCGTCGTTTGAGAAGTGAACTGAATATGTTCCAGTCACCGAAAACGGCTAAAAAAAACAAATATTTTTTCTTATATATACAAACCTGTATAAAACGTGAATATAATGACTTTGGCAAAAAAAATTCTTCTGGTTAACGTGGTCAGATAGTTCTCTGCTAGTTGCACAGCAAACTGGTACTTCCGCTGTGCCATATATTCATTGTGTTCAATAATTAGATGATATCCAAGATAATATGTAGTACAATCCAAATCATAAACAAGACTGCTCGTATCAGGGCGAAACCCTGAATGTTCCGATTGCCTTTTAAGGTGTATGGAACAGTAACAACTTCAAAAAATTAAACGTAATAAAATATATGTAAAAATTTAAAAAAAAATTTTGATATTTTTTCTGGAAACATCCCCCACACGCCATATTAAGTATAAAGTGATAGCTTTTATTCCTATTAACTCATCAATTATGCCACATAAGCTATCTTTAACCAACTTGAAACAATTTTTAAGACAGACTACGTCTCCGCTTACGCGATATAAGAGCAGAGTATGTCGCGCATTATCTGTCCCAAATTGGCCAAAATGGCATTTTTAAACCCTCATAATTTTATGAAAAAAGATCACAGATGAAATATCTTTTCAAATTTAAGCTCAGGATAACAATAGCTTCTGAATGATATAAAAGTTCCGTCAAATTTAGCTAATTGTAAAGTCGAAAATTGTCTGAAGAAAAGAAACCCACCCCGTACACAAATATTCTGTTATTTTCGTTACGAAAGTCAAAACAATTACAGAAAATTGATAGAATTATTAGTCATTAGAGATTTTTTAAAATTTTTGTTCGATGTATCACCTGACTAATTCCGATGATTTTTTGTGGTACCTGATTTTACCTGGAAAATTAAAAAAACAAAAAATTATATTACGCCCACACTTCTTCCCCAAATTTTAAACAGTCCGAATAACAATTTTGAAACAATTAACCGTATCGGGAAGTGATCAGTCTATTTCATTTTTGTATTAGATTTCCACAAGTTTTGTTGATCTTACCATGCTTCGAAACAAACTTTTGACAAAAACTCAAGGAAATTTGTGGAAAAATTTTTCTAAATTCGTTTTATAAATTGGAAAAATTTAATTAGTCATAAAGTTGTTTCCACTATTCGACCGCTAATGAAATCAACAATTTGTTAAGGAAAGGAAATATTTCAATTTAAGGAGCAGCTAATTGCATTACGAGGCTAAACTGTGCACTGGATAGGCGCACAATTTTGTGTACGTATATTCCTGAAATCCTGAGACAAGTCTTTATTATAGATATATTATAGATTTACATCATTTTTTTTTTTCGCACCGAACAGAAAAAAAACAACACTTATTTGGAAAAAACTGTAATTTTATATAGAGTATGGTCGGAAATTTTTGTGGTACTTGCACAGTTTTTAATTGCAATTTGGTGAGAACACCTACTTGAAAATACGGTATACGGCGCTGATTTTTTTTATCCGGACAAAATGAGCACCATCTGATTTTTTCAAAATGTTTTTCTTAATTTTAGGTTAGACAAAAAATAAATTTTATTCCTAATAACATATTGATTATGGCACATAAGCTTCCTTGAACCAATTTGGAACGCTTTCTAAGATAGAATAAATATCCGCTTACGCCTTGATAGCGCGAAATAAATCGCGCGTTATTTGTCCCGAATTGGCCAAAATGGCAATATTTAAACCCCCATAACTTTACAAAAAAAGATCACATGTAAAATATCTTTTCCAATTTAAGCTCAAAGCAACAATAAGTTTTAAATGATACAAAAAATTCCGTCAAAAATGGCTGGTTAAAATCTCGAAATTCGCCTGAAGAAAAAAAAACCACCCCGAGCACAAATATTCCGTTACTTTCGCTACGAAAGTCGGATCAAACATATCTTTCGCTTTTTCTTTAAGAAACACATCATCAACCAGGAATTAAAGATTATTCGAGGCACCTGAGTACCCGCAGTCTTGCATGTCTTTCAAGTGTCGTCGTTTGAGAAGTGAACTGAATATGTTCCAGTCACCGAAAACGGCTAAAAAAAACAAATATTTTTTCTTGATAGAATTATTAGTCATTAGAGATTTTTTAAAATTTTTGTTCGATGTATCACCTGACTAATTCCGATGATTTTTTGTGGTACCTGATTTTACCTGGAAAATTAAAAAAACAAAAAATTATATTACGCCCACACTTCTTCCCCAAATTTTAAACAGTCCGAAAACAATTTTGAAACAATTAACCGTATCGGGAAGTGATCAGTCTATTTCATTTTTGTATTAGATTTCCACAAGTTTTGTTGATCTTACCATGCTTCGAAACAAACTTTTGACAAAAACTCAAGGAAATTTGTGGAAAAATTTTTGTAAATTCGTTTTATAAATTGGAAAAATTTAATTAGTCATAAAGTTGTTTCCACTATTCGACCGCTAATGAAATCAACAATTTGTTAAGGAAAGGAAATATTTCAATTTAAGGAGCAGCTAATTGCATTACGAGGCTAAACTGTGCACTGGATAGGCGCACAATTTTGTGTACGTATATTCCTGAAATCCTGAGACAAGTCTTTATTATAGATATATTATAGATTTACATCATTTTTTTTTTCGCACCGAACAGAAAAAAAAACAACACTTATTTGGAAAAAACTGTAATTTTATATAGAGTATGGTCGGAAATTTTTGTGGTACTTGCACAGTTTTTAATTGCAATTTGGTGAGAACACCTACTTGAAAATACGGTATACGGCGCTGATTTTTTTTATCCGGACAAAATGAGCACCATCTGATTTTTTCAAAATGTTTTTCTTAAGTTTAGGTTGGACAAAAAATAAAGAGAACCAAAATTGCTAAAATTTCACCAGAACTAATTTAGCGCTTTTTATTGCAAAAAATGAGGCAAAAAATTAGCCGAAAAGTGGTTAATTTTGGCTGTATTAGTCAATCAAAAATTACGCTATATGCAATGAGTCAATTGATGAGCCTCTCATTCAGCCAAAAAACTCTAACAGGTTACTACCTTGAACCATTTGCCCAAAACGTTAAAAAGTGATTTTCATATAAATACACATTCAAGTCACTCTAACAAAACTGCTCAGATATTGTGTTTTTATGCTAGTGGTCCGAATTTTGTAAAAAGTGCTTAATACAAACGCTTGGTAGGGTTTTTTTGTTCAGACCATTTTTCTGAAAGAAATTTGACTGCGTGAAGGTCAAACCTGGATTTTGGACACTGCCGTAGGCTAATATCGGTAGGAGACTGTTCCAGTAAAACTTCTAAACCGCGAAACATACAATCGTGACGAACTATCCTAACCCATATTCAAAAAAAATTCAAATTGAACTGAGTCTTGTAGTTTCGACTTTTGTAACGAAAATAACGGAATATTTGTGCTCGGTGTGTTTTTTTTCTTCAGGCGAGTTTCGACTTTTTAATAAGCCAATTTTGACGGATTTTTTGATATCGTTCAAAAAGTATTGTTGTCCTGAGCTGAAATTTGAAAAGATATTTCACCTGTGATCTTTTTTCGTAACGTTATGGGGGTTGCCATTTTGGCCATTTTGGCCATTTCGGGACAATTAACGCGCGATATATTTCGCGCTATTAAGTCGTAAGCGGAGATTTAATCCATCTTAGAAGTAGTTTCAAATTAGTTGAAGGAAGTTTATTTGCCATAATTTAGATGTTACTTGGAGTGAAAATTATCACTTTGTACGTTGGCATGTAGAAGGATGATTTTTGCCAAAAATCTCAAATTACAAAAAAATCATTTCAGTTTGTTACTCTCAATTTTTTCATGTTATTACTGCTTCATAGACTTTAAAAGGCAGTCGGATCATTCAAGGCTTTGCCCTGATACGAGCAGTCTTGTTTGATTCGTTCATGATTCGTCTTAGGCTAATTATATTGGTAGACGCAATAATCTTCTTAATAAATAACTAGATACTGTTCCGATTTTCAACTAAAACAAGACTGCTCCGTTAAATCATATTGAATAGATTTTAGGACAAGAAAATATTGAAAACCTATAATGTTTGGACAATATCAAAGTGTGAAATGTTCAGTCGTATGAAATTAATACGACCGATCCGATTAGCTAGCTTCAATTCATTTTGGAAGGATTTGGATGAGCGGGATAATTCACCACGCACAAATAATTCACGTTACGCTCTCAGCGATATGAATTAATTCTTCAAAGCGCGCTCAATCTAGTACAGAACATAGCCAATTTGGCAATTTTAGAACTCCCAGAATTTTACAAAAAATAATTGGGAAGTAAAACATCTTTGTAAGTTTGAACTCAAGAAGTCGTTATCTTCAATGGGATACTAAAAAATTTTGTTGCAAACTATTTTTTCGATAGGCGTAAGTTGACTGCATAAAAAAACCACATCGAGTATAAATATTAAGTTTTCTTCGAAAGTCGGAACAA
Organism: Symsagittifera roscoffensis; assembly: GCF_963678635.1. Taxonomy (NCBI): domain Eukaryota; kingdom Metazoa; phylum Xenacoelomorpha; order Acoela; family Convolutidae; genus Symsagittifera; species Symsagittifera roscoffensis. Next base: position 42,757,431 of record NC_087062.1, read on the forward strand.
AAGGGTATAATTATGCGTGTGTTTTTTCAGACTAGTGTTGACTTTTAATCCAAACAGATTTGACTATTGTTTATGCGAAATGGAAGGTAAATATTCTTTGAGCTTATTTCGAGATATGTTTGAAGAATAATTGTTTGCTGTGACTTGAAAGTGTTTCAAATTAGCCATTGCGTTCAATTTGGGATTAATAATGCCGTGAATTGATCCAGCTCGAAAGATCTTTTTTGTGTATTGGAGGCAAAAGATTTGATTCGAATGATAGCGAAAAATATCAAGATGTGTCTTCATTGGGTATGTGAGAAATTTTCAAAAAGAAAAGAAGTAAGCCTTGAATATTTCGACTCCCTTCAAGGTCTATGGCGCAGTAATAACATGAAAACACTATGTTCAATGAAATAAATAATTATTTTAAAAAAAATTAGATTTTTTGTGAAAATTATCCCACACATGCCCTATGAAGTATTTAGTGATAGGTTTTGCTCAATCATTTATGGCAAAAAAGCTTCCATCAACCAATTTCAATTTATAAAAGCATTATAATAGAGCTTACGCGTTATAAGAGCAGAATATGGCAATCTGTAAACCCCCATAATCTTACAAAACAAGATGACAGGTGAAACATTTTTTCAAATTTAAGCTCAGCACAACTGTCGAATGATAAAAAAAATTCCGTCAAAAAAGGCTAGTTATAAAGTCGAATCTCGCCTGAAGAAAAAAACCACCCCGAGCACAGGTAGTCCGTTACTTTTGCTCGAAAAACGGAACAAACATATCTTTTTCTCTTTCTTTAAGAAACATATTATCAACCAGTAATTAATGTTTACTCGAAGCACCTGAGTACCCGCAGTCTTGCCTGTCTGTAAACTATTGTCGTTTGAGAACTGAGCTGAATCTATTCCATTCATATGGCTAAAAAGTAACAAATATTTTTAGTTATATAAACAAGCATGTATAAAATGTGAATTTAATGACTTCCGCAAAAATGTTTTGCTGGTTATCGAGGTCGGATTGTTCTCTTCTAGGTGCACAGAAAACCTACTTCTGCTGTGCCATGTATTCATTGTGTTCAATAATTAGATAATATCCAAGATGATTTGTAGTATAAACCAAATCATAAACAAGACTGCTCGTATCAGGAGGAAGCCGTGAACTTTCCGACTGCCTTTTGAGATTTTTGAAGCAGTAAAATTGTTTAAAAATATCAATGTAATGAAATAAAATGAAATTATTTTCTTCTAAAAATCAAAATTTTTTGTGAAAATCTTCACCCCACACGCCATATAAAGTACAAAAGGATTTCGCTCCTTGTAACAAACCAATTATGGCAAATAAGCTTCTTTCAACCATTTTGGAACGTTTTCTAAGATGGATTGAATCTCCGCTTACGCGTTAATAGCGCGAAGTATAACGCGCGTCAATTGTCCCAAATTGGTCAAAATCTTTAAACACCCATAACTTTACAAAAAATGACGCGCGTTAATTGTCTCAAAATTGCCAAAACTTTAAACCATCATATCTTTACGAATAATGATCACAGGTCAATTATCTTTTCAAATTTAAGCTCAGGACAACAATATCTTTCGAATGATATAAAAAATTCCGTCAAAAATGGCTAATTAAAACGTCGAAGTTTGTCTGAAGAAAAAAAACCCACCAGGAACACTAAAACTCCGTTACTTTTGTTTCGAAAGACGGAACAATAATCTGAAAAAATGTCTACAACAATTTGAAATATTGTCTCAATTGGAAATAGTGAGTCCCTTATGAATTTCTTTGATTTTACACGGAAAAACATTCGAAAAACATTTCTAGCTGTCGAGTGATGTAGTTTAAAATTCATCCATTTAGTTTGAACTACAAAACTTCTAAAACTTGTGTTTATAGTCATTGGCCTTTTGCGTACTCAAGACGATTTTTTTTGTTGTTATTCAAAAACTTTTTTTTCGTATTCTGTTTATATGATTAATTTTTCGCTGTTTCGGCGTTCAATTTTTATGTGCCCCACTACGACTAACAAATTTTATCAGTTTATTTTTATCTCAGTATATTTTCCGACAAATGTAAAGTATTAGAAAGTTCAATTTCAAGAATTTGAGTTTACTACGTTTTGAGTTCGTACCAAAATTTTTTTATTCACAGTGAAAATTTTAACGCTTTCATTACGAGGCCAAACTGTGTATTTTGTGCTTTGTAAGCGGATTCCGCAAAAAAGACGCTCCCTTTGTTCTTCTGTTGTGTTTTCTTTTCCTTTGATTGTTCCGTCATAATTTTAACATGGTTAAAGACTTGTCTCTGGAATCCAGGAACATACAGACACAAAATTGTGCGCCTATCCAGTGCACAGATTGGCCTCGTAATGTTCCAATGAGTTTGTTTTGCATCAATCCAACTGCTTTAAAAGATGTGTAATTTTTGGCAGGCTATTAATCAAAATTGTACATTAGCTGTTACGAGTGTTTCGTTCAAGTTCAACTTTGCGTTGAAATTGAAAAACTTTTTCGACTGATACTTTTTTGCTACTATTTCGTTGAAATAGGTCGTATAAAAATGAAAATAGTCAAATGAAGTTTTTTTTAGTTCATTGAGATATTCAATTACGTAGATACTTCAAAAAATCCAATTTTTGATTGCGTATTCATTGGTTGCTTGACGAAAAATTTATAATTTTTTTTTACCTTTTTGCCTTATTTGATCAAGCCAAGTTGAGACTACGTTCAGATCTTTGTTTATAACTTGTACAGAAAATGCTAGCAAGTTTTTGAAAACCCTAATTATTATTGTGCGCAAACGTCTGACAAACTATCAATGTTTTAAATGATTAAAAAGCGCACCATGTTGGACACCTTATCCTCAAGACTGATAATTGAAAATTGATTTACCGTTACACTTTTTTTGCGAGCGTTTTTTTGAAAATGAATTTAGCCGGTTGAATTTAGGAGTTCTCACAACACATTTTTATCTTTATTAGAGTAGTTTTTATCAAGGGTGGATCTTTTTTGTCTTAGGTCAACCGAAATGATGTTCCGAGCTCTCCCAAAGCACTAAAAAACCCTGTTTTGGCCCACAACTTCTGCGCCGCAAGCAAAATTTTGAACAAAAAGGCCAAAAATAGCGTTTTAGGCACTTTTTGGAACAATTTTACCAAAAAAATGCGTTTTTTGGGCGCGCCCTCCCTTGTAAAATTTAGTATAAAATGGCGCCAAAGGCTCTGTTTGGAGAATTTTTAGGGTCCGTCAGCCAAAAGCCAAAAATGGTTATCACAAAATAGTACAAAGGGAGACCCTTTGACTCAGCAGGGTGTAGAATCCTGGGGGGAGGGGGATGTTTGCTAACCCCTCAGTAGTATAGATGTAAGACACTGGGATCGGGGGGGGGGGGTCGATCCCTACAGGGAACATCATTGGGCATAGATTATACCTAATGATCCCTATGTAAATATTTATACCTAATGATCCCTGTGTAAAATATTTTTACCTACTGATCCCTGTGTAAAAAATTTATACATAATGACCCTATGTATAATTTTTATAGCTAATGATCCCTAGGTAAAAATGTATACCTAATGATCCCTATGTAAAATATTTATACCTAATGATCCCTATGTATAATTTTTATAGCTAATGATCCCTATGTAAAAAGTTATACCTAATGATCCCTATGTAAAATATTTATACCTATTGATCCCTATGTATAATTTTTATAGCTAATGATCCCTATGTAAATATTTATACCTAATGATCCCTGTGTAAATTATTTATACCTAATGATCCCTATTTAAAATATTTATACCTAATGGTCCCTATGTAAAAAAATTATACCTAATGATCCTTATGTATAATTTTTATAGCTAATGATCCCTATGATTTTTTTCAAATTTTTTTTTCAGTTTTTTTCATTTTTTTTTTCAATCTTTGTATAACTGATGATCCCTATGTAAATATAATGTTCCCTAGATAAAAACCAATGATCACCATGTATAAGTAATGATCCCTATGTATAACCAATGACCCTATGTATAACCAATGATCCCTATGTGTAATCAATGATCCCTATGTAAAACAATTCATCCCTATATATAACCATTGATCTCTATGTATAACCAGTGGTCCCTATGTACAACTATGGATACCTATGTATAATAAATGATACATGAGTATAACTTGAGACCACAAAGTAAAAGTCTAAAGACTAGGTAGAACTAATGATATCACGTATAACCAATGATCTCTGTTTAACCAATGATCCCGATGTACATCTAAAGATCCCTAGTTGAAGTTTATGATCATTTGGTGTACATAATGGTCCTTATACGTAACCAATTGCTCATTTGTTTTATTACTAATTCCTAAGTAAAACTAATGATCCAAAAAAATACAAATTGATCCTCCCTAAATGTCATATGATCCCAATAATAAAAGGAGAGAGTAACAAATAGGGGATAGAGACAGAGTAGATAGAGAGAGCGAGAGAGAGGAAGAGGGAGATAGCTAGATATATAGACAGATAGATAAATAGATAGATAGATAGATAGATAGATAGATAGATAGATAGATAGATAGATAGATAGATAGATAGATAGATAGATAGACAGAGAAGGGAGAGAGAAGAGATGTAAAGAGCGAGGAGAGAGAGAAGTGATAGATAGATAGAGAGAGAAAGACGGAGAGAGAAAAAGAGAGATAGATAGATAAATAAATAGATAGATAGACAGATGGAAAGACAAGAAAGAGAAAGAGGAAAGAGATAGAGAGAGAGAGAGAGAGAGAAAGACGGAGAAAAAGGGAAAGATAGATAGATAGATAGATATATAGATAGATAGATAGATAGATAGATAGATAGATAGATAGATAGATAGACAAATAGATAGATAGACAGATGGAAAGACAAGAAGGAGAGAGAGATAGGAGAGATATAAGAGAGAGAGAGAGAGAGAGAGAGAGAGATAGAGAGAGAGAGAGAGAGAGATAGAGAGAGAGAGAGAGAGAGAGAGAGAGAGAAAGAAGAAGAAGAAGAGAGCGAAAGATAGAGAGAGAGAGAGAGAGAGAGAATCTCAAAATGGAATTTTGTATGAAACAGTTTCAATGTGATTTATTTCTTCCCAAAGAGATCCTAATGAGAATTTTTATACCACTTGATCCCAAGCTGAACGTTCCATGGCAATAACCCCAACGGTTCTTTTGTGTAAGATGAAAACAAATTCATTCATTACGTAGAATGATTTTTTTTGGCCGTTTTCGAAACTGGTAAAGCCTTGTATTTAGGTTACATTGCTCCAGACGTAGCTAGCTAGATAGATAGATACCTAGATACATCAAAAGCCAGACAGAACGAGCGAGAGATAGAGATAGAGAGTGAGAGAGAGAGGAGAGAGCAAGAGAGAGAGAGAGAGAGAGAGAGAAAGATAGATAGATAGAAAGAGAGAGAGAGAGAGATCTCAAAATGAAATTTTGTACGAAACAGTTTCTATGTGATTTATTTCTTCCCAAAGAGATCCTAATAGGAAACCATATACTAATTGATCTCAAGATGAACATTCAATGGCAATCACCCCAATGATTATTTTGTGTAAGATGAAAAGAAAATCAGTCGTTATGTAGAATGAGTTTTTGGGCCGTTACCGAAGCTGATAATGCATTGTATTTAAGTTTAATTGCTCCAGAGGTAGCTAGCTATATAGATAGATACCTAGATACATCAAGAGCCAGACAGAACGAGCAAGAGAGAGAGAGAGAGAGAGAGAGATGGGAGGAGAGAGGAAGAGAGAGAGAGAGAGAGAGAGAGAGGGAAAAAAAGAAGAGATGGAGAGAAAGATCTCAATCAGAAACTTTGTACAAAAGAGTCTCTCAGTGATTCGTTTTTCCCAGAGAGATCCTAATGTGAAACTTTATACCAATTGATCTCAAGTGGAAAATTTCATGGCATTAACCCCATATGTATTTTTGTGAGAATGAAAACTAATTCAGTTATTTCAATACGTAGAGTGAACTTTGCGGAAAAAAGAGAAAAAGACGCAGAGAGCAAGAGAGATGGATAGATAGATTGGTAGATAGATAGATAGATAGATAGATAGATAGATAGATAGATAGATAGATAGCTAGATAGATAGACAGATAGAGAAGCAGAGAGAGAGAGAGAGAGAGAGAGAGAGGGAGAGAGAGAGGGAGAGAGAGAGAGAGAGAGAGAGATAGAGAGAGAGAGAGAGAGAGAGAGGGAGGAGAGAGAGAGAGAGAGATAGAAAAAAATCAAGAAAGAAAGGAAGATAGAAAGAAAGAAAAAGAGAGAGAAAAAAAAGAAAGAAAGAGAGCTAGAGAGAGAGAGAGAGAGAGAGAGAGAGAGAGAGAGAGAAAGAGCTCCACATCTACGAAGACACCAAACTCTAGTATTGAAGAATTTCTTAAAAAATAAGGTTGCAACATTTTTGGGCGACTGAAAAGTATACACATGTTATTTGTAGGTATGTACTGATTTAAGTATGTTTGCACATGTGATTGTTTGATTAATAATAAGTGTGGACTATATACACGATTCATGTTATACAATATGTTTTCTTTTTACATAATGTCTCTATGTTGGTGACAACGACTTTTATACTTACGTGTAAATTAAATGCCTGTATATGGATTGATGTATGCTTGATATATAATAGATGTGTATACATTTGAAGCATGGTAGGTCCAAATCTAATTTTATTGTTTGCCCCATGTGCATAATTTTGTTCTTTTGTTCGTAACTATGTAAGTATGTATGGATGTATCTATATATGTTTTTACGTAGGTACCTTTTTTGTTTATTGGGTACTCCTTTACATATACTCTTTGGAAGCAATTCCGAATACATGAATCTAACTGATTGTAAATTAAACTGAATTTCGATCAAAGTTCTGCGCCTAATTGTTCCAGAACAATCTAAAATACTTCACCAGATACTCTAGATGAACTATTTTATAAGTTTGTTCTGTGTATCAGTACAAATTGTGTGTTCGTTTGTTCTTATGTTTATACATGTTTATGTTAGCAATTGTAAATTTGTACATTTATACGTAATTATTGGTGTAACAATGAGGTCACAAAAACAATTTAAGATGCAAAACCATAGTTGGAAGTCAAATTGTATTGCAAACTCAA
>NC_087062.1:42764754-42788723 GCF_963678635.1 Symsagittifera roscoffensis
CATTGTTTCTGTTTCCGTGAGAATGGTATTGAAAAGATCAAGCGTAAGCTTCTTAGATCCAAGAATAATCAGAATTGTGCGTTTAGCGATTTGGATTAATCGCTCCCAGGCCCCGCCAAAATGAGGACCATAAGGCGGATTGAATTTCCATTCAATTCGTTGACTGCTAGCTTGGTTTCAATTTTGTTTCTATCTAGTTCTTTGAGGCACTTCTTTAGCTCATTACCAGCTCCTACAAAAGTCTTTCCATTGTCACTGTAAATTGTTTTAGGGCTCCCTCTTCTGGCTGTAAACCGGGCAAGTGCATTAAGGAAGGTATCAGTTTTCAAATCTGGGCAAGACTCCAAATGGGCTGCTCTAGTTGTCAGGCAGTTAAAGATGATAGCGTAGTGTTTCTCTGTTTTCTTTCTGTTTTGAATGAAGAATGGCCCGAAGAAATCTACTCCTGTGCTGATGAAAGGGTAGTGAGTGTTCTCCTGTGGAAATCTTGAGCTTGGTAGGGGTGCCATTTTTGGCTGGAGGTTTTGCGCATCGAACCGTCTGCATATGAAACATTTAAAACGTACACTGCGTAGAGCCAGTCGTACACCAATAATGTAGTAGCGTTGCTGTATGAAGGATTTGACAAACTCTGATCCTTGATGTACACAAATATGATGTGCGTGTTCAATGTACAATTTTGTTATTGCATTTTTCGCATCCAATATTATCGGAAACCTTGCATCTTCTTTCATACAAGATGCAAACTCAAGACGACCTCGAGCTCTTAGAACTGTCTTTTGATCCAAAAAGGGATTCAATTGAACCAATTTGTCTTTATTGTCAATTTTGCTTTTGCTTTCTAATTTTTTGATAGTATTAGGAAACGACTGAGCCTGACAAATTTTGATTGCGTATAGCTTGGCCTTTTCAACATCTGAGGTGTTGCAAAAAATTTGTTCATTTTCATCACTGGAGGATGGGTTTTGATTGGTTTTTCTGTTGAGAATCCTAATTTGTAGTCTGGAAATGAAACTCATGACTGTGGTGAGAGTTAAAATTAGCTTGTTCCATGTAGAAAATCGTCTAATGTCGAAAATTGGCTCATTTAGAGACAATTTTTTATGCTTGGTCTGTCTTTGAAAACCCGCAGCAACCACTGTTGTTGCGAGCAAAGTATTATCGTGCCAAAGATACTTAGGTTGTTTCAAGAAGGCTGGAGGTGTGAGCCATTTTTCATTAATTTCCCTGGGTTCAAGACCTCGAGTACCGTGATCTGCAGGATTCAGAGTAGTTGGAATGTGATGCCATTGTAGTTGATGATCCATTGTTGAAATTTCAGTCAGTCGATTTGCCACAAATGTTTTTTGCTGTTTCGTTGATTTATCCAATCAAGTACTACCTGACTGTCTGTCCAGACATGTAAAACAGCTGTTCTATTGAGATGAAGTTCTTTGGACGTAAATGACAAAAGACGTGCTCCAATTGTTGCAGCTTCTAATTCAAGTTTTGGTACACTCAGTTGTTTAATAGGCGCAACCTTGCTTTTGCCAATCAAAAATTTACATTCAATTACTGTTTCGTCTAAATTATGCATTCGCAAGAACAAGACTGCGGCATACCGATGAGTGAAGCGTCAGTAAATGCGTGTATTTCCAAACTCCACGATTTATTGCTTTGATTTGGAAACAAAACTCTTGGCAAAGTTATTCTTTCCATCTTGAGAAAAGAATCCAGGATTTTCTGTAGCTTGTGTTGATGATCACTAGGTATCTGATTATCCCATTTCAAACCTAGCCTCCAAATCTGCTGCAGTAGAGCCTTCAAACGAATTGTTACTGGTGCTATAATTCCTAGAGGGTCGAAAATAGACGACAATAAGCTGAAGAGTTTCCGTTGAGTATAATTATCAGCCAGAGTAGGAAAGTTTTGAAGGGGATCAATAAAAAACTCATCACTGTCAATTTTCCAGTTTTGTCCAAGAACACGAGTTGAAGTTTTTATCTCGTCGTGGTCTTCGCAAGGAATATGTTGCAGGGCGAGCTTGTTGTTAGATAAGAACTTGGTGAGACGAAAACCACCTTGTTTTAAAGACTCCCTGGTTTCTCTTGAAACGCATTGTGCTTCAGCTAACGTCGGTACTGAGGCAATGTAGTCATCCATATAAAAACTGTTTAGAATTGCATCATAAGCCAGAGGAAACGAGTCTTTGTTGTCCAAAGCGCATTTTTGTAATGCATAAATAGCGCAGAATGGTGAACATGTGGCTCCAAATATTAACCGCGTGTATTCATACTGATGAACTTTTCCGTTATAGCTCCAGAGGAAACGCAAGGCTGGCCTATCTTCTTCACGAATTTTTACTTGCATAAACATCCCTTCAATATCGGCAAGAAGACCAATAGAATGTTTGCGGAAGCGCAGCAGAATCCCTGTCAGATTTGCAAGTAGATCTGGACCTGTGAGGAGATTGTTGTTAAGTGATTGGCCTTTAAAAAGAGATGCAGCGTTGGCTACTCTTCTGATTTTTGTCGGTTTATTTGGGTTTTGCACTGGGTGATGTGGTAGATACCAAATTCGCGAGGGTTTTATTCTTTTCATTTCTACAGGTCGCACGTGTTTCTTTTCGAGGTCATTTACGAGGGTTGCTTCGTATAAATTTCGTAGATCGTTGTTTTTAGCAAGTCGGCGATCAAGTGATTTTAATTGATTAAGGGCTATGTAGTAGTTATTCTGCAATTGAGTCTCGTTCTTCCACGGTAAACCAATTTCATACCTTTCTCCTGTATGATGTATTGTGTTTTCAAGGATCCGAATTGCCGCCAAATTGTTTTCGGTATAAAACTCCTTTTCTGTTGTTTTTTGTCCAGTTTCTTCAATTTTCCAGAATTGCTGAATTAAATAGTCCAATGGCTGCTCAACAGATTCATTTGACTTTCTTGTAACGTGGAAAACAAATCCCGAAGTTTTTCTGTTGCGCACTTTATTCAAACGTGTGGGAGCAATTGTTTGGTGATATTCTCCTGCAATTGTCCAACCCAGTCGAGTTTGTATTCCGTGTGGTCGGCAATCATTTCCTTCAATTACTTGAATGGGGTACGTATAAGAGAACGTATTAACGCCAAGTAGTGCTCCAATTCTTCCGCCAGCAATATTGGGGAATTTTATGTGGCTAAAACCTTTGAAACCCTGACAGATTTCATTCAGATGAGCAACATCTGCAGGAGGTATATTTAAAAATGGCGTTTTATAAACATTACGAATTGGAAATGTTTGTCCCGTTTGTTTGTACGGTGCTAAATTAACGATGTTGTCTAGTTTTGCAACCGGCATCTCATGGTTGATATTTATATATTGTAAAGACATGTTTGCTGTTTCTGATGATGAGATTTCCAAGAAGTCTGCAATTTGATCAAGCATAAAAGTAAATTGGCTGCCAGGGTCAATGAGAGCGTAAGTGTCACACACTTTACCATTATTGACGAACGACACAGGGATCAGCTGTAATTGTTCGAACCAAATGTTGGGTAACCGTTCAAATGTTGCTTTTTCTGAAGCAGTAAACCCTTCCTTTTTTGTAAAATGAATTTCACTGTCCGCTTGTTTTTGTTGATGGTATGTGTTTTTGTCAATGCTATGCGACAGGCCATATCTGCTAGAGGTTGAGGTTGTAAACTCCTTATCATCTTCGTTTTTTCCTGAGACGATTGCTGCATAAGATGCGCTGTTTTTGCTTGTAAATCGAGATGGATCATGAAGTGACGTATGATGGAACCCTCTACATTGCTGACATCGTCTCTCTGAATTGCAATTGTTTCTTGAATGGCGAGAACTTAAGCAATTTATGCAAAGCTCATGCTGTTTTACCAAATTATATTTTTCAACTGGTGCTAAGCTCTGGTAGCGGGTGCAATGAGCCAAAAAATGTTCCTGCGAACAAATGAAGCACTTTTTAGAAGGATATTGGAATTTGGTTGTCGTATTGATGTCAGACCCCATTTTAGCGTTTTGCTTACTTCCCAAAGACGTTTGATTTTGTGTCTTAAGCTCCTGATCTTTGACCGCTGACGTCCCCAGAAACGAGTGCTCCCCTTGTAATCTTTCCAATACTTTAGCTTGTATTTCAAGCCACTCCTGAAACAATTGTACGTTGTTGTTTCGAACATTTTCACGGACAGCGTATTCAGTCCATTTCATAAGTAAATTGTCAGGAACTTTAGTTTTGATAAGTTTGAGTAAAGCTGTAGAATGCAAATCTGCTTGAAAACCCAAATTTTGGAAGGTTCGAACTAACTGTTTCAAAAAGGATGCGAATGAAACAACTGAACGATTGTTACTAGTTGAGGACGGCCAAGTTTCAATTTGCTGAATGAAAGCATTTACAATATAGTTTGAGTCGCCAAAATGATTTTGAAGGTCCCTCAGTGCGGCTTTGTAAAAAGCAGGGTTACATGAGTACCCTTTGATGAGTGCTTTTGCTTTTCCTGACACCGAATCCTGTAGATAAGTCATCCGGTGAGTGTCACTAATTGTATGATTCCTATCAACTGTAGCCTGGAACATGTTTATCCAGTCGTGGTAAGCCATCGGGTCTCCGTCGTAGTTAGGTAGCTTAATTGGAGGAAGTTTAACAGAAAACTTATAGTCAATTTTTTCTTGTCCGGGTAAAAAACTTGCGTAAGTTTCAGAGTTGTGCATTGTTGGAATGGGTCGAGCTTGGTTGTAATTCTGATAATTGAAAAGTTTTGAATTACTTTCTCCAAATGGATCTCTATTCTGTTGCCTGTTTGATGAAATTGGATTATTTATAGCCTGATCAAGATGATGTTGCGTAGGAAGATTGTTTGTTTGGTAGCTATTACCAACGTGAGTATCCGTTATCTGGTTGTAGGGATGGTTTTGCACAAGCAGATGCGGTGGAATTTGGTTGTAGTTAGGATGAATGAGGTATCCTGAATGATTTTCTTTAAGCGCGTCTCTATTCTGTTCGCAGTGTGTTGATATCGGGTTGTTGAAAACCGGTTCATGACAATGATGTGCATGTAGAATGTTTAATTGATTTTTATCAAACCCATGACTATCCACTACCTGGTGCCTTTTAATATCCCCATGACTATCCACTACTTGGTTGTTCAAATCCAAAGTTCTTTGAAACTGTTCAACCGAGTGACTTTGAGCAAACGGGTTCCGATTCGCTTGTATGACAGTAGGGGGAGATGTATACTGCTCTAAATTTTTCTGATGAGTTAGATGGAAATTATTTTCCTTTGAAGTTGATGTTTGTATAGCGTTTCCTGGTTGCTGACGATTGGAATAAGCAAATGAAGATTCCGATGAAAATTTTTCGTGGAGATTTGCATGGACTGCTGGAGCTGAAAACTGAAACGAATCATGGCTTCGATTCAAATGTAAGTTGTCTGGCAATGCTTGGTGTACTGATGTTAGTAGTAGTTGATTCGTTGGTTGAATAGTTTGTTCATATCCTGTAAACCTTTTTTGTTCCAAGCTTTCTTCTCTTGACTGAGAACTTAGAGAGGTCAACTCTCTAGACAATGATTCGTTTGCAGAGTGGTTCAAAGATATTTGCGGTACGTCGGTGGTTGAGTGTTGGTGAAGTAGCATGTCGTTCTGTAAGTTAATTGGCTCTCCATCAGATGAATTGTTCACGCGGTTGCTAGAGGGCTGAGTGAAGTGATTTTCGGCATAAGTGTCCTTGACGAAGGGGTTTCGCCGGGATACAGGCGTCGATTTGTTTACGTTTATTGTATTAGAACCAGAACAGCTGGTTAAGTCTTCGCCTAGAGTGTTGACGTTGTGGGTTAGCTCTATAAGTTGTCGTGAAAGACATGCACATATCTCCATAGCGTCGTCGTTCTCTTCCGAAGATCCATTTGCGAACACTTCGGTTGCTATTACTTTCATTTGTTCTAATCGGTCTTCTGTTTTCTGCGCCAAAGTCTTCAAAGAACTAATATGGGTCCCTCTTTCTATCTGTGACTGTAAGAACTCCATAGACCGGCTCATTTCGATTCTAGCCAGCCTGAATTTACTTGAGGCAATTTTTGCAGTTATTGTTGACGTCGACGAATTGTTGGTATTGGTATCGTCCATAGTTGTTGAGAGTCGTAGATAAGGACGGCGCTTGTTCCGTTTCGGCCGTTTTTTTTTTTTTTTTTTTTTTTTAACCTCTTATTCAATTTTACTTCAAACTAAAGTTAGAGAAAAAAAAAAAAACTTCGAATGTTTTCTTCAATTTGTTTTTGTTAAAATGTTTGCTGTTGTTTTCAAAATATTTAAATGTTTTTTGAGGGAAAAAAAGACTTGCTATTTTTTTTTTTGGTAAACTCGAAATTAAATGATTTTTTTTTTTTTTTTTTTTAGTTGTTTCCGTGTTATGGTAATTTACAGGCTACACTCAAAGCAAGGATACAAAGGGACGACAATTTTCCAGAAACAACGAGAGGAAAACGCATCTACACACAAACACAATTTAAAACGAGACAAAGGAAGGACAATTATATTCGCACATTAAGACAAGAGAGACCCAGACAACATGCTCAACAACTGCTTCACCATCTATTATTGTAAAAATAATATTCGTCGTTTTTTTTTTTTTTTTTTTAAATCTAAAGTTCGTCAGATGTTTGTTTAGATTGTACAGAAAAAATGTAAACAGGAAAGTTAAAAACAGGAAATGATTTTTTTTTTTTTTTTTTTTTTTTTTTTTTTTTTACGAAATGATAAAATGCCGAAAAATAACTATCTTTTGGAAAAGGGGGTTTTCGGAGTATCCCGTTTACGGAAAAACAAAAAGTCGCGACAGCGTCGATTCAAATCGGGTTTCTTTTTTACTCAGATGCGCTCAAAATAACTTGGTTTTCCTTGGTTAGGTGGAGAGCAAGTCTGAAAGGAAAACGGCTAAGAAAACTGATAAATTTTGGAGGTTTTGTTATTAAAACAAGTTAAGTGTTTTGCTCTCAAACTCGCTCTCCTCAGAGTAGTTACACGCAAATTTGTTCGCTCAACTCGGGGTTACAAATCAATATCAATGTACAAGTAAACATATATTGATTAATGCAAACATTTATTCTTTTTTTTTTTTTAAGAAGACATGTACATTTTGTCAGATCTTTTCTCTTCTTCCTTTTTTTCTTCGATGATGTTCTTGTCAAAACTTATTTCTCAATTCTCTGTTTTTTTTTCTATGTCTTCTGTTGTTGAATACGTGACATGCAGCTGTTGAATATATTTTCCAAATAATGTGAACTGCGCAGTCGGTTGTGTAGTTTCGTCTTCACAGATTATTTTCAAGGGTCAAACGAAAAAATCTGGTGTGCCAGTCTGAAGAAAAATACCGGGTAAGATCAGGGATCAAGTGTATTGAAAGGGGGTGTTTTTGTTTTATTGTTTTTTGAGATATCAGAGTGAAAAAAAGAGAATTTTGCTCAAGTTAGTCGGCTGTCAAAAAAGGATGATAATTTTCGCTGTTCAGCATTCGCCAAAGCATGTAATGATAATCTTTCTTATCAACAAGATTCACGAAGGTTTAATTCAAACTTTTCAATGGTATGTTACAAATCGCAGTGACTTTAGAATCAATTTATGACTTATTCGATGATTTATCAAAGTGCGGGAAAGTTGCTTCAGCAACAACTAAATTGCGTTTGATTTTGATAGAAATTGCTTAAAAAATGGCCTCATTGGTAAGTAAAGTGATGATTATTTAAGCTTCAGCCCGAATTTTTTGAATTCGAAAGCGAAACTTTAATGAATTTTTGTGACTTAGAAAGAAATTTTTGCGAATTTTCCGTTTTTTTTCAGCTAAATAATTGTCTTTTGTTCTTCTTATTAGATGTATTGCTTCATTAACTTTAAATAATGATAATTTTTGAGACTACGATTTTAAGGTACAGCTGGTTTTCATGCCTTGAAATAGAAACATAAAATATGCTCTAGATATCTTCGAGTGCAATAAAAACAAAAACGTAGCGCAAGGACGCAACATGAGGAGCGCAGTAAAAAACACTTTCGAGCAATTTTAGTAACAGTTTTTTGTCTTTATTTTTTTCTCGTTCGCGCTTTGTCACTCATAAACTTTTGCTCGACCATTATGCAACGTTTCGTTTTTGGGTTGTACAAAGTCGTGCAAACAATTTGAGTGCCCAAAATTGCAATTTTTTTTAGAGCCAACCAAAAACCAGAACAAATTTTTTTTTGGGTCGCGCAAAGTTGCGCAATGGTAGCAACATACTTTTTGGGTTGTGCAGAGTCGCATCATATATTTTTTAATCGCGCAAAGTTGTGCAAAACACTTCGGTTGCATAAATTCGTAACGTACCCATTTTGAGTCGCAATAATTGCAACATAATTTTGTGGGTCGCACTAAGTCACAACAATTTTTTTTGGGTCGCGCAAAGCCGCACAAAGTTCTTTTGGTCCTGAAAAGTTGCAACATACCATTTTGAGTTGCAATGGTCGCAGCATACCAATTTTGAGTCGCAAGGTCGCAATATTGCACTATTAAATTTTTTCCATATTATTATTCTTGTTCAAGTGTTTTGAAATGTTTTCAATGTTTTTTAGTAGACTTATCAAGCTTTTGGTTTTCTCTAGCTACTCCTCTATAGCTACATGCATTTTCCGATGTTTATATCTATTTTTTAGAGAAAATAAATTTCAGCAGCCTCTAAGAAGTAGCCAGCAGAAGCTATAGAGCACAGATATACTTAAACTAGAGAAGAATCATTGAGGTTTTCAGATCAGAAACAAATTTTAAAAAATTTCAAATCTGAAAAAGTGACCATTCAGATCTGAACGCAAAATTATTTCAGATCCGAGCTAGAATCTTTACTTGTTATGGGCAAGGAAAGTGGTTAAGTTCAGTTTGAGACAGTGAGTAAAAAGTAACCTTGAGTAAAAACGATGAGGAAAACTTTTATATTTTTGAGAGATAGCAGTTGAAGCGAATACAAAATCGATCTTTGTTTTCAAAAGGGTTGATCTGAAAAAAAATATATCCAAATTTTGAAGTAAGAATCTTTTTTCTATTTACAATATTAAATCACAAGTACAAAAAAAGTTGGTAAAAACCTGACACAGAGCGTGCTGAAATGTAGTAGTTGTATATTCCGTGAGAAGCATTGAATTATTCTGTGCAATGATAAGCTGATATTTTTATCTTGAGCTATTTTCTATTTGTTCGAAATACTTCCAAATTTGCTCAGCAAAATGTTGGCAATTGCAATTGACTAGATCGTATTCATCGTTCGCAAATCTATTATCCCACAACATTTTGAAGAAGTTAGAAACTCTAACTGAAGAAGCTTTGAGCGACATTGTTTTCTTGATATCTATTCCAGAGAGTCCCTGTGTCCGATCAGCGCCTCGATATTTGTAGACCACACTTTTCTGCGTTTTGCCTCTTTGAATTGTGATCGTGTCATCAACCTTCTCAATTGACCAACAACAGTCAAAAGTCTCAAACACAACTATAGCATGATATAAAATTGCTTTGGTAAGTTGAATTGGGGTAAGCGGTTTTTTCCAGATTGATACACTGATGATGCGCTCGTCCTTTACTATATCAATTAGGGAGTTGCACACGTTTGAATAGTAAGTTCCTTCCTTTGGATTTTTATCGCAGTCTGGCACCAAGTAGAACTGATACTTCCCTTTACCACCGAAAATAGTTTTCTGACTTTCAGCCATACAGAAGGAAAAAAAATTGAGCGGGCAGATATAAAGAGGCTACAATAATTCGAGGTTTCCAATCTTGGTGTCTACTTGGTGTATACTTTGGTGCATCTCCCACCCGATAAGTAAAGTGAAATGCCAACTTAATTTAACCAGACAAAGTTGAACAAAATTTAATTTTTTAAGCGCTTTTTATCAAATTGGGTTCACTTTTGACGAATAGTGATGAACTTCAAAATGCTGCTTAAATTTTCACCAGAAGTGAAAATTTTAATCGAAATGTGGGTTATTTTTTGCTCCTTATAATCAATCAAAGATTACTCCAAAACTATTAAACTTCGTACAAGAACGATAAATACCGATAAAAATAAAGAAGGATAAAAGCTCAAAAAGTTTCCTTTAACGTTTATAAATTTTTTAAGCGAAAATTGGGTTTGTGAAAAAATGAAAAAACGGGTTTAAAATGGGTGTGGAAGGGTTTGTGTGTGGGGGAAAGTGTGGAATGCTACGCAAAGTGTTTTTGTTCTCCAAAAAAAAACAATCGGTGTCATAGATTTTATTAACAAAACACAATCAATAACCAAAGTTTTTTGAAATGAATTTCGAATTTTGAAGCAAATTCAATTTAAATCCTGGAAAATTTGTTTTAAATACAAAAAATTACAACTTTTGTTGGCAATTTAAAAATTCATTCCGTCCATACAAAAAGTTAACAAATATATCACTGCTAAAAACTTTTGGGAGGATACGAGACTCATTTTCACATAATTTACTCAAATGATGCTGTACTTGATTGTCTAGAAGCATCTAAATTTAACAATTTTTATGGGTGAAAACAAAAAATTGCAGTCAGTTTTTGTTATTGAAGCAAAATTGGTTCAAATCCTTAAAAGTTTCTTTAAGTTCTCTTTTTTACGTGGGTCATGAAAAATGAATATGTTATTCAAGTTTTTCATGCCAAAATAACCATTAAAATTGATTGTTGCCTCATGAAAGTTTCCAATTCAAACGATCATAGTACGAGACTTGTCGCATGATAATTACTCAAAATTATGAAAATGAAAACGTTCAAACCACCCACAACTTTATGAAAAATGAATACAGTTAATAATATTTGAGCTCATGGTATCGTCAGTTTTCAAATTATTAGGAACCCATTCAAAAATAGCCAGTAAAAAGGTGGAACTTTGACTGCAGAACGAAACCAAGGCGAGCACAAAAGTTCCACCACTGTCTTTGAAAGTCGGAGCAAAAAACGTCTGAGACACCAAGTTATTGTTATCTGAAGAAGGACTACCCGAATAAAATAGAAAGTGAAACTTGTCACTAACAGTCAATATAAAATAAATATAAGGATTCAAACACACGAAAATTCAGATGAATGTTTTTCACGCTGTTTTCTAATTGCTGGAAACTGTTTTGATAAAACTCAAAATAAAAAGTAAATAGAGCCAGAAAAACATTTCATTGATGAGTAAGCACAACCAGGTTCTAGTTTTACTATCTTCTTGACCAGATGTAAGAAATTTTCTTGACTAGACGTGCGCTCCGGTAAGTCGTTCGACTAATGATATATTTTCTTTGTGAGATATGTACCATAAGATGAAAATACACGTTACTTTTTTTGGTTACTGAAAATGAAGTTCTTTGCATGTTGATGAAGCGACCATTTACTTCAGAGCAGAGCAACTACTGAAAAAAAAAACAGCTCCAGATCAATCGAGTTGTTGAGACGAAACAACAGTGTCATACTTTTCGTTTTGGCCAACGATATCGTTTCTTTTTTTCAACAGTACAAGGAAAAGTAAATGTGCATGTTGCAAGCAAAGACATTTTCAGCAAACTTTACAATTTCAAAAAGTCAATTTTTTGCAATTGATTGTTGTAAATTCAAAATAAGTTCTGACTATTGAATATTTTAAATAAAAAAGAAGTTAATTGAATAAATCAAATAACCAGGCAGCAAATAAATGCTTGACGTTACGAATAAGTCAATTTACATAGTATATACTTCATAATTTCAAAATTCTTCAAGTTTGATGTGATTAAACTTTTAAATCTAATCTAGTTTAGCTAATGACGTATCTAATTGATTTAACCGGTCATTGTTTTTTGATCTTCACACTTTGCTTTTCTCCGGCAGAGAGAATGCTCTGCCACTTATTAGTGTTTTAATTTTCAGATTTTTTTCACTTTTATCTTTTTATTCTTTTAACTGTATAAAGTAGAGTTAGCTGTAACCAAGTAACATTTTATCAAAGTTTTATTGAGTGTTTTGATTGATTGAAAAATCACTGGCAAGCACAAAAGTATTCAAATACCACAGTTGGGGTTTGTAATTTCTTGCTATTTTGAAACAAAAGCGTCTTTCGCAATTCCACACTACAGATTGGTATTAAGTACAAAAGTAATCTAACATTTGTTTTCTATGATATGACTTTAGTTTAGAAAGTTAGAAAAAATCTTGATTGAATAGAATGAGATACTGAGTCTCCTGTTCAATGCTTAGAGAAATAACTTTTTTGTCAGCAGCAAAATTGAATTCTGTCTGACAGAAAAATCAATATTTAATTGTTGTGATCATATTGCTGAGTTTGTTTTCAGACTGGCTTATACGAGTTTCAAAAGAATGTGGGAAGACTTAGCAACCGCCTTCGTCATGAAAACAAACGTCACATTTGAAAAGCACATATTGTTAAACAGGAAGCAACGTGACAGATAGTCATCAGAGCAAAATTGGGGAGCCTTAGACGAAATGGCCAAAAAGTGTAACACGTCTGTCGGAGAGGACGGATGTATTATATGTATTTTCACAAAAAAACTAAAAAATTCTGGGCTTCAAAAAAATGTCTGACAGAAACTCTACCATCGTGGGAGGCACTCAACCTTGCCCTGATAATCGAAAAAAGATTAACTAACCATATGAAAATAACCAATAGTTTTAAACTCAAAGGACCATCCGTACACCAATCTTGTCATCATTTAAACGTCAAAAGAGAGCCAACCCTGAACATCAAACGGAGCAATATCTGTATGAAATATGGCAGGACTTGCTCAAGAGGACACCTTGCTGTTTGTTCAGTAAGGGACACGACTGGTACATCATGTAAATTTAAAGTTCACTTCACCAGACGTTGTAAATCCCGTCGTAAAAAAGTAAACATTGTAAATACTCGAATTGTAGATAAAGGCAGGTTATAATCACTCGGATCATCCGAATGTAAACATGGACCGTGTAAAAAGATAGTGTTGCGTGATCAATGCACGGTCAGAATCCGGACAGAGTGATAACGACGAACATTCTGTAATAATTGTAATTACAATTTGTGACCAAATTGGAAAAGAACTCAAAAAACAGTTAAATATTGCCTTGGGAAAGAAAATCAAGTAATCTTAAACGTCCACGTTGACTCTGCTAGTCCGGTCAGTTTTCTCAAGAGCAACGCTCTGCACGAATTGAAACTACGGGATCCTTATTTAAAGATTTATCCAGTGGATAAAGCAACCAAGGACTTATTTTGCGATTCACGGACAATGCCATCAATATCAGCGGCAAATTGAAACTTCCGTTTTACTCAAATTGATGGTCACACGTAGATTATCTTTTTTTCTGACAGAAGATCACGAGAGGAATATCCTCGGAAATGACAACCTGCCCAGAGTGGGGATAGAAATCTCACATTTGTACTTCCCGCACTTGAAGACGAACAAAATAAGTCAGTCAATAAATTTTAATTCCACCACAGAAAACTACAGGGAATTCGTTTGCAACTCTAAGTTTTTTGAAAATTTATTCCCTCGGATTGGGAAGAAATCAGATGAAATTCACTCATCTTCACGAGCCACTAAAGCCATCTCAATTAAAAGGCAGACGCGAATACCGAATAGAGCTGGCTAAAACACGAAGGGCATCATAAGAAGTTGAAAAATTGCGACGAAGATAGTTTCATTAGCCCGATCTTCAGTACTTGTAAAAAAAGACAAATCGATTAAGTTGACATTAGAATTTAAAAAATTTATCAACATGCAAATCTACAAAAACAAAAACAAAATGCCAAATATTCACAATTTTGTAGATAACTTAGCAGCTCAAATTTCAAATGTTTCCGTTCTTAGAGAGGTATGCTTCACTAACCTTGATTTCAAAAATGCCTATGGTAAACTCGTCTTAGAGAACTTTACCAGTAGTTGGTGTAACTTAAGTTCTGTTGGCGGCAATATCATCGGCACTTAACAATTTTTAACTGTTTTTTTCTTAATTGGGTAATTTGTCTGGCGATATACCTAATTAAACGTTAGGAACAATCGCCCCTTTTACAATTTGCTTCTTAGACGACATTTTAATTGAATCCAAAGGAAGCATTTTAGACCAAAAAACATTGTTTTTAAAATCTCATCAGTTTTGGTCAATTAAAATTTTGCCGTCAAAATGTAAGTTCTTAAAAAGCGTCTTCCGCAATTCCACACTACAGATTGGTATTAAGTACAAAAGTAATCTAACATTTGTTTTCTATGATATGACTTCAGTTTAGAAAGTTAGAAAAAATCTTGATTGAATAGAATGAGATGCTGAGTCTCTTGTTCAATGCTTAGAGAGATAACTTTTTTGTCAGCAGCAAAATTGAATGTTGTCTGATAGAAAAATCAATAATTAATTGTTCTGATCATATTGCTGAGTTTGGTTTCAGACTGGCGTATACGAGTTTCAAAAGAATGTGGGAAGACTTAGCAACTGCCTTCGTCAGGAAAACAAACGTCACATTTGAAAAGCACATATTGTTAAACAGGAAGCAACGTGACAGAGAGTCATCAAAGCAAATTTGGGCAAGCCTTAGCCGAAATGGCCAAAAAGTGTAACACGTCTGTCGGAGAGGACAGATGTATTATATCTATTTTCACAAAAAACTAAAAAATTCTGGGCTTCAAAAAAAAGTCTGACAGAAACTCTACCATCGTGGGAGGCACTCAACCTTGCCCTGATAATCGAAAAAAGATTAACCAACCATATGAAAATAACCAATAGTTTTAAACCCAAAGGACCATCCGTACACCAATCTTGTCATCATTTAAACGTCAAAAGAGAGCCAACCCTGAACATCAAACGGAGCAATTCCTGTATGAAATATGGCAGGACTTGCTCAAGAGGACACCTTGCTGTTTGTTCAGTAAGGGACACGACTGGTACATCATGTAAATTTAAAGGTCACTTCACCAGACGTTGTAAATCCCGCCGTAAAAAAGTAAACATTGTAAATACTCGAATTGTAGATAAAGGCAGGTTATAATCACTCGGATCATCCGAATGTAAACATGGACCGTGAAAAAAGATAGTGTTGCGTGATCAATGCACGGTCAGAATCCGGACAGAGCGATAACGACGAACATTCTGTAATAATTGTAATTACAATTTGTGACCAAGTTGGAAAAGAACTCAAAAAACAGTTAAATATTCCCGCACTTCAAGACGAACAAAATGTGTCAGTCAATAAATTTTAATTCCACCACAGAAAACCACAGGGAATTCGTTTCCAACTCAAAGGTTTTTGAAAATTTATTCCCTCGGATTGGGGAGAAATCAGATGAAATTCACCCATCTTCACGAGCCACTAAAGGCAATTCAAACAAAAGGCAGACGCGAATACCGAATAGAACTGGCTAAAACACGAAGGGCGTAATAAGAAGTTGAACAATTGCGACGAAGATCGTTTCATCAGCCCGATCGTCATTACTTGTAAAAAAGACGAATCGATCAAGTTGACATTAGATTTAAAAAGTTTATCAACATGAAAAACTACAAAAATAAAAACAAAATGCCAAAATTTCACGATATTGTAGATAACGCAGCAGCTCAAATTTCAAATGTTTCCGTTGGAGAGGTATGGATCACTAACCTTGATTTTAAAAATTCCTATAGTAAACTCGCCTTACACAATTTTACTAGTATTTTTTGTAACTCAAGTTTAGTTGGCGGCCATATCACCGGCACTTAACAGCTTTTATCAGTTTTTTGGATTGGGTAATTTGCCTAGCGATATGCCTAAGTCAACGTTAGAAACGATCATCCCATTTACAAATTGTTACTTAGACGACATTTTAATTGAATCCGAAGGAAGCTTTTTAGACCAAAAAAAAACTTTTTGAAAATTTTATCAATTTTAGACAATTTTAATTTTGCCGTCAAGTGGTCAAAATGTAAGTTCTTAAAAAAAATCGAATGGCTCGGATTTAAAATCTCAAGTTCAGGATCTCTCCGCTGACTCACAAAAAGAAAGCAATAAAGGACCTACCTATCCCTAAAAACCTGAAGTAAGTAAGATCGTTTTCGGGTCAGCAAATCAAAATATCAAATTCCTAATTTAGTATTTTTGGGAAGCCCGCTCCGCCTCCTGCTAAATAGGAAATCCATTTTCCATTGGAATCACGATCATACAAAAGCTTTCGAGAAAATCAAACAAGAAATTGTTAATCTAACAGAAGATACACACTTCGATATAAACGTACAACCAGAATGTAAACCGAAGCATCACATAACGGATTAGGGGCATCTCTACAACAACTCCATACAAACGATTGAAAGACATTTAATTTTGCCTCTCAGTTTTATATCCACACGAATCTAATTTTTTCACTAACGAATTAGAACTTTTAGGAGCCGTTTGGGCGGTAGAAATTTATAAGAATTATCTATATAGATCAGACTTCAAAAAAATTACAGATCATATAGCCTTACTTTCTACCTTTTCAGCAAATCACGTGAATAAAACATATCATAGTAGACTAACAAGGGTCGATCGGTTGATACTTTTTAATTTGTTAATCTGACATAAAATACAAAGAAATTGTTAATCTGACATAAAATACACACTTCGACGTAAAACGTACGGAATGTACACCGATACATCACACAACAAATTATGGGCATCTCTACAACAACTCCATGCGAACGATTGAAAGTCAGTTTAATTTGCCTTTTGGTTTTATATCCACACGAATCTAAATACTCTACTAACGAATTAGAACTTTGGGAGTTGTTTGGGCGGTGGAAAATTATAAGGATCATCTATATGGATCAGACTTCGAAACAATTACATATCATAAAGCCTTACTTTCTACCTTTTCAACAAATCAAGGGAATAAAACATATCATAGTAGACTAACAAGGGTCGATCGGTTGATACTTTTTAATTTTACAATTAAACACGTGGCAGGAAAAGATATGAGACCAATTTAATTTCAAGAATTACATCTCAAAAAGCCTAAGCCCCATTACATTATGGCGGAAAATTTGCAGTCGCGAATATTGATAAAATCAAGAAAGCAATTTATCCTTCGGATAATCAGAAACAGTCCTAAAATGCTAGTGGTTCAAATTTGGAAAACTGCGATTACGCAAGATTACGCAATTACCTATTGTCATCAGTTCTAAAAGGTATTAACTCAACTTTTCCAATTTTTCAATTCAAATCGAATCGAATAAAATTCTGTACTTCAAAATGTATTCTTTCCGATTGTTCAAATATTAACCCTATAAAAATGTCAATTTCCACTTTTGCATTTTTAAAAAGTTTTATTTGATAATTATTGCATAGTTAATTCCGCTTCAGAGAGAAAAGTTATAAATACTGTATATTTGGAAAACAAAACAAACTGTAATTAACCCGTCCACATCCGGTATTCAAGTTTCTCTAGAATTACCATTGCTATCTGAATACAAAAAAAACTGTAATAAATACCGTGAAAATTTGAAGTTTCCCGATCGTCCTTTGGTTTTGAATACTTTAATTAATGCCAAATTAGTCGCTCGTCTAAGCGAAGATGACCCAATGTTGCGCCCCATCGTGAAAGCACTTCAAACCAAAGTTGGGACGATTCATGCAAATTCTCCCTACTTCCAGCAGTTCGTACATGGGCGGTAAATTGGTTGTCCTCTTTACCCTGAGAAATGTTATGATGAAGACACTACACGAAACACAACCCGGCCGTTTCCGAATAAAGTGCTTGGCCCAACACATCTCGTGGCCTCATATTAACAGACAGGTTTATTTCCATGGCATAAATTGTTCAGAATAATGTACAAAGAGGGATAAGAATTTAAAAAGCCTAATTCTAATTTCTCAAATAAATAAACTTCCCCCCTTACTTGAACCCAAGGAAGATTTTATTTAGACTTCGCTGGTTCTTTAGAATCCCACTGGGTCACAAATAAATATATTTCACTTTGCATTTATCGATTTTAAAAATTTCCATTGGCTAAAATTTTAACATCCACATCTTCAAAAACAGTTATCAAATTTCTTCAAGATTATATCTTTCTCCATGGCATACTTTACTCCATTAGAGTAGACCACGCATCTTGTTTTACAAGCCAGGACTTCAAATTATTTTGTGATTCGAGCAAAACTAAGTTTATATTTTGTACAGTAGGAGACATTCACTCCAACGGCTTAGTTGAAAAACTTGTACATATTGTGAAAATCAAAGTGTTGGCAATGGCCCAAAAATGTCAAAAGTTTACACTACAAGATGCTATCTCAAAAAATATCTGGAATTTTCGTCCTCTTATCAACCAATATTTAGGGGCTCTCTATTCAAATTACATTTTTGTAGAACACCTAATTCTTTTTGGAAACAACTGGTATCTGGTAAACTTTCCAATGAATTTTCAGACAAGGGAAAATCGATGCTTCGCAAGGAAAGAGCTAGGGACTGGAATGCGGTCGACAGAGTGAAGGATGGATAAAAGGATTTTGTGATACCTTTTATCCAGAAGAATCAGACATCACTGGAGAAGGGCTATGAATCATACTACGTATCTCCCTCAGAACCTTCCTAGTCTAGAATGCCCCTTTCAAAACCCATTCAAAGGTAAAATTTTTTGGAAAACAAACTAGAACATCAAAGTAAATCCTTTTTACAAAGAGTTAAGCCAAGAATTTATTTATATTACCGTGTAGAATATCTACTGTAGAATTATCTGATGGAAAAATTTTCAGAAAATCAGACATCTCTCTTCCAATATCGAATTCTTCTAAGATCCGATCGTGTAAACGCAAAAAATTGTTCCCATACTTTCCTAACCACGATGTTGAAGTAGGTACGAGGCGTGCAAAACTATGGAAACCAAACCAACTTAGAAAACAGGAATCGAAGACCAAAAAACAACTAGAATTGGAAACCTCAGACAACAATACCAGGAAGAGGGTGTCGAAATTATAAACGAACCCTTCTCAAAGACAGCCACCCCGATCTAAGAAGTCGACCACTTTTCGAGGTTGTTAAGTTTCTGACGATTCGATGTTTTTTCCTTGGGATACTTTCGATATTAGCGATTGGGAATGGAAAGGTTTTTCTTGTAGAGATGTGGTTAGAGAACGAATCAATTCCGATAGCCTAAATGATACAAAACACAAGCATATGTAATGCAAATGATAACATAAAGGTTGAGACTTTAGACGACAAACTAAACGACGAGCTAACAACTTCGCAATGCCCGATTAGCATCCTTCCGCCGGAACCAAGTGACATCCCACAAGAAACATATCCAACGGACAAGACAATTGTAGCACACGGTGAAGATCCCATAGTAAACGTTCCAATAGACGAGATAGTCAACTCTTCCGATGAGGCCGCCCGCAACCATCAGCCTTCTGTTGATTAGAGTAACGAAACGCTTCTACGTCTGTCAAGCCGACACGTGGGCCTACCAAAATTTTACGGTAAAAGATATTTCATAGATTTTATAGGTCAATTAGAAGAAACATCTGACATCTGACTCAGCCTCGAATCTGATTGTCCTGTATAACATTTATAGTGAACGTCATACTTCGGACCAGACTATCATTTTGGACTCTTCATTTTCGGATACTCACTCCCCTTCCTCGACCGACGAATGCGTAAGAAGCGCTATCGCCGATTATGATGAAAATACGGTTTTGGACAGCGAAAATTTAATGTAAATTGGTCTGACCTTTCTTCGATTCAAACGGATTTAAACAATGTAAACAGCTGGGCAGCAGAAAGTAAAATTGACATCAATTTTGAGAAATTTGATTAAATAAGATTTCAAAAATCAAACAAGCGTTATCCTTTAAGCGATCTTTCATCTATTAATGGAGAAGAAATAGTTTTGAAAGACTCGGCGAAAGATCTTGGTGTTTGAAACAATTTGAAATTTTTATTGGTATATCACATTACTGAAAGGCTCAAAAAAGCAAACATGCAATTTATTTACATCAGAAGATCTTCACCAAACTCACTGAGTAGCTCTGTTTGCGTTTCATTTTGTAAAATTTGCCCAATAACTTTCTATGCATCTCCAGTTTGGTTTGCAACTAAAAACCATTGTGAGCGAAAAAAGCTTTCAACGACGATGCTTAAAATGGTTTAAAAAAACATGAAATAAGTGATGAGGATTATGTTTTGTACTTGAATAAAAGCAAAATGTTGCCAATTTCACTGACGTTATTCAAAAACGATTTAATTTTGCTAAATAATATTCTTAAAAACGAGTTGCCGATAATTTTTTTTTGTTTTTGGACATTCGACATGGGTCCTGAGTCAAAACGAACGCGAAACAAGACGTTTTTATTTTTGCCAATGATAACACGGAGCAAATTTTGTGAAAATTTCTTTTACAATTTCGCAGAAATATCAAACTCCCTCGCGAGATCGAATAATTTGCCTGGCTATGATCCTTTTCAAGAACCGGTAATCTGTAGAAAAAATTTGAACCTGTTATTGGTTGACAAACTACAAACATTTAAATACTTGATTTATCCAGATTTTGTTGAATTACTCGATTTATCCAAAAGGTTTTTAAGTTTATTTTACTCACTTTGTTATCAATGACTAAGAGCAACTAATACCTGCCTCGCGGGTTTAATTCAATCTTATTATTATTATAATTACTCTTATTATACAGAGCTTGAAAATTTTATAAACTGCTACAAAAAAGCTAAATCAAAAACAGTTTTTTCCTTCGCTTTACTCGGTACAACTCATTTCGTTAACCGTACCAACAACAAAACATCATAATTTTTGCAAACTGATTGTTAGCTTTTGATTTTTTGCGTTAACAACCCTTTGGATCAGTGTTTGTTAGTCAATTTAAAGCTCGGCTTTTCAGAAATCTAGTAGCAAATACTTACCTTAGGGTGCTGAATTGCAGCCACTCAGTTTACATTTTACGGAATTTAACTTTGTAACTAATGCTTAACTTATTAGTCAGTTATTACATTTACATCCGTCGGGTGTCAGCTATCTTAGTTAAACTCAGTGCTGAATTGATTTTGATTAACCGCATAAAGAAATTTCAATTGTTAATTCTAAAATTAACTTGGTGCACAAATACGGCGCTGAAATTTTCTTTTTTTTCTCTCTTTAAGGGGAGAAAAGGTGCAGTAAGTTAGTTAATTAGTTAATTTTGTTATTTAAATTTTCTGCTGCTTTGACTAATCTTGTGATTTCACCTTTATATCTAATCTAATTTAGCTAATGACGTATCTAATTGATTTAACCGGTCATTTAGGTTTGACTTTCACACTTTCTTTCTCTCCGGCGGAGAGAATGCTCTTGCACTTTTTAATGTTTTAATGTAATGAGCTAGCTGTAACCAAGTAACATTTTATCAGAGTTTGAATGGGTGTTTTGGTTAATTGAAAAATCACTGGCAAGCACAAAAGTAACCAAATACTAAAGCTGGGATTTGTAATTTTTTTGCTATTTTGAAACTGTTTTCGACAAAAGTGTTTTTTTTTCGCAATTCAACACTACAGATTGGTATTAAATACAAAAGTTTTCTACCATTTTTTTCAATTAGCCAATTTGATTTTAATTTAGGAAGTTAGAAAAAATATTGATTGAATAAAATGAGATACTGAAACTTCTGTTCAATTTTAGAGAGATAATTTTTGTGTCAGCAGCCAAACTGAATTTTGTCTGACAGAAGAATCAATGTTCAAATGGTCTGATTCTATTGCTGAGTTTAGTTTCAGACTGGCGTATACGATTTTCAAAAACATAGAAATGATCTTTTTTTTGGTGGATAAACATTTTTCAGCCGATGCTGAATCTTTTTTGGTCGGCAAGTAATTTTTGTGCATTCAGATGCGACAGATGCAAAATGTAGCATCTGAATGCACAAAATCTTTTTTGGTCGGCAAGTAACTTTTGTGCATTCAGATGCGACAGATGCGATACAACAGATGCGAATGTAGAGGAGAAGGGGAATACTCAGTTGTCAAAAAAATGCGACTCTTGAGAGGTATGGGATGTCAGGGATGTCTTTATTTATTTTATACATCAATTATTAGAAGCTAGGAGATTTGGGAAACTCATCGGAAACTCTGCGTAAATGTAATGTCTATGTTTATAATAACACTACTGGAGACAGCTCTAATTGTGCCTGTAGTGATGGTGCCCAGTATTCTTATGAACTTTGCGAGGTGCATGTTGTCATAGATTGATTGGCGCTGGTTAAATGCACTAAACTTAAACGATTAACCTCCTGTTGAAATTACCAGGCTGGTTGGCTGACCCGACTCGAGATTTTTCACCTAATTTGAAGCAAAATTTGAGCGGTTTGAGCGGTTTTTTTAAACAATTACGCTCAAAAATCTTGCTTCAAAATGAGCGATTTGAGCGGTTTTTGAACGGTTTATCTAAAAAAACGGATTTGAGCGGTTTTAGTTAAACCGTTCAAAAACCGCTCAAACCGCTCATTTTCAAGCAAGATTTTGAGCGCAATCCTCTAAAAAAACCGCTCAAACCGCTAAATTGTTGCTTCAAATTAGGTGAAAAATAAAGATTCGGGTTTTCTTTTTTGCAGGTTAAATGACGTTTAAAACCTCATAAAAAACTAAAAACGTCATTAGTCTGTATGAGATGGTGCGTATAAAAGTAAAAATTTACTACACTACTATCCAAAATAAGAAAGTGGCAGATTTTGGCTAAGTGTGTTGACAGAGCAGGTTTGGTTTTTTGCAAACTGAGCGAAAACGAAATCCGGGGGCTGTTTTAGTTCAGTTGATTGATGAAAGATTGAAAAAAAAACGATTTAATGCAAATTTTAAATACCGTCTGCTCGTCACGCTATCTTATTTTCGGCTGGATAGATTCATGTAACTTCTTAGTCTAATGAGAATCTTAATCTTGCTCTTATATCTCCTAGTCTCAATAGATCTAGTGTATAATGGTTTGAGCGAGTTTGTTCTTGGAGTTTATCCAGAAGGAAATCAACTGTATTCAAAGTTTTATTCAAATTCTCTGATGCTGAAACTACAAGCAGTTTCAGCACTTACAAATAAGTAACAATGTTAAAGCTGGAATATGATTGGTTAGTTAGTAAAATTTTATAGTGATGATTTATCAATAATATATTTGGTTTATAAATACTAGTTCAGAACTGGTTCCACCCATCCGGGGTTTAGAGAGTTTTTATTTTTAATTGTTTTGTGTTGTGAAGAAAATTGTTGATAGTATTTCAACTGCATCTTAGCGTCACACTACCTTTGCAGGCTTTTTGTTGGTTTTAATCGCTTCTCTGTATAAGACCGCTAAAAAACCTCTTAAAAACCGCTCAAATCTTGCTTGAAAAACCGTTCAAAAATTACCGCAAGAAATGAGCGGTTTTTGAGCTGTTTTTAAGCAAGGTTTGAGCGGTTTTTCCGCCCAAACCGCCCAAAACAAAACGCCCAAAACGCTCAAATCGCTCAAATCTTGCTGGAAAACCGCTCAAACCGGTCATATCTTGAGCGGTTTTTGAGCGGGATCTCGACCCGGGTGGAGCATGTGTAACTGATGCAACACGATTTCCTTCAGAAGACTCCGGATTAAACAAAAACAGTTCTCTTTCAGCTTCTGCAGCAGAGTTTTGTGATTTCCAAACGTTTTACAGTAGAAAATAGAAACATATCGGTCCTAAGTGTGAAAAGATACCGGGTTAATGTCAAACTGAGAGGCAGGGCAAATTATAAGACAGCAAGATGATCCGCAGAAGCAAGTGCGCAAACCTAAGCTAGTACCTGCAACAAAGTATGAGTGAGAATGGTATGATGATGAAACAAAGCAAAAAACTGTATATCCAAATGCATATTTTAAAAGTAGCCCCTCCCAAGTGGGATTTAACGCCAGGTGAACGATTTATGATAAAATTCCGTCGAAGATATTGATTACACCGTGAAAAAAAGAGAGAAAACTGTTGGAGATAAATATGCTCAATTGCTTTTAACCCCCGCTCAATGCTCTTGCTCAAAATTCTCTCTCTCTTTTCTCTCTCTCTCTCTCTCTCTCTCTTTTTT
>NC_087062.1:42788923-43062194 GCF_963678635.1 Symsagittifera roscoffensis
GTTCGCATGCCGAAGGGTTCGAACATCAATTTCCGAGGTGAAAAGGAAAACATTATAAATCATTTTTAATTTTATAGCTGAAATCATCTATGGAAGCAGAAATATGCGATATGCTCGTTATATTGGGACCCTTTTTGAAATTTGTTCGAATTCTAAAGGTAACGGATTTAACGAGCCTATAAAGTCTACCTCAAACCCAAAGAAATGCAAGAAAAGTCAGAGCGAATGTAGGATAACAATAAACAGCCATGAAAGTCCCCTTTTGACGAAAGTTAACCTTGGCTTGCAATTTTTTTGACAACAAAATTTTTTTGACACAAAAGAAACAATTGCACACCAATCAATTCGCAGAAAAAAAATTTTTACAGACATTTTTTCCCTAACACAGTACTTACAGAGGAAATGCGTCCGCCATACCCAGTGTGATGCAATTTTTCTCAAAAGTACTTTTTACAGACCTGTTCTTTTTCCTAATTTAGTCCTTACAAAGGAAATGCGACGGTCATACTCAGTGTGATGAAAAAAATCGCGAAAAAAACTCTTACATACCTGCAGTTTCTCCTACTTCAGTTTTTACAGAGGACATGCGAACACCATACTCAGTGTGATGCAATTTTTCTCAAAACTACTTTTTTACAGACCTGTGCTTTTTCCTAATTCAGTACTTACAGAAGACATGCAACGGCCATACTCAGTGTGATGCAAAAAACTCTCGAAAAAAGTCTTAAATACCTGTTGTTTCTCCTACTTCAGTTTTTACAGAATACAAGCGAAAGCCCTACTCAGTGTGATGCAATTTTTCTCGAAAGTACTTTTTACAGACCTGTTCTTTTTCCTAATTTAGTCCTTACAAAGGAAATGCGACGGCCATACTCAGTGTGATGAAAAAAATCTCGAAAAAACTCTTACATACCTGCAGTTTCTCCTACTTCAGTTTTTACAGAGGACATGCGAACAGCATACTCAGTGTGATGCAATTTTTCTCAAAACTACTTTTTTACAGACCTGTCCTTTTTCCTAATTCAGTACTTACAGAAGACATGCAACGGCCATACTCAGTGTGATGCAAAAACTCTCGAAAAAAGTCTTAAATACCTGTTGTTTCTCCTTCTTCAGTTTTTACAGAATACAAGCGAAAGCCCTACTCAGTGTGATGCAATTTTTCTCGAAAGTACTTTTTACAGACCTGTTCTTTTTCCTAATTCAGTACCTACAGAAGACATGCGACGGCCATACTCAGTGTGATGCAATAACTCTCCAAAAAAAATTTACATACCTGGTGTTTCTCCTGCCTCAGTTTTTACCGAGTAAATGTGAACGCCATACTCAGTGTGATGCAATTTTTCCCAAAAAAAAACTTTTTACAGACCTGTTCTTTTTCCTAATTCAGAGTTTGGACATGCGACGGCCATACTCAGTGTGATGCAATAAATCTCGAAAAAAGTCTTACATACCTGTTATTTCTCCTACTTCAATTTTTACAGAGGACATGCGAACGCCATACCCAGAGTGTGATGCAATTTTTCTCAAAAGTACTTTTCAATAGACCTGTTCTTTTTCCTATTTCAGTACTTACAGAGGACATGCTACGGCCATACTCAGTGTGATGCAAAAACTCTCGAAAAAGTCTTAAATACCTGTTGATTCTCCTACTTCAGTTTTTACAGAATACAAGCGAAAGCCCTACTCTGTGTGATGCAATTTTTCTCAAAAGTACTTTTTACAGACCTGTTTTTTTTCCTAATTCAGTACCTACAGAAGACATGCGACGGTCAGACTCAGTGTAATGCAATAACCCTCTTAAAAAGTCTTACATACCTGTTGTTTCTCCTACTTCAGTCTCTACAGAGGACATGCGAACTCCATACTCCGTGTGATGCAATTTTTCTCAAAACTACTTTTTTACAGACCTGTCCTTTTTCCTAATTCAGTACTTACAGAAGACATGCAACGGCCATACTCAGTGTGATGCAAAAACTCTCGAAAAAAGTCTTAAATACCTGTTGTTTTCTCCTACTTCAGTTTTTACAGAATACAAGCGAAAGCCCTACTCAGTGTGATGCAATTTTTCTCGAAAGTACTTTTTACAGACCTGTTCTTTTTCCTATTTCAGTACTTACAGAGTACATGCTACGGCCATACTCAGTGTGATGCAAAAACTCTCGAAAAAGTCTTAAATACCTGTTGTTTCTCCTACTTCAGTTTTTACAGAATACAAGCGAAAGCCCTACTCTGTGTGATGCAATTTTTCTCAAAAGTACTTTTTACAGACCTGTTTTTTTTCCTAATTCAGTACCTACAGAAGACATGCGACGGTCAGACTCAGTGTAATGCAATAACCCTCTTAAAAAGTCTTACATACCTGTTGTTTCTCCTACTTCAGTCTCTACAGAGGACATGCGAACTCCATACTCCGTGTGATGCAATTTTTCTCAGAAGTACTTTTACAGACCTGTTCTTTTTCCTAATTCAGTGTTTGTAAAGGACATGCGACGGCCATACTCAGTGTGATGCAATAAATCTCGAAAAAAGTCTTAGATACCTGCAGTTTCTCCTACTTCAGTTTTTACAGAGGACATGCGAACACCATACTCAGTGTGATGCAATTTTTCTCAAAACTACTTTTTTACAGACCTGTCCTTTTTTTCCTAATTCAGTACTTACAGAAGACATGCAACGGCCATACTCAGTGTGATGCAAAAACTCTCGAAAAAAGTCTTAAATACCTGTTGTTTCTCCTACTTCAGTTTTTACAGAATACAAGCGAAAGCCCTACTCAGTGTGATGCAATTTTTCTCGAAAGTACTTTTTACAGACCTGTTCTTTTTCCTAATTCAGTACCTACAGAAGACATGCGACGGCCATACTCAGTGTGATGCAATAACTCTCCAAAAAAAATTTACATACCTGGTGTTTCTCCTGCCTCAGTTTTTACCGAGTAAATGTGAACGCCATACTCAGTGTGATGCAATTTTTCCCAAAAAAAAACTTTTTACAGACCTGTTCTTTTTCCTAATTCAGAGTTTGGACATGCGACGGCCATACTCAGTGTGATGCAATAAGTCTCGAAAAAAGTCTTATATACCTGTTATTTCTCCTACTTCAATTTTTACAGAGGACATGCGAACGCCATACCCAGAGTGTGATGCAATTTTTCTCGAAAGTACTTTTCTATAGACCTGTTCTTTTTCCTATTTCAGTACTTACAGAGGACATGCTACGGCCATACTCAGTGTGATGCAAAAACTCTCGAAAAAGTCTTAAATACCTGTTGTTTCTCCTACTTCAGTTTTTACAGAATACAAGCGAAAGCCCTACTCTGTGTGATGCAATTTTTCTCAAAAGTACTTTTTACAGACCTGTTCTTTTTCCTAATTCAGTACCTACAGAAGACATGCGACGGTCAGACTCAGTGTAATGCAATAACCCTCTTAAAAAGTCTTACATACCTGTTGTTTCTCCTACTTCAGTCTCTACAGAGGACATGCGAACTCCATACTCCGTGTGATGCAATTTTTCTCAGAAGTACTTTTACAGACCTGTTCTTTTTCCTAATTCAGTGTTTGTAGAGGACATGCGACGGCCATACTCAGTGTGATGCAATAACTCTCAAAAAAAGTTTTACATACCTGTTGTTTCTCCTGCCTCAGTATTTACAGAGTACATGTGAATGCCATACTCAGTGTGATGCAATTTTTGACAAAAGTACTTTTTACAGACCTGTTCTTTTTCGTAATTCAGTTTTTACAGAGGACAAGCGACGGCCATACTCAGTGTGATGCAATAACTCTCGAAAAAAGTTTAACGTAACTGTTGTTTCTTCTGCCTCAGTTCTTACAGAGTACATGTGAACGCCATACACAGTGTGAGGCAATTTTTCTCAAAAGTACTATTCACAGACCTGTTCTTTTTTCCTAATTCAGTACCTACAGAGGACATGCGACGGCCATACTCATTTTGATTCAATAACTCTGTAAAGAAGTCTTAAATACCTGTTGTTTTTCCTACTTTTCCTAATTCAGTGTTTGTAAAGGACATGCGACGGCCATACTCAGTGTGATGCAATAAATCTCGAAAAAAGTCTTAGATACCTGTTGTTTCTCCTGCCTCAGTTTTTACAGAGTGCAAGTGAATGCCATACTAAGTGTGATGCAATTTTTCTCAAAAGTACTATTCACAGATCTGTTTTTTTCCTAATTCTGTACCTACAGAGGACATGCTACGGCCATACTAATTGTGATGCAATAACTCTCTAAAAAGACTTACATACCTGTTGTTTCTCCTACTTTGTGTGATGCAATTTTTCTCAGAAGTACAGTTTACAGACCTGTTCTTTTTCCTAAATCAGAGTTTGGACATGCGACGGCCATACTCAGTGTGACGCAATAAATCTCGAAAAAAGTCTTAGATACCTGTTGTTTCTCCTGACGAACGCCATACTCAGTGTGATGCAATTTTTCCCAAAAGTATTTCTTACAGACCTGTTCTTTTTCGTAATTCAGTACCTACAGAGGACATGCGACGACCATACTCAGTGTGATACAATAAATCTCGAAAAAAGTCTGACATACCTGTTATTTCTCCTGCCTCAGTTTTTACAGAGTGCAAGTGAATGCCATACTCAGTGTGATGCAATTTTTCTCAAAAGTACTATTCACAGATCTGTTTTTTTCCTAATTCTGTACCTACAGAGGAAATGCGACGGCCATACTCATTGTGATTCAATAACTCTCTAAGGAAGTCTTACATACCTGTTGTTTCGCCTACTTTGTGTGATGCAATTTTTCTCAGAAGTACAGTTTACAGACCTGTTCTTTTTCCTAATTCAGAGTTTGGACATGCGACGGCCATACTCAGTGTGATGCAATAAATCTCGAAAAAAGTCTTAGATACCTGTTGTTTCTCCTGCCTCAGTTCTTACAGAGTGCAAGTGAATGCCATACTCAGTGTGATGCAATTTTTCTCAAAAGTACTATTCACAGATCTGTTATTTCCTAATTCTGTACCTACAGAAGACATGCTACGGCCATACTAATTGTGATGCAATAACTCTCTAAAAAGACTTACATACCTGTTGTTTCGCCTACTTTGTGTGATGCAATTTTTCTCAGAAGTACAGTTTACAGACCTGTTCTTTTTCCTAATTCAGAGTTTGGACATGCGACGGCCATACTCAGTGTGATGCAATAAATCTCGAAAAAAGTCTTAGATACCTGTTGTTTCTCCTGCCTCAGTTCTTACAGAGTACATGTGAACGCCATACCCAGTGTGAGGCAATTTTTCTCAAAAGTACTATTCACAGACCTGTTCTTTTTTTCTAATTCAGTAGCTACAGAGGACATGCGACGGCCATACTAATTGTGATGCAATAACTCTCTAAAGAAGTCTTACATACCTGTTGTTTCTCCTACTTTTCCTAATTCAGTGTTTGTAGAGGACATGCGACGGTCATACTCAGTGTGATGCAATAAATCTCGAAAAAAGTCTTAGATACCTGTTGTTTCTCCTGCCTCAGTTTTACAGAGTGCAAGTGAATGCCATACTCAGTGTGATGCAATTTTTCTCAAAAGTACTATTCACAGATCTGTTATTTCCTAATTCTGTACCTACAGAAGACATGCTACGGCCATACTAATTGTGATGCAATAACTCTCTAAAAAGACTTACATACCTGTTGTTTCGCCTACTTTGTGTGATGCAATTTTTCTCAGAAGTACAGTTTACAGACCTGTTCTTTTTCCTAATTCAGAGTTTGGACATGCGACGGCCATACTCAGTGTGATGCAATAAATCTCGAAAAAAGTCTTAGATACCTGTTGTTTCTCCTGCCTCAGTTCTTACAGAGTACATGTGAACGCCATACCCAGTGTGAGGCAATTTTTCTCAAAAGTACTATTCACAGACCTGTTCTTTTTTTCTAATTCAGTAGCTACAGAGGACATGCGACGGCCATACTAATTGTGATGCAATAACTCTCTAAAGAAGTCTTACATACCTGTTGTTTCCCCTACTTTTCCTAATTCAGTGTTTGTAGAGGACATGCGACGGTCATACTCAGTGTGATGCAATAAATCTCGAAAAAAGTCTTAGATACATGTTGTTTCTCCTGCTTCAGTTTTTACAGAGTGCAATTGAATGCCATACTCAGTGTGATGCAATTTTTCTCAAAAGTACTATTCACAGATCTGTTTTTTCCTAATTCTGTACCTACAGAGGACATGCTACGGCCATACTAATTGTGATGCAATAACTCTCTAAAAAGACTTACATACCTGTTGTTTCTCCTACTTTGTGTGATGCAGTTTTTCTCAGAAGTACAGTTTACAGAACTGTTCTTTTTCCTAATTCAGCGTTTGTAGAGGACATGCGACGGCCATACTCAGTGTTATGCAAACTTTCTCAAAAATACATTTTGAAGACCTGTTCTTTTTCCTAACTCAGTATTTACAGAGGACATGCGACGGCCATACTCAGTGTGATGCAATGACTCTCGAAAAAAGTTTTACATACCTGTTGTTTCTCCTACTTCAGTTTTTACAGAGTACATGTGAACGCTATACTCAGTGTGATGCAGTTTTTCCTAAAAGTACTTTTTACAGACCTGTTTTTTTTCCTAACTCAGTTTTTACAGAGGATATGCAAGCGCCATACTCATTGTGATTCAATAACTCTCTAAAAAAGACTTACATACCTGTTGTTGCTCCTACTTTTCCTAATTCAATGTTTTTAGAGGACATGCGTCGGCCATACTCAGTGTGATGCAAAATTTCTCAAAAAGAAACATTTTACAGACCTGTTCTTCTTTCCTATTTCACTACCTATAGAGGACATGCGACGGCCATACTCATTGTGTTTCAATAAGTCTCCAAAAAAAGCCTTACATACCTGTTGTTTCTCATACTTCAGTTTTTACAGAGGAAAAGCGAAGGCCATACTCAGTGTGATGCATTTTTTCTCAAAATATTTTTACAGACCTATTTTTTTCCTAATTCAGTACTTGTAGAGGACATGCGACGGCCATACTCTATATGATGCAAAGTTTCTCAAAATTTTTTTTCTACAGATCTGTTGTTTTTCCTAACTCAGTACTTACAGAGGACATGCGAACGCCATATTCAGTGTGATTCAATAACTCTTTAAAAAAGTCTTACATACCTGTTGTTTCTCCTACTTTTCCTAATTCAGTGTTTGTAGAGGACATGCGATGGCCATACTCAGTGTCATGCGAATTTTCTCAAATATATATTTTACAGACCTGTTCTTTTTCGTAATTCAGTGTCTACTAAGGACATGCGACGGCCTTACTCAGTGTGATATAATAACTCTCGAAAAAAGTCTTACATACCTGTTGTCTCTCCTACTTCAGTTCTTACAGAGGATAAGCGAATGCCATACCCAGTGTGATGCAATTTTTCACAAAAATACTATTCACAGACTTGTTTTTTTTTCCTAATTCAGTACCTACAGAGGACATGCGACTGCCATACTAATTGTGATTCAATAACTCTCTAAAAAAGACTTAGATACCTGTTGTTGCTCCTACTTTTCCTAATTCATTGTTTTTAGTGGACATGCGTCGGCCATACTCAGTGTGATGCAAAATTTCTCAAAAAAAAACATTTTACAGACCTGTTCTTTTTCGTAATTCAGTACCTACAGAGGACATGCGACGGCCATACTCAGTGTGATCTAATAACTCTCAAAAAAAATCTTAGATACCTGTTGTTTCTCCTGCCTCAGTTCTTACAGAGTACATATGAACGCCATACCCAGTGTGAGGCAATTTTTCTCAAAAGTACTATTCACAGACCTGTTCTTTTTTTCTAATTCAGTAGCTACAGAGGACATGCGACGGCCATACTAATTGTGATGCAATAACTCTCTAAAGAAGTCTTGCATACCTGTTGTTTCTCCTACTTTTCCTAATTCAGTGTTTGTAGAGGACATGCGATGGCCATACTCAGTGTGATGCAAATTTTCTCAAAAATACATTTTACAGACATGTTCTTTTTCGTAATTCAGCACCTACAGAGGACATGCGACGGCCATACTCAGTGTGATCTAATAACTCTCAAAAAAAATCTTACATACCTGTTGTTTCTCCTACTTCAGTTTTTTGCAGAGAATAAGCGAACGCCACAACCAGTGTGATGCAATTTTTCTCAAAAGTACTATTCACAGACCTGTTTTTTTCCTAATTCAGTACCTACAGAGGACATGCGACGGCCATACTAATTGTGATTCAATTACTCTCTAAAGAAGTCTTACATACCTGTTGTTTCTCCTACTTTTCCTAATTCAGTGTTTGTAGAGGACATGCGATGGCCATACTCAGTGTGATGCAAATTTTCTCAAAAATACATTTTTCAGACATGTTCTTTTTCGTAATTCAGCACCTACAGAGGACATGCGACGGCCATACTCAGTGTGATCTAATAACTCTCAAAAAAAGTCTTACATACCTGTTGTCTCTCCTACTTCAGTTCTTACAGAGAATAAGCGAACGCCACAACCAGTGTGATGCAATTTTTCTCAAAAGTACTATTCACAGTCCTGTTTTTTTCCTAATTCAGTACCTACAGAGGACATGCGACGGCCATACTAATTGTGATTCAATTACTCTCTAAAGAAGTCTTACATACCTGTTGTTTCTCCTACTTAACAAGGGTTTGTAAAAAGATGGCTGTTAAATACTCAATTGACTGTATTCTAGTTCGCATAAATAAGAGAGTGAACTAGAGGTCAACACATAACAGCTAGACAGCTTTTAGTTGATTGACAGGCAGGTACCAAACTCACACTTAATTAAAGTATGAGAAATAAGAATAGCAACTAAGATGATAGACAACTAGGATGATTGACAACTGAACATATTGTAGCCCCTGACATTTCCGTATGGATGTAAAATTTCAATACATAGTGATTTAAATTTAAATATAATAACTACACCTTCAACCTGCCGCCTCAACTATAATGCAACAAACACTTGAGTTTAAACAACTTGAGTTTTAGGCTTATGGCCATCCCTCTCCCTGGGTTAACGAGTTTTTGAACAAATGTAGAAATAAGATTCATTTCCCTTCTCCCCCTGGATGTTTTCCTGTTTGTTCCGCCCCCTGGATAGTTTCAATCATAACTCCTCCCATTTTGTCTACTGGCTTTCTCCTTCTAGTACTCCTTCTGGTTCCCGAGCTTTCACTTTGACTGCCTGATTCAACGTCTTCTTCTTGACTACTATTTACAAGACACTCCCGCGCCACTAACGCTGGACGTTCCTGGCTTTCCTTCGCTTGTTTTCTTTGGCCCCCTTTTCCTCGCTTAGCTCTTGTCACTCTGGATTTGGCTTTAGCTCCCGTTCCTCCTTCCATTACTGTCGTACTGCCGCTTGGGCCTTGTCCCGCCGCAATTGCTTCGCGTCTCGCTAGCATTTCTACCGGTAGTCTTGCCGGAATGTTCAATGGCTGATCGTCTTCAGTATCCGAACTGTCGGATTCGAAGGTGGCTCCTTGTACCGTCCGCGTAGTCTTAGCTCTTTTTAATTTCGGGCTCACGACTGCTCCTTTCTTTGCGCTCGCTAGCATATCCTTGAGCGTAGCCGGTTTCCGTTTCTTGGGAAGGTCAGGTTTCGGTTTTGATGCCACTGCACTTTTCCTAAGAACGGATCCGTTTTTAAGTTTCAAAGTATGTTCGGATTCAGAGATTACATTGGATTTTAGTAATTTATACCAATTTAGGGTCTTGCTGGTAGTACGCTGGTATAGGGTGCGTCCTCCTCCACTCCCCTGGATGT
The DNA here is from genome assembly GCF_963678635.1 of Symsagittifera roscoffensis. Taxonomy (NCBI): domain Eukaryota; kingdom Metazoa; phylum Xenacoelomorpha; order Acoela; family Convolutidae; genus Symsagittifera; species Symsagittifera roscoffensis. The sequence continues at coordinate 42,798,714 of NC_087062.1, forward strand.
TAGGGCCAGTGTCTCCACTCCCTTGGATTTGTGGTCCAACTTCCGATCCCTCCCTTGGACATGCGTCCATTTGTTGGTCACTATCCAGCGTGATAGGGGCCCTTCGCAAGGTTGGAGCGTTTGTTAGATCCGACCTCTCCTCCCAATTCGAATGCTGAGGGAATGCAACTTTACTCATCTCAGGATCAGTTTCGTCTAAACACAAACATTTTTGTTTTAAGACGTTCTTCCAATTCAAGTTTTTCAAACTTGGTTTTTTCGTAAGGCTTCGTAAAACGGTATTGGCCTCCCTGCCGTGGTGAGCTTCAAAAGGTGTTAATTTAGTAGTTGCATTTTTTGAGAATCGTAGAGCGCCTAGCGCTTTATCGACCATAGATTCTAGAGACTTATGTTCTTTTTCTGTCGCATATGTTAAGACAAAATTCTTCAAACTTCCTATTGTCCGTTCAACGGACCCCGTGCCACGATGATCATTCACTGGGGAGTACATTAGCTCGATGCCTTCTTCGTTACAGAAGCTTTTAAATTTATTAGAAGTAAAACATGATCCCTGATCAACGTGGATCTTCCGAGGTACTCCATGATGCGATATGTACTTATTAAGGAATTTTAAGACCTTATCTGACGTATTAGTCGTAGAAACCATTGCTGACGGCCACCTTGAGAATTGGTCCGTAGCAACCAAAACGTATTTCTTACTTTCGTTCAAGTAATTTATCGGCCCCCAGAAATCCAACTGTAAACATTCATTGGGTTCCCTTGGTTCTGGGACCTTGCCCATGTCTCCCTTGGGTGATAAAGGTTTTAGATTCTTACCCGCTTCCGTGCATTGCTGACAGTACGTGGCGTTTGCTGCCAAACTGCGGTACATGTAAGGATACCAGACGTCACGCGCTGCTTCGAACATATTTCTTTTACCGTGATGGTAATAGTGTATCCGCGATTCAACTGGGACTTGCAAAGGTAAAGGGATGACCAACCGTCCATCCAACCACACACAATCGTCCCGTAACGACAGATCGTTAGCGTATTGAGCCCAGTACTTCCCAATCTCTAGGAGTTCTTCTTTCAAGTTTGTCTTCTTCTCCAATGCTTCTTTTACTCGTACTAAGTTCACATCCGCTGGTATGTTCGAGGCAACAAATTCTAAATTAAAAAGTTCTGGTAATGATTGAGAATTCTTGATAACCTTGCAATCACGGGGAATGATGGACATAATTTGCTGATTCGGATTAACAGTAGGAAAAAGCTCGACTGGAAATTTCGAAGGTATGGAAAGTACTGTATTAATTTTGGAATCCCGTGTGTTTTTAGTAATTGCAACAATTTCAGGGTTAATGACAGTTATTTCATCGCTACTCAATAAGTTTTCATCTAATCTAAATGGAGAGTTGATCTGGGGTTGTAGTATATTCGGATTGTTAGTTTGGGAATCAATTGTATCGTTTTCAACATTTCCAATTTCAAATACTGGGAAAGAACAATTAGAGTCGCTATCCATTTTGTTTGAGTGTTTGGATGTAGGCAAATTTAACCGTATTCCAAGGGAACAATATATAGAGCACACTGAATGTCCCTTGGATTTTTTTGATTTACGCGTTATGCAAATTGATCGTTTCCTATTGGTCTTTGTCTTCACGCATGACTTTCCGCCCTCAACCGTCGCTGGTTGTATGCATGTTATTTGTTCTCGCTTGTGATTGGATGAAAACCGTCTAGACTGTTTAGAACCAGTTTCTCGAATATTCTGATAATTTCGTTTACCAAGGGGTTTTAATTCATTTGTAAAACCAAGGGATTTTCTGATCGAAGCGATTTTTGCCACGGTGAACAAATTATCATATTGACTTATCGGTTTAGTGGGTTCGCTAGGATGCCTCGACAAATAATCTGCCAATCCAATCTTGGCGCCCGGTTTGTGTTCTATTACAAAATCAAAAGGAATCAGTCTGTCCAGCCAACGTGTCAGTCTTGAAAAAAGTGTTTTGTTTTTCTTGTTATTCCCGTTAAGTAATGAAATTAAAGCCTTATGATCGGTAATGACTGTAAATGATCTCCCTAGGATGTAATTTCTGAAATACTCGGCCCCCCATACCACTGCCAGCATCTCAAGCTCGTTAGTGGAATATTTTTTCTCGGCTGCGTTTAAGAATCGTGATGCAAAAGATATAGGGCGCCACCCTTCGGTACCCAATTGCTCTAAAACCGCTCCAAGGCCATTGTGACTTGCATCGCAAACAACTCTAATATCCTTATGAATATCAAAGTGTTTTAATTCAACTATGTTCGCTACCCCCATTTTAATATTTTGGAAAGCATTTTCACACTCCGCGGTCCAGTTATATTCGTTCTTCTTGCTGAGGAGTGGCCTTAATGGAGCTGACATCTCCGCTATCGCCGGTAAATATTTATGCAAGCTGTGGATTGAGCCCATAAATGACTTTAATTGCGTGACTGTTTTAGGAGCTTTTAGTGCGTCTATCGGCGATGTTTTTCGTTTAAGAGGCGTAACCCCCGTTTCGGTTATACGATGGCCAAGCCACTCGCATTCGCGTTTCGCAAACTCGCATTTTGGTAACTTCAAGGATATGTTTTCGTGGTTTAGTTTTCGGAGGATCTTTTCAACCAAGGAGATATGTTCTACTTCCGTTCCCTTGGTTGTAACCAAAATATCATCAATAAACGCGTTCGCTTGTGGGAATTCGTTTAAAATTGAGTCCATTACTCGCTGGAACTCTGCCGGCATTGACGTTAGCCCGTAAAACCCTGTTCGGAAGCGGTAAGTTCCTGTCGACCGTCGGCCCACCAAAGAAAAATTACAGTGCACGCTTGTTTCTTCACTAAGCGGTAGTTGCCCATACGCGTACGTTAGGTCCATCGTAGTAAAATACACTTCCCCTTGTTTTTTCTCGGATATAAGTTGTCCTATTGTATCTACAAGTTCTTCCATATTTGGCATCTGGTATTTGTTTTTATGCACTTGTTTATTAAGCTCTCGTGATTCCAATGCTAATTTTACGGACCCGTCTTTTTTCACGGTGATGACGATCGGAGAAACAAAGTATCGATCCGAACACTCTTTCAATTTTTCTATATGTCCCTGGGTTAATAGCTTATCGATTTCTTTGTCCACTTTTTCTTGGAGCGTTACCGGCACTCTCCGTCCCTTCTGCTGCACCGGTACAAGATTTTTGAAAAATTCTGCTTGAACTTTGTAGTTCCTAATTTTTCCAACTCTAGTAAAGAGTTTTGGGAATAGCTTACTGAAGTATGATTGCCATTGATCCATCTGCTCATCCTCCGGTTCATCGTGCCCCTCCTTGCATGAATTGTCCTCCGCCCCCTGGATGTTCATGACTTCCCCCCTTGGATCTGCTTGCATCAACTGGAGTCCAAGTTTCCCCATCAAATCACGTCCCACGATGGATGGTCTGGTCCCCCCAATGACTCGGAATTCTGCTGTCGTCTTCCAGCCGTTTGATGCTAACTCGAGTTCCATTCTGCCCAACATCTTGATCCGATTGTTACTGTAGTCTCGAAATTCGTCATCGTTAGTGTTATCCTGCTTCAAGTTGATTCCCGCTCTTCCCACTGTTCTTCTCAAATCTTCTAGTGTTAGAATGGAAATCGGCGATCCACTGTCGATCCAAATGTTCATCGGGTGCCCATTAATGAATATTTTGAGTTTAGGCCCGGCAACTTTCAACACCGTTTCTTTCTTCCGTCGAATTGCCATAACCATGTAATCGTCTGAACTTTCTGATGACCAGCTGTGGTGTTCTCGTTTAACGAAACCTACTGAATTTGCCGCAGCTTGGGGCTCCACGTCATCCGAGGGGGTATCTTCTTCGTCGAAGAGTTCATCCCCTTGGATCAGTCCAACTGGTTGTCCCCCCCTGGATTGTCGTTTTCCACGGCAAGTCCTCTCAAAGTGTCCAATCTTTTTGCAGAAGTTGCATGTGACGGCTCTTGCTGGGCATCGTTGTCGGTGTTCTGGGGTGAAGTTCGGTTGGTCGCAGTTGTAACATCTGCGCTCTTGCATTCGATCGGTTGTTCGACCTCCTCCACGATTTGGGTATTGACCCCGTCCCCTTGGCATTCCTCGTCCCCTGGGTCCGCGAATATTACTGACTGGTTCCGTTTTGATCTGTAGGGAACCCCCTGGCGATGGATGCGCCATTCCCGTGGAACCGGATACGGCGCCCTTGTAGCTCCTTGCGTATTTGTCTCCTCTTTCATATGATATTGCGATGCGCAATGCTTCTTCCGGGGTTTTAGTTTCCCGACACAGCTCGTTCTGTGCGTCCCTGTTCCTCATGTTGAAAATAAATATGTCTCTCACCATTTTCCGCTCCTGGGTGCCCAAATTGCATCTTGCCGCCATTCCGCTAAGTTCTGCATAGAACGATTCTAGACTCTCACCCTCCTTTTGTTTCCTCGACAACATTTGGTACATCTCGTACGTTTCGTTCCGCTCTTTCTGAAAAAGAGTTACACAGGTATCCAAAAAACGTGGGTATCGTATTGTTTCCATATCTAAGTGTGGATGTTGATTATGCAAGGCTCTCTGTCCCTCATGTCCCAGGCATAAATACAGATTCGATATCAGTGTACGTTCACCTTCTGCCCGTGGTTTTCCACCAATGTCACCCAGGTCTGCGATCTGTGCTTCAGTTAATGTCGATGGAAGTAGTAGTCTGAGGAGACTAGTCCATGTTTCGCCACCATTGCCCAATGAAATCGTTGTTTCCAGTGTTCCCATAAAAGTTGCGGTTCCGCCTGAGTTGGAGGCCAGAAAGCCACAATTCCAAGGGGGTTTTTTCCCCCACCATCCACTGGCTGCGCCATAACAAGGGTTTGTAAAAAGATGGCTGTTAAAAACTCAATTGACTGTATTCTAGTTCGCATAAATAAGAGAGTGAACTAGAGGTCAACACATAACAGCTAGACAGCTTTTAGTTGATTGACAGGCAGGTACCAAACTCACACTTAATTAAAGTATGAGAAATAAGAATAGCAACTAAGATGATTGACAACTAGGATGATTGACAACTGAACATATTGTAGCCCCTGACATACTTTTCCTAATTCAGTGTTTGTAGAGGACATGCGATGGCCATACTCAGTGTGATGCAAATTTTCTCAAAAATACATTTTACAGACATGTTTTTTTTCGTAATTCAGCACCTACAGAGGACATGCGACGGCCATACTCAGTGTGATGCAAATTTTCTCAAAAACACAATTTACGGACCTGTTCTTTTTCCTAATTCACTACCTACAGAGGACATGCGACAGCCATACCCAGTGTGATGCAAATTTTCTCAAAAACACATTTTACGGATCTGTTCTTTTTCCTAATTCAGTAGTTACAGAGGACATGCAAACGCCATACTCAGTGTGATGCAATAACTCTCGAAAAACGTTTTGCATACCTGTTGTTTCTCCTACTTCAGTTTTTACAGAGTAAATGTGAACGCCATACTCAGTGTGATACAATTTTTCCCAAAAATACTTTTTACAGACCTGTCATTTTTCGTATTTCAGTACCTACAGAGGACATGCGACGGCCATACACAGTGTGATCTAAGAACTCTCAAAAAAAGTCTTACATACCTGTTGTTTCTCCTACTTCAGTTTTTACAGAGTAAATGTGAACGCCATACTCAGTGTGATACAATTTTTCCCAAAAATACTTTTTACAGACCTGTTCTTTTTCCTAATTCAGTACCTACAGAGGACATGCGAACGTCATACTCAGTGTGATGCAATTTTTCCCAAAAGTACTTTTTACAGACCTGTTCTTTTTCGTATTTCAGTACCTACAGAGGACATGCAACAGCCATACTCATTGTGATGCAATTACTCTCGAAAAAAGTCTTACATACCTGTTATTTCTCCTACTTCAGTTTTTACACAGGACACGCGAACGCCATACTCAGAGTGTGATGCAATTTTCTCAAAAGTACTATTCACAGACCTGTTCTTTTTTCCTAATTCAGTACCTACAGAGGACAAGCGACGGCCATACACATTGTGATTCAATAACTCTCTAAAAACATCTTACATACCTGTTGTTTCTCCTACTTTTCCTAATTCAGTGTTTGTAGAGGACATGCGACGGCCATACTCAGTGTGACGCAAAATTTCTCAAAAACACATTTTACGGACCTGTTTTTTTTCCTAATTCAGTACCTACAGAGGACATGCGACAGCCATACCCAGTGTGATGCAAATTTTCTCAAAAACACATTTTACGGACCTGTTCTTTTTCCTAATTCGGTACTTACAGAGGACATGCAAACGCCATACTCAGTGTGATGCAATAACTCTCAAAAAACGTTTTGCTATCCTGTTGCTTCTCCTACTTCAATTTTTACAGAGTAAATGTGAATGCTAAGCTCAGTGTGATACAATTTTTCCCAAAAATACTTTTTACAGACCTGTACTTTTTCGTATTTCAGTACCTACAGAGGACATGCGACAGCCATACTCAGTGTGATGCAACAACTCTCTAAAAAAGTCTTACATACCTGTTATTTCTCCTACTTCAGTTTTTACAGATGACATGCGAACGCCATACTCAGAGTGTGATGCAATTTTCTCAAAAGTACTATTCACAGACCTGTTCTTTTTTCCTAATTCAGTACCTACAGAGGACATGCGACGGCCATACTCAGTGTAATGCAAAATTTCTCAAATTTTTTTTCTACAGACCTGTTCTTTTTCCTAATTCAGTACTTACAGAGGACATGCGACGGTCATACTCAGTGTGATGCAAATTTTCTCAAAAACACATTTTACGGACCTGTTCTTTTTCCTAATTCAGTACCTACAGAGGACATGCGGCAGCCATACCCATTGTGATGCAAATTTTCTCAAATTTTTTTTCTACAGACCTGTTCTTTTTCCTAATTCAGTACTTACAGAGGACATGCGACGGCCATACTCAGTGTAATGCAAAATTTCTCAAATTTTTTTTCTACAGACCTGTTCTTTTTCCTAATTCAGTACTTACAGAGGACATGCGACGGTCATACTCAGTGTGATGCAAATTTTCTCAAAAACACATTTTACGGACCTGTTCTTTTTCCTAATTCAGTACTTACAGAGGACATGCAAACGCCATACTCAGTGTGATGCAATAACTCTCGAAAAACGTTTTGCATACTACCTGTTGTTTCTCCTACTTCAGTTTTTACAGAGTAAATGTGAACGCCATACTCAGAGTGTGATGCAATTTTCATAAAAGTACTATTCACAGACCTGTTCTTTTTTCCTAATTCAGTACCTACAGAGGACATGCGACGGCCATACTCATTGTGATTCAATAACTCTCTAAAAAAGTCTTACATACCTGTTGTTTCTCCTACTTTTCCCAATTCAGTGTTTGTAGAGGACATGCGATGGCCATACTCAGTGTGACGCAAATTTTCTCAAAAATACTTTTTACAGACATGTTCTTTTTCGTAATTCAGTACCTACAGAGGACATGCGACGGCCATACTCAGTGTGATCTAATAACGCTCAAAAAAAGTCTTACATACCTGTTGTCTCTCCTACTTCAGTTTTTACAGAGGAAAAGCGAACGCCATACTCAGTGTGATGCATTTTTTCTCAAAAGAAATTTACAGACCTATTCTTCTTCCTAATTCATTACTTGCAGAGGGCATGCGACGGCCATACTCAGTGTGATGCAAAATTTCTCAAAAACACATTTTACGGACCTGTTCTTTTTCCTAATTCAGTACCTACAGAGGACATGCGACAGCCATACCCAGTGTGATGCAAATTTTCTCAAAAACACATTTTACGGACCTGTTCTTTTTCCTAATTCAGTACTAACAGAGGACATGCGAACGCCATACTCAGTGTGATGCAAAATTTCTCAATTTTTTTTCTACAGACCTGTTCTTTTTCCTAATTCATTACTTACAGAGGACATGCGACAGCTATACTCAGTGTGATGCAAATTTTCTCAAAACACATTCTACCGACCTGTTCTTTTTCCTCATTCAGTACTTACAGAGGACATGCGAACGCCATACCCAGTGTGATGCAATAACTCTCGAAAAACCTTTTATATACCTGATGTTTCTCCTGCTTCAGTTTTTACAGAGGATAAGCGAACGCCACAACCAGTGTGATGCAATTTTTCTCAAAAGTACTATTCACAGACCTGTTCTTTTTCCTAATTGAGTACTTACAGAGGACATGCGACGGTTATATTCAGTGTGATGCAAATTTTCTCAAAAACACATTTTACCGATCTGTTATTTTTCCTAATTCAGTACCTACAGAGGACATGCGACAGCCATACTCAGTGTGATGCAAATTTTCTCAAAACACATTCTACCGACCTGTTCTTTTTCCTCATCCAGTACTTACAGAGGACATGCGAACGCCATACCCAGTGTGATGCAATAACTCTCGAAAAACGTTTTATATACCTGATGTTTCTCCTACTTCAGTTTTTATAGAGTAAATGTGAACGCCATACTCAGTGTGATACAATTTTTCCCAAAAGTACTTTTTACAGAACTGTACTTTTTCATATTTCAGTACCTACAGAGGACATGCGACAGCCATACTCAGTGTGATGCAATATCTCTCGAAAAAAGTCTTACATACCTGTTTTTTCTCCAAATTCAGGTTTTACAGAGGACATGCGAACGCCATACCCAGTGTGATGCAGTTTTTCTCAAAAGTACTTTTCACAGACCTGTTCTTTTTTCCTAATTCAGTACCTGCAGAGGACATGCGACGGCCATACTCATTGTGATTCAATAACTCTCCAAAAAAGTCTTACATACCTGATGTTTCTCCTACTTCAGTTTTTACAGAGGCAAAGCGAACGCCATACTCAGTGTGATGCAATTTTTCTCAAAAGAATTTTACAGACCTGTTCTTTTTCCTAATTCAATACTTGCAGAGGACATGCAACGTTCATACTCAGTGTGATGCAAATTTTCTGAAAAACACATTTTACCGACCTGTTTTTTTTTTCTAATTCAGTACTGACAGAGGACATGTGAATGCCATACCCAGTGTGATGCAATAACTCTCGAAAAACGTTTTATATACCTGATGTTTCTCCTACTTCAGTTTTTACAGAGTAAATGTGAACGCCATACTCAGTGTGATACAATTTTTCCCAAAAGTACTTTTTACAGAACTGTACTTTTTCATATTTCAGTACCTACAGAGGACATGCGACAGCCATACTCAGTGTGATGCAATAACTCTCAAAAAAAGTCTTACATACCTGTTGTTTCTCCCACTTCAGTTTTTACAGAGGACATGCGAACGCCATACCCAGTGTGATGCAGTTTTTCTCAAAAGTACTATTCACAGACCTGTTCTTTTTTACTAATTCAGTACCTACAGAGGACATGCGACGATCATACTCATTGTGATTCAATAACTCTCCAAAAAAGTCTTACATACCTGTTGTTTCTCCTACTTCAGTTTTTACAGAGGAAAAGCGAACGCCATACTCAGTGTGATGCAATTTTTCTCAAAAGAATTTTAAAGACATGTTCTTTTTTTCCCAATTCAATACTTGCAGAGGACATGCGACGGCCATACTCATTGTGATGCAATAATACTCAAAAAAGTCTAAGATACGTGTCGTTTCTCCTAGTTCAGTTTTTACAGAGGACATGCGAACGCAATACTCAGAGTGAAGCAATTTTCTCAAAAGTACTTTTTACAGACCTGTTCTTTTTCCTAATTCAGTAATTGCATAAGACATGTGACGGCCATACTCAGTGTGATGCAATAACTCTCGAAAAAAGTATTACATATCTGTTGTTTCTCCTACCTCAGTTTTTACAGAGTAAATGTGAACGCCATACTCAGTGTGATACAATTTTTCCCAAAAATACTTTTTACAGACCTGTCCTTTTTCGTATTTCAGTACCTACAGAGGACATGCGACCTCCATTCTCAGTGTGATGCATTTTTCTCGAGTTTTTTTTTACAGATCTGCTTTTTTTCTAATTCAGTAATTGCAGAAAACATGCGAGGGTCATACTCAGTGTGATGCAACTTTTCTCAAAAATACCTTTTACAGACCTGTTCTTTTTATAATTCAGTACTTACAGAGGACGTGCCACGGCCAATTTCAGAGTGATACAATAACTCTCGATAGAAGTCTGACATTTTTCTTGTGTCTTTTAACTCAGTTTTTACAGAGGACATGCGAACGCAATACTCAGAGTGAAGCAATTTTCTCAAAAGTACTTCTTACAGACCTGTTCTTTTTCCTAATTCAGTAATTGCAGAAGACATGCGACGGCCAAACTCAGTGTGATGCATTTTTCCCGAAATTTTTTTTTACAGATCTGCTTTTTTTTCAAAATCAGTAATTGCAGAAGACATGCGACGGTCATACTCAGTGTGATGCAAATTGTCTCAAAAATACCTTTTACAGACCTGTTCTTTTTATAATTCAGTACTTACAGAGGACGTGCCACGGCCAATTTCAGAGTGATACAATAACTCTCGATAAAAGTCTGACATTTTTCTTGTTTCTTTTAACTCAGTTTTTACAGAGGACATGCGAACGCAATACTCAGAGTGAAGCAATTTTCTCAAAAGTACTTCTTACAGACCTGTTCTTCTTCTAATTCAGTACTTACAGAGGACGTGCGACGGCCATACTCAGTGTGATGCAAATTTTCTCAAAAATACATTTTACAGACATGTTCTTTTTCGTAATTCAGTACCTACAGAGGACATGCGACGGCCATACTCATTGTGATCTAATAACTCTCGAAAAAAAAGCTTACATACCTGTTGTCTCTCCTACTTCAGTTTTTACAGAGGATATGCGAACGCCATACCCAGTGTGATGCAATTTTTCTCAAAAGTACTTTTTACAGACCTGTTCTTTTTCGTAGTTCAGTACGTTTAGAGGACATGCGACGGCCATACTCAATGTGATGCAATAACTCTCGAAAAAAGTCTTACATACCTTTTGTTTTTCCTACTTCAGTTTTTACAGCGGAAAAGCAAACGTCATACTCAATGTGATGCATTTTTTCTCAAAAGAATATTACAGACCTATTCTTCTTCCTAATTCAGTACTTGCAGAGGACATGCGACGGCCATACTCAGTGTAATGCAAAATTTCTCAAAATTTTTGTTCTACAGACCTGTTCTTTTTCCTAATTCAGTACTTACAGAGGACATGCGACGGTCATACTCAGTGTGATGCAAATTTTTCTCAAAAACACATTTTACGGACCTGTTCTTTTTCCTAATTCAGTACTTACAGAGGACATGCGAACGCCATACTCAGTGTGATGCAAAAACTCTCGATATAATTTTTGCATACCTCTTGTTTCTCCTACTTCAGTTTTTACAGAGTAAATGTGAACACCATACTCAGTGTGATACAGTTTTTCCCAAAAGTACTTTTTACAGACCTTTACTTTTTCGTATTTCAGTACCTACAGAGGACATGCGACAGCCATACTCAGTGTGATGCAAAAACTCTCCAAAAAAGTCTTACATACCTGTTGTTTCTCCTACTTCAGTTTTAACAGAGGAAAAGCGAACGCCATACTCAGTGTGATGCAATTTTTCTCAAAAGAATTTTACAGACCTGTTCTTTTTCCTAATTCAATACTTGCAGAGGACAAGCGACGGCCATACTCAGTGTGATGCAATAAATCTCGAAAAAAGTCTTACATAAATGTTATTTCTCCTACTTCAGTTTTTACAGAGGACATGCGAACGCCATACACAGAGTGTGATGCAATTTTTCTCAAAAATTACTTTTTACAGACCTGTACTTTTTCGTTTTTCAGTACCTACAGAGGACATGCGAACGCCATACCCAGTGTGATGCAGTTTTTCTCAAAAGTACTATGCACAGACCTATTCTTTTTTCCTAATTCAGTATCAACAGAGGACATGCGACGGCCATACTCATTGTGATTCAATAACTCTCCAAAAAAGTTTTACATACCTGTTGTTTCTCCTACTTCAGTTTTTACAGAGGAAAAGCGAACGCCATACTCAGTGTGAAGCAATTTTCTCAAAAGTACTTTTTACAGACCTGTTCTTTTTCCTAATTCAAAAATTGCAGAAGACATGCGACGGCCATACTCAGTGTGATGCAATAACTCTCGAAAAAAGTCTTACATATCTGTTGTTTCTCCTACCTCAGTTTTTACAGAGGTCATGGGAACGCCATACTCAGTCTGATTCAATTTTTTCCAAAGTGTTTTTTTCAGAACTTTTTTTTACCTAATTCACTACTTGCAGAGGACATGCGACCTCCATTCTCAGTAGGATGCATTTTTCTCGAATTTTTTTTTGTTACAGATCTGCTTTTTTACTAATTCAGTGATTGCAGAAGACATGCGACGTTCTTACTCAGTGATATGCATTTTTCTCGAAATTTTTTTTTTACAGATCTGTTTTTTTTCTAATTCAGTAATTGCAGAAGACATGCAAGGGTCGTACTCTGTGTGATGCAATTTGTCTCAAAAATACCTTTTACAGACCTGTTCTTTTTCTAATTCAGTACTTACAGAGGATATTTTTATCAATAACTCTCGATAAAAGTCTGACATTTTTGTCGTTTCTTTTAAATCAGTTTCTACAGAGGACTTGCGAACGCAATACTCAGTCTGAAGCAACTTTCTCAAAAGTACTTCGTACAGACCTCTTCTTTTTCCTAATTCAGTAATTGCAGAAGACCTGCGACGGCCATACTCAGTGTGATGCTTTTTTCACGAAAAATTTTTTTTTACAGATCTGTTTTTTTTCTAATTCCGTAATTGCAGAAGACAGGCGACGGTCATACTCAGTGTGATACAACTTTTCTCAAAAATTTTTTTTACAGACCTGTTCTTTTTCTAATTCAGTACTCACAGAGGACGTGCGACGGCCAATTTCAGGGTGATACAATAACTCTCGATAAAAGTCTGACATTTTGTCGTTTCTTTTAAATCAGTTTCCACAGAGGACATGCGAACGCAATACTCAGTCTGAAGCAACTTTCTCAAAAGTACTTCGTACAGACTTCTTCTTTTTCCTAATTCAGTAATTGCAGAAGACATGCAACGGTTAAACTCAGTGTGATGCATTTTTCCCGAAAAAAAGTTTTAACAGATCTGATTTTTTTCTAATTCAGTAATTGCAGAAGACATGCGACGGTCATACTCAGTGTGATGCAACTTTTCTCAAAAATTTCTTTTACAGACCTGTTCTTTTTCTAATTCAGTACTCACAGAGGACGTGCGACGGCCAATTTCAGGGTGATACAATAACTCTCGATAAAAGTCTGACATTTTTGTGGTTTCTTTTAAATCAGTTTCTACAGAGGACATGCGAACGCAATACTCAGTCTGAAGCAACTTTCTCAAAAGTACTTCGTACAGACCTCTTCTTTTTCCTAATTCAGTAATTGCAGAAGACATGCAACGGTTAAACTCAGTGTGATGCATTTTCCCGAAAAAAAGTTTTAACAGATCTGATTTTTTTCTAATTCAGTAATTGCAGAAGACATGAGACGTCATACTCAGTATGATGCAACTTGTCTCAAAAATACCTTTTACAGACCTGTTCTTTTTCTAATTCAGTACTTACAGAGGATGTGCGACGGCCAATTTCAGGGTGATGCAATGACTCTCGATAAAAGTCTGACATTCTTTTCGTTTATCCTAACTCAGTTTTTACAGAGGAAATGCTAAAGCAATACTCAGTCTGAAGGAATTTTCTCAAAGGTACTATTCACAGACCTGTTCTTTTTTTCCTAATTCAGTATCTACATAGGGCATGCGACGGCCATACTCATTGTGATTCAATAATTTTCCAAAAAAGTCTTACATACCTGTTGTTTCTCCTACTTCAGTTTTTACAGAGGAAAAGCGAACGCCATACTCAGTGTGATGCAATTTTTCTCAAAAGAATTTTAAAGACATGTTCTTTTTCCCAATTCAATACTTGCAGAGGACATGCGACGGCCATACTCATTGTGATGCAATAATACTCAAAAAAGTCTAAGATACGTGTCGTTTCTCCTTGTTCAGTTTTTACAGAGGACATGCGAACGCAATACTCAGAGTGAAGCAATTTTCTCAAAAGTACTTTTTACAGACCTGTTCTTTTTCCTAATTCAGTAATTGCATAAGACATGTGACGGCCATACTCAGTGTGATGCAATAACTCTCGAAAAAAGTATTACATATCTGTTGTTTCTCCTACCTCAGTTTTTACAGAGGTCATGCAAACGCCATACTCAGTCTGAGGCAATTTTCTCAAAAGTTTTTTTTCAGAACTTTTTTTACCTAATTCAGTACTTGCAGAGGACATGCGACCTCCATTCTCAGTGTGATGCATTTTTCTCGAGTTTTTTTTACAGATCTGCTTTTTTTCTAATTCAGTAATTGCAGAAGACATGCGAGGGTCATACTCAGTGTGATGCAACTTTTCTCAAAAATACCTTTTACAGACCTGTTCTTTTTATAATTCAGTACTTACAGAGGACGTGCCACGGCCAATTTCAGAGTGATACAATAACTCTCGATAAAAGTCTGACATTTTTCTTGTTTCTTTTAACTCAGTTTTTACAGAGGACATGCGAACGCAATACTCAGAGTGAAGCAATTTTCTCAAAAGTACTTCTTACAGACCTGTTCTTTTTCCTAATTCAGTAATTGCAGAAGACATGCGACGGCCAAACTCAGTGTGATGCATTTTTCCCGAAATTTTTTTTACAGATCTGCTTTTTTTTTCAAAATCAGTAATTGCAGAAGACATGCGACGGTCATACTCAGTGTGATGCAACTTGTCTCAAAAATACCTTTTACAGACCTGTTCTTCTTCTAATTCAGTACTTACAGAGGACGTGCGACGGCCATACTCAGTGTGATGCAAATTTTCTCAAAAATACATTTTACAGACATGTTCTTTTTCGTAATTCAGTACCTACAGAGGACATGCGACGGCCATACTCATTGTGATCTAATAACTCTCGAAAAAAAAGGCTTACATACCTGTTGTCTCTCCTACTTCAGTTTTTACAGAGGATATGCGAACGCCATACCCAGTGTGATGCAATTTTTCTCAAAAGTACTTTTTACAGACCTGTTCTTTTTCGTAGTTCAGTACGTTTAGAGGACATGCGACGGCCATACTCAATGTGATGCAATAACTCTCGAAAAAAGTCTTACATACCTTTTGTTTCTCCTACTTCAGTTTTTACAGCGGAAAAGCAAACGTCATACTCAATGTGAGGCATTTTTTCTCAAAAGAATATTACAGACCTATTCTTCTTCCTAATTCAGTACTTGCAGAGGACATGCGACGGCCATACTCAGTGTAATGCAAAATTTCTCAAAATTTTTTTTCTACAGACCTGTTCTTTTTCCTAATTCAGTACTTACAGAGAACATGCGACGGTCATACTCAGTGTGATGCAAATTTTTCTCAAAAACACATTTTACGGACCTGTTCTTTTTCCTAATTCAGTACTTACAGAGGACATGCGAACGCCATACTCAGTGTGATGCAAAAACTCTCGATATAATTTTTGTATACCTGTTGTTTCTCCTACTTCAGTTTTTACAGAGTAAATGTGAACACCATACTCAGTGTGATACAGTTTTTCCCAAAAGTACTTTTTACAGACCTTTACTTTTTCGTATTTCAGTACCTACAGAGGACATGCGACAGCCATACTCAATGTGATGCAAAAACTCTCCAAAAAAGTCTTACATACCTGTTGTTTCTCCTACTTCAGTTTTAACAGAGGAAAAGCGAACGCCATACACAGTGTGATGCAATTTTTCTCAAAAGAATTTTACAGACCTGTTCTTTTTCCTAATTCAATACTTGCAGAGGACAAGCGACGGTCATACTCAGTGTGATGCAATAAATCTCGAAAAAAGTCTTACATAAATGTTATTTCTCCTACTTCAGTTTTTACAGAGGACATGCGAACGCCATACACAGAGTGTGATGCAATTTTTCTCAAAAAGTACTTTTTACAGACCTGTACTTTTTCGTTTTTCAGTACCTACAGAGGACATGCGAACGCCATACCCAGTGTGATGCAGTTTTTCTCAAAAGTACTATTCACAGACCTATTCTTTTTTCCTAATTCAGTATCAACAGAGGACATGCGACGGCCATACTCATTGTGATTCAATAACTCTCCAAAAAAGTCTTACATACCTGTTGTTTCTCCTACTTCAGTTTTTACAGAGGAAAAGCGAACGCCATACTCAGTGTGATGCAATTTTTCTCAAAAGAATTTTACAGACCTGTTCTTTTTCCTAATTCAATACTTGCAGAGGACTTGCAACGGCCATACTCAGTGTGATGCAATAATACTCAAAAAAGTCTTAGATACGTGTCGTTTCTCCTAGTTCAGTTTTTACAGAGGACTTGCAAACGCAATACTCAGTGTGAAGCAATTTTCTCAAAAGTACTTTTTACAGACCTGTTCTTTTTCCTAATTAAAAAATTGCAGAAGACATGCGACGGCCATACTCAGTGTGATGCAATAACTCTCGAAAAAAGTCTTACATATCTGTTGTTTCTCCTACCTCAGTTTTTACAGAGGTCATGGGAACGCCATACTCAGTCTGATTCAATTTTTTCCAAAGTGTTTTTTTCAGAACTTTTTTTAACCTAATTCACTACTTGCAGAGGACATGCGACCTCCATTCTCAGTAGGATGCATTTTTCTCGAATTTTTTTTGTTACAGATCTACTTTTTTTCTAATTCAGTGATTGCAGAAGACATGCGACGTTCTTACTCAGTGATATGCATTTTTCTCGAATTTTTTTTTTACAGATCTGTTTTTTTTCTAATTCAGTAATTGCAGAAGACATGCAAGGGTCGTACTCTGTGTGATGCAATTTGTCTCAAAAATACCTTTTACAGACCTGTTCTTTTTCTAATTCAGTACTTACAGAGGATATTTTTATCAATAACTCTCGATAAAAGTCTGACATTTTTGTCGTTTCTTTTAAATCAGTTTCTACAGAGGACTTGCGAACGCAATACTCAGTCTGAAGCAACTTTCTCAAAAGTACTTCGTACAGACCTCTTCTTTTTCCTAATTCAGTAATTGCAGAAGACCTGCGACGGCCATACTCAGTGTGATGCTTTTTTCACGAAAAATTTTTTTTTACAGATCTGTTTTTTTTCTAATTCCGTAATTGCAGAAGACAGGCGACGGTCATACTCAGTGTGATACAACTTTTCTCAAAAATTTTTTTTACAGACCTAATCTTTTTCTAATTCAGTACTCACAGAGGACGTGCGACGGCCAATTTCAGGGTGATACAATAACTCTCGATAAAAGTCTGACATTTTGTCGTTTCTTTTAAATCAGTTTCCACAGAGGACATGCGAACGCAATACTCAGTCTGAAGCAACTTTCTCAAAAGTACTTCGTACAGACTTCTTCTTTTTCCTAATTCAGTAATTGCAGAAGACATGCAACGGTTAAACTCAGTGTGATGCATTTTTCCCGAAAAAAAGTTTTAACAGATCTGATTTTTTTCTAATTCAGTAATTGCAGAAGACATGCGACGGTCATACTCAGTGTGATGCAACTTTTCTCAAAAATTTTTTTTACAGACCTGTTCTTTTTCTAATTCAGTACTCACAGAGGACGTGCGACGGCCAATTTCAGGGTGATACAATAACTCTCGATAAAAGTCTGACATTTTTGTGGTTTCTTTTAAATCAGTTTCTACAGAGGACATGCGAACGCAATACTCAGTCTGAAGCAACTTTCTCAAAAGTACTTCGTACAGACCTCTTCTTTTTCCTAATTCAGTAATTGCAGAAGACATGCAACGGTTAAACTCAGTGTGATGCATTTTGCTTCAGACATGCGAACGCAATACTCAGTCTGAAGCAACTTTCTCAAAAGTACTTCGTACAGACTTCTTCTTTTTCCTAATTCAGTAATTGCAGAAGACATGCAACGGTTAAACTCAGTGTGATGCATTTTTCCCGAAAAAAAGTTTTAACAGATCTGATTTTTTTCTAATTCAGTAATTGCAGAAGACATGAGACGTCATACTCAGTATGATGCAACTTGTCTCAAAAATACCTTTTACAGACCTGTTCTTTTTCTAATTCAGTACTTACAGAGGATGTGCGACGGCCAATTTCAGGGTGATGCAATGACTCTCGATAAAAGTCTGACATTCTTTTCGTTTATCCTAACTCAGTTTTTACAGAGGAAATGCTAAAGCAATACTCAGTCTGAAGGAATTTTCTCAAAAGTACTATTTACAGACTTGTTCTTTTTCCTGTTTCAGTAATTGCAGAAGACGTGCGACGGCCATACTCAGTGTGATGCAATTGTCTCAAATTTTCTTTTTACAGGCCTGTTTTTTTCCTAATTCAGTACCAACAGAGGACATGCGACAGCCATACTCCTTGTGATTCAATAACTCTCCAAAAAAGTCTTACATACCTGTTGTTTCTCCTACTTCAGTTTTTACAGAGGAAAAGCAAACGCTATACTCAGTGTGATGCAATTTTTCTCAAAAGAATTTTATAGACCTGTTCTTTTTCCTAATTCACTACTTGCAGAGGACATGCAACGGCCATACTCAGTGTGGTGCAATAATACTCAAAAACAGTCTTAGATACGTGTCGTTTCTCCTAGTTCACTTTTTGAAGAGGACTTGCAAACGCAATACTCAGTGTGAAGCAATTTTCTTAAAAGAACTTTTTACGGACCTGTTCTTTTTCCTAATTCAGTAATTGCAGAAGACATGCAACGGTTAAACTCAGTGTGATGCATTTTTCCCGAAAAAAAGTTTTAACAGATCTGATTTGTTTCTAATTCAGTAATTGCAGAAGACATGCGACGGTCATACTCAGTGTGATGCAACTTTTCTCAAAAATTTTTTTTACAGACCTGTTCTTTTTCTAATTCAGTACTCACAGAGGACGTGCGACGGCCAATTTCAGGGTGATACAATAACTCTCGATAAAAGTCTGACATTTTTGTGGTTTCTTTTAAATCAGTTTCTACAGAGGACATGCGAACGCAATACTCAGTCTGAAGCAACTTTCTCAAAAGTACTTCGTACAGACCTCTTCTTTTTCCTAATTCAGTAATTGCAGAAGACATGCAACGGTTAAACTCAGTGTGATGCATTTTGCTTCAGACATGCGAACGCAATACTCAGTCTGAAGCAACTTTCTCAAAAGTACTTCGTACAGACTTCTTCTTTTTCCTAATTCAGTAATTGCAGAAGACATGCAACGGTTAAACTCAGTGTGATGCATTTTTCCCGAAAAAAAGTTTTAACAGATCTGATTTTTTTCTAATTCAGTAATTGCAGAAGACATGAGACGTCATACTCAGTATGATGCAACTTGTCTCAAAAATACCTTTTACAGACCTGTTCTTTTTCTAATTCAGTACTTACAGAGGATGTGCGACGGCCAATTTCAGGGTGATGCAATGACTCTCGATAAAAGTCTGACATTCTTTTCGTTTATCCTAACTCAGTTTTTACAGAGGAAATGCTAAAGCAATACTCAGTCTGAAGGAATTTTCTCAAAAGTACTATTTACAGACTTGTTCTTTTTCCTGTTTCAGTAATTGCAGAAGACGTGCGACGGCCATACTCAGTGTGATGCAATTGTCTCAAATTTTCTTTTTACAGGCCTGTTTTTTTCCTAATTCAGTACCAACAGAGGACATGCGACAGCCATACTCCTTGTGATTCAATAACTCTCCAAAAAAGTCTTACATACCTGTTGTTTCTCCTACTTCAGTTTTTACAGAGGAAAAGCAAACGCTATACTCAGTGTGATGCAATTTTTCTCAAAAGAATTTTATAGACCTGTTCTTTTTCCTAATTCACTACTTGCAGAGGACATGCAACGGCCATACTCAGTGTGGTGCAATAATACTCAAAAACAGTCTTAGATACGTGTCGTTTCTCCTAGTTCACTTTTTGAAGAGGACTTGCAAACGCAATACTCAGTGTGAAGCAATTTTCTTAAAAGAACTTTTTACGGACCTGTTCTTTTTCCTAATTCAGTAATTGCAGAAGACATGCGACGGCCGAACTCAGTGTGATGCATTTTTCCCGAAAAAAAAGTTTTTACAGATCTGCTTTTTTTCTAATTCAGTAATTGCAGAAGACATGCGACGTTCATACTCAGTGTGATGCAACTTGTCTCAAAAATACCTTTTACAGACCTGTTCTTTTTCTAATTCAGTACTTACAGAGGACGTGCGACGGCCAATTTCAGGGTGATGCAATGACTCTCGATAAAAGTCTGACATTCTTGTCGTTTCTCCTAACTCAGTTTTTACAGAGGACATGCGAACGCAATACTCAGTCTGAAGGAATTTTCTCAAAAGTACTATTTATAGACCTGTTCTTTTTTTTAATTCAGTAATTGCAGAGGACGTGCGACGGCCAATTTCAGGGTGATACAATAAGTCTCGATAAAAGTCTGACATTTTTGTCGTTTCTTTTAAATCAGTTTTTGCAGAGGACATGCGAACGCAATGCTCAGTCTGAAGCAATTTTCTAAAAAAGTATTTCTTACAGACCTGTTCTTTCTCCTAATTCAGTAATTGCAGAAGACATGCGACGGCCAAACTCAGTGTGATGCACTTTTCCCGAAAAAAAGTTTTTACAGATCTGCTTTTTTCTAATTCAGTAATTGCAGAAGACATGCGACGTTCCTACTCAGTTTGATGCAACTTGTCTCAAAAATACCTTTTACAGACCTCTTCTTTTTCTAATTCAGTACTCACAGAGGACGTGCGACGGCCAATTTCAGGGTGATACAATAACTCTCGATAAAAGTCTGACATTTTTGTCGTTGCTTTTAAATCAGTTTTTACAGAGGACATGCGAACGCAATACTCAGTCTGAAGCAATTTTCTCAAAAGTTTTTCTTACAGACCTGTTCTTTTTCCTAATTCAGTAATTGCAGAAGACATGCGCCGGCCAAACTCAGTGTGATGCTTTTTTCACGAAACTTTTTTTTTACAGATCTGTTTCTTTTCTAATTCAGTAATTGCAGAAGACATGCGACGGTCATACTCAGTGTGATGCAACTTTTCTCTAAAATTTCTTTTACAGACCTGTTCTTTTTCTAATTCAGTACTCACAGAGGACGTGCGACGGCCAATTTCAGGGTGATACAATAACTCTCGATAAAAGTCTGACATTTTTGTCGTTGCTTTTAAATCAGTTTTTACAGAGGACATGCGAACGCAATGCTCAGTCTGAAGCAATTTTCTCAAAAGTATTTCTTACAGACCTGTTCTTTCTCCTAATTCAGTAATTGCAGAAGACATGCGACGGCCAAACTCAGTGTGATGCTTTTTTCACGAAACTTTTTTTTTACAGATCTGTTTCTTTTCTAATTCAGTAATTGCAGAAGACATGCGACGGTCATACTCAGTGTGATGCAACTTTTCTCTAAAATTTCTTTTACAGACCTCTTCTTTTTCTAATTCAGTACTCACAGAGGACGTGCGACGGCCAATTTCAGGGTGATACAAAAACTCTCGATAAAAGTCTGACATTTTTGTCGTTGCTTTTAAATCAGTTTTTACAGAGGACATGCGAACGCAATACTCAGTCTGAAGCAATTTTCTCAAAAGTTTTTCTTACAGACCTGTTCTTTTTCCTAATTCAGTAATTGCAGAAGACATGCGACGGCCAAACTCAGTGTGATGCACTTTTCCCGAAAAAAAGTTTTTACAGATCTGCTTTTTTTCTAATTCAGTAATTGCAGAAGACATGCGACGTTCCTACTCAGTTTGATGCAACTTGTCTCAAAAATACCTTTTACAGACCTCTTCTTTTTCTAATTCAGTACTCACAGAGGACGTGCGACGGCCAATTTCAGGGTGATACAATAACTCTCGATAAAAGTCTGACATTTTTGTCGTTGCTTTTAAATCAGTTTTTACAGAGGACATGCGAACGCAATACTCAGTCTGAAGCAATTTTCTCAAAAGTTTTTCTTACAGACCTGTTCTTTTTCCTAATTCAGTAATTGCAGAAGACATGCGACGGCCAAACTCAGTGTGATGCTTTTTTCACGAAACTTTTTTTTTACAGATCTGTTTCTTTTCTAATTCAGTAATTGCAGAAGACATGCGACGGTCATACTCAGTGTGATGCAACTTTTCTCTAAAATTTCTTTTACAGACCTGTTCTTTTTCTAATTCAGTACTCACAGAGGACGTGCGACGGCCAATTTCAGGGTGATACAATAACTCTCGATAAAAGTCTGACATTTTTGTCGTTGCTTTTAAATCAGTTTTTACAGAGGACATGCGAACGCAATGCTCAGTCTGAAGCAATTTTCTCAAAAGTATTTCTTACAGACCTGTTCTTTCTCCTAATTCAGTAATTGCAGAAGACATGCGACGGCCAAACTCAGTGTGATGCTTTTTTCACGAAACTTTTTTTTTACAGATCTGTTTCTTTTCTAATTCAGTAATTGCAGAAGACATGCGACGTTCATACTCAGTTTGATGCAACTTGTCTCAAAAATACCTTTTACAGACCTGTTCTTTTTCTAATTCAGTACTCACAGAGGACGTGCGACGGCCAATTTCAGGGTGATACAATAACTCTCGACAAAAGTCTGACATTTTTGTCGTTTCTTTTAAATCAGTTTTTACAGAGGACATGCGAACGCAATACTTAGTCTGAAGCAACTTTCTCAAAAGTACTTCATACAGACCTCTTCTTTTTCCTAATTCAGTAATTGCAGAAGACATGCGACGGTTAAACTCGATGTGATGCATTTTTTCCGAAAAAAAGTTTTTACAGATCTGATTTTTTCTAATTCAGTAATTGCAGAAGACATGAGACGTCCATACTCAGTATGATGCAACTTGTCTCAAAAATACCTTTTACAGACCTGTTCTCTTTCTAATTCAGTACTTACGGAGGTGGGTGGTGCGACGGCCAATTTCAGGGTGATACAATAACTCTCGATAAAAGTCTGACATTTTTGTCGTTTCTTTTAAATCAGTTTTTACAGAGAACATGCGAACGCAATACTCAGTCTGAAGCAATTTTCTCAAATTTTTTTCTTACAGACCTGTTCTTTTTCCTAATTCAGTAATTGCAGAAGACATGCGACGGCCAAACTCAGTGTGATGCATTTTTCCCGAAAAAAAGTTTTTACAGATCTGCTTTTTTTCTAATTCAGTAATTGCAGAAGACATGCGACGTTCATACTCAGTGTGATGCAACTTTTCTCGAAATTTTTTTTACAGACCTGTTCTTTTTCTAATTCAGTACTCACAGAGGGCGTGCGACGGCCAATTTCAGGGTGATACAATAACTCTCGATAAAAGTCTGACATTTTTGTCGTTTCTTTTAAATCAGTTTTTACAGAGGACATGCGAACGCAATACTCAGTCTGAAGCAACTTTCTCAAAAGTACTCCGTACAGACCTCTTCTTTTTCCTAATTCAGTAATTGCAGAAGATATACGACGGTTAAACTCAGTGTGATGCTTTTTTCCCGAAAAAAAAAGTTTTTACAGATCTGATGTTTTTCTAATTCAGTAATTGCAGAAGACATGAGACGTTCATACTCAGTATGATGCAACTTGTCTCAAAAATACCTTTTACAGACCTGTTCTCTTTCTAATTCAGTACTTACGGAGGACGTGCGACGGCCAATTTCAGGGTGATACAATAACTCTCGATAAAAGTCTGACATTTTTGTCGTTTCTTTTAAATCAGTTTTTACAGAGGACATGCGAACGCAATACTCAGTCTGAAGCAATTTTCTCAAAAGTTTTTTTTACAGACCTGTTCTTTTTCCTAATTCAGTAATTGAAGAAGACATGCGACGGCCAAACTCAGTGTGATGCATTTTTCCCGAAAAAAAAGTTTTTACAGATCTGCTTTTTTTCTAATTCAGTAATTGCAGAAGACAAGCGACGTTCAAACTCAGTGTGATGCAACTTTTCTCAAAAATTTCTTTTACAGACCTGTTCTTTTTCTAATTCAGTACTCACAGAGAGCGTGCGACGGCCAATTTTAGGGTGATACAATAACTCTCGATAAAAGTCTGACATTTTTGTCGTTTCTTATAAATCAGTTTTTACAGAGGACATGCGAACGCAATACTCAGTCTGAAGCAATTTTCTCAAAAGTATTTCTTACAGACCTGTTCTTTTTCCTAATTCAGTAATTGCAGAAGAAATGCGACGTTCATACTCAGTGTGATGCAACTTGTCTCAAAAATACCTTTTACAGACCTGTTCTTTTTCTAATTCAGTACTTACAGAGGACGTGCGACGGCCAATTTCAGGGTGATGCAATGACTCTCGATAAAAGTCTGACATTCTTGTCGTTTCTCTCAACTCAGTTTTTACAGAGGACATGCGAACGCAATACTCAGTCTGAAGGAATTTTCTCAAAAGTACTATTTACAGACCTGTTCTTTTTTCTAATTGAACAAGACATGCGACGGCCAAACTCAGTGTGATGCACTTTTCCCGAAAAAAAGTTTTTACAGATCTGCTTTTTTTCTAATTCAGTAATTGCAGAAGACATGCGACGTTCATACTCAGTTTGATGCAACTCGTCTCAAAAATACCTTTTACAGACCTGTTCTTTTTCTAATTCAGTACTCACAGAGGACGTGCGACGGCCAATTTCAGGGTGATACAATAACTCTCGATAAAAGTCTGACATTTTTGTCGTTTCTTTTAAATCAGTTTTTACTGAGGACATGCGAACGCAATACTCAGTCTGAAGCAACTTTCTCAAAAGTACTTCGTACAGACCTCTTCTTTTTCCTAAATCAGTAATTGCAGAAGACATGCGACGGTTAAACTCAATATGATGCATTTTTCCCGAAAAAAAGTTTTTACAGATCTGATTTTTTTCTAATTCAGTAATTGCAGAAGACATGAGACGTTCATACTCAGTATGATGCAAGTTGTCTCAAAAATACCTTTTACAGACCTGTTCTTTTTCTAATTCAATACTTACGGAGGACGTGGGACGGCCAATTTCAGGGTGATACAATAACTCTCGATAAAAGTCTGACATTTTTGTCGTTTCTTTTAAATCAGTTTTTACTGAGGACATGCGAACGCAATACTCAGTCTGAAGCAACTTTCTCAAAAGTACTTCGTACAGACCTCTTCTTTTTCCTAAATCAGTAATTGCAGAAGACATGCGACGGTTAAACTCAATGTGATGCATTTTTCCCGAAAAAAAGTTTTTACAGATCTGATTTTTTTCTAATTCAGTAATTGCAGAAGACATGAGACGTTCATACTCAGTATGATGCAACTTGTCTCAAAAATACCTTTTACAGACCTGTTCTTTTTCTAATTCAGTACTTACGGAGGACGTGGGACGGCCAATTTCAGGGTGATACAATAACTCTCGATAAAAGTCTGACATTTTTGTCGTTTCTTTTAAATCAGTTTTTACAGAGGACATGCGAACGCAATACTCAGTCTGAAGCAATTTTCTCAAAAGTATTTCTTACAGACCTGTTCTTTTTCCTAATTCAGTAATTGCAGAAGACATGCGACGGCCAAACTCAGTTTGATGCATTTTTCCCGAAAAAAAGTTTTTACAGATCTGCTTTTTTTCTAATTCAGTAATTGCAGAAGACATGCGACGTTCATACTCAGTGTGATGCAACTTTTCTCAAAAACTTTTTTTTACAGACCTGTTCTTTTTCTAATTCAGTACTCACAGAGGACGTGCGACGGCCAATTTCAGGGTGATGCAATGAGTCTCGTTAAAAGTCTGACATTCTTGTCGTTTCTCTTAACTCAGTTTTTACAGAGGACAAGCGAACGCAATACTCAGTCTGAAGGAATTTTCTCAAAAGTACTATTTACAGACCTGTTCTTTTTCCTAATTCAGTAATTGCAGAAGACATGCGACGGCCAAACTCAGTGTGATGCATTTTTCCCGAAAAAAAGTTTTTACAGATCTGCTTTTTTTCTAATTCAGTAATTGCAGAAGACATGCGACGTTCATACTCAGTGTGATGCAACTTTTCTCAAAAATTTCTTTTACAGACCTGTTCTTTTTCTAATTCAGTACTCACAGAGGACGTGCGACGGCCAATTTCAGGGTGATACAATAACTCTCGATAAAAGTCTGACATTCTTGTCGTTTCTCTTAACTCAGTTTTTACAGAGGACATGCGAACGCAATACTCAGTCTGAAGGATTTTTCTCAAAAGTACTATTTACAGACCTGTTCTTTTTTCTAATTCAGTAATTGCAGAAGACATGCGACGGCCAAACTCAGTTTGATGCATTTTCCCGAAAAGTTTTTTTTACAGATCTGCTTTTTTTCTAATTCAGTAATTGCAGAAGACATGCGACGTTCATACTCAGTGTGATGCAACTTTTCTCGAAATTTTTTTTTACAGACCTGTTCTTTTTCTAATTCAGTACTCACAGAGGATGTGCGACGGCCAATTTCAGGGTGATGCAATGACTCTCGTTAAAAGTCTGACATTCTTGTCGTTTCTCTTAACTCGGTTTTTACAGAGGACATGCGAACGCAATACTCAGTCTGAAGGAATTTTCTCAAAAGTACTATTTACAGACCTGTTCTTTTTTCTAATTCAGTAATTGCAGAAGACATGCGACGGCCAAACTCAGTTTGTTGCATTTTTCCCGAAAAAAAGTTTTTACAGATCTGCTTTTTTTCTAATTCAGTAATTGCAGAAGACATGCAACGTTCATACTCAGTGTGATGCAACTTTTCTCAAAATTTTTTTTTACAGACCTGTTCTTTTTCTAATTCAGTACTCACAGAGGACGTGCGACGGCCAATTTCAGGGTGATGCAATGACTCTCGTTAAAAGTCTGACATTCTTGTCGTTTCTCTTAACTCAGTTTTTACAGAGGACATGCGAACGCCATACTCAGTCTGAAGGAATTTTCTCAAAAGTACTATTTACAGACCTGTTCTTTTTTCTAATTCAGTAATTGCAGAAGACATGCGACGGTCATACTCAGTGTGATGCAAATTTTCTCAAAAATTTCTTTTAAAGACATGTTCTTTTTCTAATTCAGTACTCACAGAGGACGTGCGACGGCCAATTTCAGGGTGATGCAATGACTCTCGTTAAAAGTCTGACATTCTTGTCGTTTCTCTTAACTCAGTTTTTACAGAGGACATGCGAACGCAATACTCAGTCTGAAGGATTTTTCTCAAAAGTATCTCTTACAGACCTGTTCTTTTTCCTAATTCAGTAATTGCAGAAGACATGCGACGGCCAAACTCAGTGTGATGCATTTTTCCCGAAAAAAGTTTTTACAGATCTGCTTTTTTTCTAATTCAGTAATTGCAGAAGACATGCGACGTTCATACTCAGTGTGTGTGATGCAACTTTTCTCAAAAATTTCTTTTTCAGACCTGTTCTTTTTCTAATTCAGTACTCACAGAGGACGTGCGACGGCCCATTTCAGGGTGATACAATAACTCTCGATAAAAGTCAGACATTTTTGTCGTTTCTTTTAAATCAGTTTTTACAGAGGACATGCGAACGCAATACTCAGTCTGAAGGAATTTTCTCAAAAGTACTATTTACAGACCTGTTCTTTTTCCTAATTCGGTAATTGCAGAAGACATGCGACGGCCAAACTCAGTGTGATGCATTTTTCCCGAAGAAAAGTTTTTACAGATCTGCTTTTTTTCTAATTCAGTAATTGCAGAAGACATGCGACGTTCAAACTCAGTGTGATGCAACTTTTCTCAAAAATTTCTTTTACAGACCTGTTCTTTTTCTAATTCAGTACTCACAGAGGACGTGCGACGGCCAATTTCAGGATGATGCAATGACTCTCGTTAAAAGTCTGACATTCTTGTCGTTTCTCTTAACTCAGTTTTTACAGAGGACATGCGAACGCAATACTCAGTCTGAAGCAATTTTCTCAAAAGTATCTCTTAAAGACCTGTTCTTTTTCCTAATTCAGTAATTGCAGAAGACATACGACGGCCAAACTCAGTGTGATGCATTTTTCCCGAAAAAAAAGTTTTTACAGATCTGCTTTTTTTCTAATTCAGTAATTGCAGAAGACATGCGACGTTCATACTCAGTGTGTGTGATGCAACTTTTCTCAAAAATTTCTTTTACAGACGTGTTCTTTTTCTAATTCAGTACTCACAGAGGACGTGCGACGGCCAATTTCAGGGTGATACAATAAATCTCGATAAAAGTCTGACATTTTTGTCGTTTCTTTTAAATCAGTTTTTACAGAGGACATGCGAACGCAATACTCAGTCTGAAGGAATTTTCTCAAAAGTACTATTTACAGACCTGTTCTTTTTCCTAATTCGGTAATTGCAGAAGACATGCGACGGCCAAACTCAGTGTGATGCATTTTTCCCGAAAAAAAGTTTTTACAGATCTGCTTTTTTTCTAATTCAGTAATTGCAGAAGACATGCGACGTTCAAACTCAGTGTGATGCAACTTTTCTCAAAAATTTCTTTTACAGACCTGTTCTTTTTCTAATTCAGTACTCACAGAGGACGTGCGACGGCCAATTTCAGGGTGATACAATAACTCTCGATAAAAGTCTGAAATTTTTGTCGTTTCTTTTAAATCAGTTTTTACAGAGGACATGCGAACGCAATACTCAGTCTGAAGCAATTTTCTCAAAAGTATTTCTTACAGACCTGTTCTTTTTCCTAATTCAGTAATTGCAGAAGACATGCGACGGCCAAACTCAGTGTGATGCATTTTTCGCAAAATTTTTTTTTTACAGATCTGCTTTTTTTCTAATTCATTAATTGCAGAAGACATGCGACGTTCATACTCAGTGTGATGCAACTTGTCTCAAAAAAACCTTTTACAGACCTGTTCTTTTTCTAATTCAGTACATACAGAGGACGTGCGACGGCCAATTTCAGGGTGATGCAATGACTCTCGATAAAAGTCTGACATTCTTGTCGTTTCTCTTAACTCAGTTTTTACAGAGGACATGCGAACGCAATACTCAGTCTGAAGGAATTTTCTCAAAAGTACTTTTTACAGACCTGTTCTTTTTTCTAATTCAGTAATTGCAGAAGACATGCGACGGTCATACTCAGTGTGATGCAACTTTTCTCAAAAATTTCTTTTACAGACATAATGTTTTTCTAATTCAGTACTCACAGAGGACGTGCGACGGCCAATTTCAGGGTGATACAATAACTCTCGATAAAAGTCTGACTTTTTTGTCGCTTCTTTTAAATCAGTTTTTACAGAGGACATGCGAACGCAATACTCAGTCTGAAGCAATTTTCTCAAAAAAACTTCGTACAGACCTCTCCTTTTTCCTAATTCAGTAATTGCAGAAGACATGCGACGGTTAAAATCAGTCTGATGCATTTTTCGCAAAAATTTTTTTTTACAGATTTGCTTTTTTCTAATTCTTTAATTGCAGAAGACATGCGACGTTCATACTCAGTGTGATGCAACTTGTCTCAAAAAAACCTTTTACAGACCTGTTCTTTTTCTAATTCAGTACTTACAGAGGACGTGCGACGGCCAATTTCAGGGTGATGCAATGACTCTCGATAAAAATCTGACATTCTTGTCGTTTCTCTTAACTCAGTTTTTACAGAGGACATGCGAACGCAATACTCAGTCTGAAGGAATTTTCTCAAAAGTACTATTTACAGACCTGTTCTTTTTTCTAATTCAGTAATTGCAGAAGACTTGCGACGGTCATACTCAGTGTGATGCAACTTTTCTCAAAAATTTCTTTTACAGACATGTTCTTTTTCTAATTCAGTACTTACAGAGGACGTGCGACGGCCAATTTCAGGGTGATGCAATGACTCTCGATAAAAATCTGACATTCTTGTCGTTTCTCTTAACTCAGTTTTTACAGAGGACATGCGAACGCAATACTCAGTCTGAAGGAATTTTCTCAAAAGTACTATTTACAGACCTGTTCTTTTTCCTATTTCAGTAATTGCAGAAGACGTGCGACGGCCATACTCAGTGTGATGCAATTGTCTCAAATTTTCTTTTTACAGACCTGTTTTTTTCCTAAATCAGTACAAACAGAGGACATGCGACGGCCATACTCATTGTGATTCAATAACTCTCCAAAAAAGTCTTACATCCCTGTTGTTTCTCCTACTTCAATTTTTACAGAGGAAAAGCGAACGCCATACTCAGTGTGATGCAATTTTTCTCAAAAGAATTTTACAGACCTGTTCTTTTTCCTAATTCAATACTTGCAGAGGAAATGCAACGGCCATACTCAGTGTGATTCAATAATACTCAAAAAAAGTCTTAGATACGTGTCGTTTCTCCTAGTTCAGTTTTTACAGAGGACTTGCAAACGCAATACTCAGTGTGAATCAATTTTCTCAAAAGTACTTTTTACAGACCTGTTCTTTTTCCTAATTCAAAAATTTCAGAAGACATGCGACGGCCATACTCAGTGTGATGCAATAACTCTCGAAAAAAGTCTTACATATCTGTTGTTTCTCCTACCTCAGTTTTTAGAGAGGTCATGCGAACGCCATACTCAGTCTGATGCAATTTTCTCAAAAGTGTTTTTTCAGAACTTTTTTTTTACCTAATTCATACTTGCAGAGGACATGCGACCTCCACTCTCAGTGTGATGCATTTTTCTCGAATTTTTTTTTTTACAGATCTGCTTTTTTTTCTAATTCAGTAGTTGCAGAAGACATGTAAGGGTCGTACTCTGTGTGATGCAACTTTTCTCAAAAATACGTTTTACAGACCTGTTCTTTTTCTAATTCAGTACTTGTTCAGGGTGATACAATAACTCTCGATAAAAGTCTGACATTTTTGTCGTTTCTTTTAAATCAGTTTTTACAGAGGACATGCGAACGCAATACTCAGTCTGAAGCAACTTTCTCAAAAAAACTTCGTACAGACCTCTCCTTTTTCCTAATTCAGTAATTGCAGAAGACATGCGACGGTTAAACTCAGTCTGATGCGTTTTTCCCGAAACTTTTTTTTTACAGATCTCATTTTTTTCTAATTCAGTAATTGCAGAAGACATGAGACGTTCAAACTCAGTATTATGCAATTTGTCTCAAAAATACATTTTACAGACCTGTTCTTTTTCTAATTCAGTACTTACAGAGGACGTGCGACGGCCAATTTCAGGGTGATGCAATGACTCTCGATAAAATCTGACATTCTTGTCGTTTCTCCTCACTCAGTTTTTACAGAGGACATGCAAACGCAATACTCAGTCTGAAGCAACTTTCTCAAAAGTACTTCGTACAGACCTCTTCTTTTTCCTAATTCAGTAATTGCAGAAGACATGCGACGGTTAAACTCAGTGTGATGCATTTTTCCCGAAAAAAAGTTTTTACAGATCTGATTTTTTTCTAATTCAGTAATTGCAGAAGACATGAGACGTTCATACTCAGTATGATCCAATTTTCTCAAAAGTACTATTTACAGACCTGTTCTTTTTCCTATTTCAGTAATTGCAGAAGACGTGCGACGGCCATACTCAGTGTGATGCAATTGTCTCAAATTTCCTTTTTACAGACCTGTTTTTTTCCTAAATCAGTACCAACAGAGGACATGCGACGGCCATACTCATTGTGATTCAATAACTCTCCAAAAAAGTCTTACATACCTGTTGTTTCTCCTACTTCAATTTTTACAGAGGAAAAGCGAACGCCATACTCAGTGTGATGCAATTTTTCTCAAAAGAGTTTTACAGACCTGTTCTTTTTCCTAATTCAATACTTGCAGAGGACATGCAACGGCCATACTCAGTGTGATTCAATAATACTCAAAAAAAGTCTTAGATACGTGTCGTTTCTCCTAGTTCAGTTTTTACAGAGGACATGCAAACGCTATACTCAGTGTGATGCAATTTTTCTCAAAAGTAGTTTTAAAGTCATGTCCTTTTTCCTAATTTAGCACTCGTAGAGGACGTACGACGGCCATACTCAGTGTAATGCAAATTTTCTCAAAAACACTTTTTACCGACCTGTTCTTTTTCCTATTTCAGTAATTGCAGAAGACGTGCGACGGCCATACTCAGTGTGATGCAATTGTCTCAAATTTCCTTTTTACAGACCTGTTTTTTTCCTAAATCAGTACCAACAGAGGACATGCGACGGCCATACTCATTGTGATTCAATAACTCTCCAAAAAAGTCTTACATACCTGTTGTTTCTCCTACTTCAATTTTTACAGAGGAAAAGCGAACGCCATACTCAGTGTGATGCAATTTTTCTCAAAAGAGTTTTACAGACCTGTTCTTTTTCCTAATTCAATACTTGCAGAGGACATGCAACGGCCATACTCAGTGTGATTCAATAATACTCAAAAAAAGTCTTAGATACGTGTCGTTTCTCCTAGTTCAGTTTTTACAGAGGACATGCAAACGCTATACTCAGTGTGATGCAATTTTTCTCAAAAGAGTTTTACAGACCTGTTCTTTTTCCTAATTCAATACTTGCAGAGGACATGCAACGGCCATACTCAGTGTGATTCAATAATACTCAAAAAAAGTCTTAGATACGTGTCGTTTCTCCTAGTTCAGTTTTTACAGAGGACATGCAAACGCTATACTCAGTGTGATGCAATTTTTCTCAAAAGTAGTTTTAAAGTCATGTCCTTTTTCCTAATTTAGCACTCGCAGAAGACATGCGACGGTTAAACTCAGTGTGATGCATTTTTCCCGAAAAAAAGTTTTTACAGATCTGATTTTTTTCTAATTCAGTAATTGCAGAAGACATGAGACGTTCATACTCAGTATGATCCAATTTTCTCAAAAGTACTATTTACAGACCTGTTCTTTTTCCTATTTCAGTAATTGCAGAAGACGTGCGACGGCCATACTCAGTGTGATGCAATTGTCTCAAATTTCCTTTTTACAGATCTCATTTTTTTCTAATTCAGTACTTACAGAGGACATGCGAACGCCATACTCAGTGTGATGCAATAACTCTCAAAAAGTCTTAGATATCTGTTTTTTCTCCTAAATCATTTTTTGCAGCGTACATGCGAATTCCATACTCAGTTGATGCAATTTTTCTCAAAACTAATTTTAGAGACCTGTTCTCTTTCCTAATTCAGTACTTACAGAGAACATGCGATGGCCATACTCAGTGTGATGCAATAACTCTCGAAAAAAGTCTTACATATCTGTTGTTTCTCCTACCTCAGTTTTTAGAGAGGTCATGCAAACGCCATACTCAGTCTGATGCAATTTTCTCAAAAGTGTTTTTTCAGAACTTTTTTTAACCTAATTCAGTACTTGCAGAGGACATGCGACCTCCATTCTCAGTGTGATGCTTTTTTCTCGAATTTTTTTTTTACAGATCTGCTTTTTTTTCTAATTCAGTAATTGCAGAAGACATGCAAGGGTCGTACTCTGTGTGATGCAACTTTTCTCAAAAAAACCTTTTACAGGCCTGTTCTTTTCCTAATTCAGTACTTACGGAGGACGTGCGACGGCCAATTTCAGGTAGATACAACAACTCTCGATAAAAGTCTGACATTTTTGTCGTTTCTTTTAAATCAGTTTTTACAGAGGACATGCGAACGCAATACTCAGTCTGAAGCAATTTTCTCAAAAGTTTTTCTTACAGACGTGTTCTTTTTCCTAATTCGGTAATTGCAGAAGACATGCGACGGCCAAACTCAGTGTGATGCATTTTTCCCGAAAAAAAGTTTTTACAGATCTGATTTTTTTCTAATTCAGTAATTGCAGAAGACATGCGACGTTCATACTCAGTGTGATGCAACTTGTCTCAAAAATACCTTTTACAGACCTGTTCTTTTTCTAACTCAGTACTTACAGAGGACGTGCGACGGCCAATTTCATGGTGATGCAATGACTCTCGATAAAAGTCTGACATTCTTGTCGTTTCTCCTAACTCAGTTTTTACAGAGGACATGCGAACGCAATACTCAGTCTGAAGGAATTTTCTCAAAAGTACTATTTACAGACCTGTTCTTTTTTATAATTCAGTAATTGCAGAAGACATGCGACGGTGAAATTCAGCGTGTTGCATTTTTCCCGAAAAAAAGTTTTTACAGATCTGATTTTTTTCTAATTCAGTAATTGCACAAGACATGAGACGTTCATACTCAGTATGATGCAACTTGTCTCAAAATACCTTTTACAGACCTGTTCTTTTTCTAATTCAGTACTTACAGAGGACGTGCGACGGCCAATTTCAGGGTGATACAATAACTCTCGATAAAAGTCTGACATTTTTGTCGTTTCTTTTTAATCAGTTTTTACAGAGGACATGCGAACGCAATACTCAGTCTGAAGCAATTTTCTCAAAAGTATTTCTTACAGATCTGTTCTTTTTCCTAATTCAGTAGTTGCAGAAGACATGCGACGGCCAAACTCAGTGTGATGCATTCTTCGCGAAAAAAAGTTTCTACAGATCTGATTTTTTTCTAATTCAAAAATTGCACAAGACATGAGACGTTCATATTCAGTATTATGCAACTTGTCTCAAAAATACCTTTTACAGACCTGTTCTTTTTCTAATTCAGTACTTCAGGGTGATACAATAACTCTCGATAAAAGTCTGACATTTTTGTCGTTTCTTTTAAATCAGTTTTTACAGAGGACATGCGAACGCAATACTCAGTCTGAAGCAACTTTCTCAAAAGTATTTCTTATAGACCTGTTCTTTTTCCTAATTCAGTAATTGCAGAAGACATGCGACGGCCATACTCAGTGTGATTAAATAATACTCAAAAAAAATTTTACAGACCTGTTCTTTTTCTAATTCAGTACTCACAGAGGACGTGCGACGGCCAATTTCAGGGTGATACAATAACTCTCGATAAAAGTCTGACATTTTTGTCGTTTCTTTTAAATCAGTTTTTACAGAGGACATGCGAACGCAATACTCAGTCTGAAGCAACTTTCTCAAAAGTACTTCGTACAGACCTCTTCTTTTTCCTAATTCAGTAATTGCAGAAGACATGCGACGGTGAAACTCAGTGTGATGAATTTTTCCCGAAAAAAAAGTTTTTAAAGATCTTTTTTTTTCTAATTCAGTAATTGCACAAGACATGAGACGTTCATACTCAGTATGATGCATCTTGTCTCAAAAATACCTTTTACAGACCTGTTCTTTTTCTAATTCAGTACTCACAGAGGACGTGCGACAGCCAATTTCAGGGTGATGCAATGACTCTCGATAAAAGTCTGACTTTCTTGTCGTTTCTCCTAACTCAATTTTTACAGAGGACATGCGAACGCAATACTCAGTCTGAAGGAATTTTCTCAAAGTACTATTTACAGACATGTTCTTTTTCCTATTTCAGTAATTGCAGAAGACGTGCGACGGCCATACTCAGTGTGATGCAATTGTCTCAAATTTTCTTTTTACAGACCTGTTTTTTTCCTAATTCAGTAATTGGAGAAGACATGCGACGGTCATACTCAGTGTGATGCAATTTTTTTCAAAAATACCTTTTACAGGACTGTTCTTTTTCTAATTCAGTACTTACAGAGGACGTGAGACGGCCAATTTCAGGGTGATGCAATGACTCTCGATAAAAACCTGACATTCTTGTCGTTTCTCCTAACTCAGTTTTTAAAGAGGACATGCGAACGCAATACTCAGTCTGAAGGAATTTTCTCGAAAGTACTATTTACAGACCTGTTCTTTTTTCTAATTCAGTAATTGCAGAAGACATGCGACGGCCATACTCAGTGTGATGCTTTTTTCACGAAACTTTTTTTTTTGCAGATCTGTTTCTTTTCTAATTCAGTAATTGCAGAAGACATGCGACGGTCATACTCAGTGTGATGCAATTTTTCTCTAAAATTTCTTTTACAGACCTGTTCTTTTTCTAATTCAGTACTCACAGAGGACGTGCGACGGCCAATTTCAGGGTGATACAATAACTCTCGATAAAAGTCTGACATTTTTGTTGTTTCTTTTAAATCAGTTCTTACAGAGGACAAGCGAACGCAATAATCAGTCTAAAGCAACTTTCTCAAAAGTATTTCGTACAGACCTCTTCTTTTTCCTTATTCAGTAATTGCAGAAGACATGCGACGGTTAAACTCAGTGTGATGCATTTTTCCCGAAAAAAAAGTTTTTACAGATCTGATTTTTTTCTAATTCAGTAATTGCACAAGACATGAGACGTTCATACTCAGTATGATGCAACTTGTCTCAAAAATACTTTTTACAGACCTGTTCTTTTTCCTATTTCAGTAATTGCAGAAGACGTGTGACGGCCATACTCACTGTGATGCAATTGTCTCAAATTTTCTTTTTACAGACCTGTTTTATTCCTAATTCAGTAATTGGAGAAGACATGCGACGGTCATACTCAGTGTGATGCAACTTTTCTCAAAAATACCTTTTACAGACCTGTTCTTTTTCTAATTCAGTACTTACAGAGGACGTGCGACGGCCAATTTCAGGGTGATGCAATAACTCTTGACAAAAGTCTGACTTACTTGTTGTTTCTCCTAACTCAGTTTTTACAGAGGACATGCAAACGCAATACTCAGTGTGAAGCAATTTTCTCGAAAGTACTTTTTACCGACCTTTTCTTTTTCCTAATTCAGTAATTGCAGAGGACATGCGACGGCCATACTCAGTGTGAAGCAATAACACTCGAAAAAAGTCTCACAAACCTGTTGTTTCTCCTACTTCAGTTTTTGCAGAGGTCTCGCGAACGCCATACTCAGTTTGATGCAGTTTTTCTCACAAGTACTTTTTACAGATCTGATCTATTTCCTATTTCAGTAATTGCAGAAGACTTGCGACGGCCATACTCAGTGTGATGCAATTGTCTCAAATTTTCTTTTTACAGACCTGTTTTTTTCCTAATTCAGTAATTGGAGAAGACATGCGACGGCCTTACTCAGTGTGATGCAACTTTTCTCAAAAGTACTTTTACAGACCTGTTCTTTTTCTAATTCAGTACTTACAGAGGACGTGCTACGGCCAAACTCAGTGTGATGCAATAACTCTCGATAAAAGTTTGACATACTTGTTGTTTCTCCTACTTCAGTTTTTGCAGAGGACTCGCGAACGCCATACTCAGTTTGATGCAATTTTTCTCACAAGTACTTTTTACAGACCTGTTCTTTTTCCTATTTCGGTAATTTCAGAAGACTTGTGACGGCCATACTCAGTGTGATGCAATTGTCTCAAATTTTCTTTTTACAGACCTGTTTTTTCCTAATTCAGTAATTGGAGAAGACATGCGACGGCCTTACTCAGTGTGATGCAACTTTTCTCAAAAGTACTTTTACAGACCTGTTCTTTTTCTAATTCAGTACTTACAGAGGACGTGCTACGGCCAAACTCAGTGTGATGCAATAACTCTCGATAAAAGTTTGACATACTTGTTGTTTCTCCTACTTCAGTTTTTGCAGAGGACTCGCGAACGCCATACTCAGTTTGATGCAATTTTTCTCACAAGTACTTTTTACAGACCTGTTCTTTTTCCTATTTCGGTAATTGCAGAAGACGTGCGACGGCCATACTAAGTGTGATGCAATTGTCTCAAATTTTCTTTTTACACACCTGTTTTTTTCCTAATTCAGTAATTGGATAAGACATGCGACGGCCATACTCAGTGTGATGCAAATTTTCTCAAAAGTACTTATACAGACCTGTTCTTTTTCTAATTCAGTACTTACAGAAGACGTGCGACGGCCAAACTCAGTGCGATGCAATAACTCTCGATAAAAATTTGACATACTTGTTGTTTCTCCTGACTCAGTTCTTACAGAGGACAAGCGAACGCCACACTCAGTGTGATCCAATTTTTTTCAAATATTTTTTTTTACAGACCTGTTCCTTTTCCTAATTCAGTGCATGCAGAGGACATGCGACGGCCATACTCAGTGTGATGCAATAACTCTCAAAAAAACTTTAAATACTTGTTGTTTCTCCTATTCAGTTTTTACAGAGTACAAGCAAACGCAATACTCAGTGCGATGCAATTTTTCTCAAAAATAATTTTTACAGACCTGTTCTTTTTCCTAATTCAGTGCTTGCAGAGGACATGCGACGGCCATACTCATTGTGATTCAATAACTCTCCAAAAAAGTCTTACATACCTGTTGTTACTCCTATTCAGTTTTTACAGAGGACAAGTAAACGCAATACTCAGTGTGATGAAACTTTTCTCAAAAGTGTTTTACAGACCTGTTCTTTTTCCTAATTCAGTACTCGCAGAGGACATGCGACGTCCATACTCAGTGTGACCCAATTTTTCTCGAAAATAGTTCTTACAGACCTGTTCTTTTTCCTAATTCAGTACTTGCAGAGGACATGCGACGGCCATACTCAATGTGATGCAATAACTCTTGAAAAAAATGTTACATACCTGTTGTTTCACCTATTTCAGTTTTTGCAGAGGACTCGCGAACGCCAAACTCAGTGTGTTGCAATTTTTCTAAAAAGTACTTTTTACAGACCTGTTCTTTTTCCTAATTCAGTACCTACAGAGGACATGCGACAGCCCTACTCAGTGTGAAGCAATAACACTCGAAAAAAGTCTCACATACCTGTTGTTTCTTCTACTTCAGTTTTTGCAGAGGACTCGCGAACGCCATACTCAGTTTGATGCAATTTTTCTAAAAAGTACTTTTTACAGACTTGTTCTTTTTCCTAATTCAGTAATTGCAGAAGACGTGCGACGGCCATACTCAGTGTGATGCAATTGTCTCAAATTTTCTTTTTACAGACCTGTTTTTTTCCTAATTCAGTAATTGGAGAAGACATGCGACGGCCATACTCAGCGTGATGCAACTTTTCTCAAAAGTACTTTTACAGACCTGTTCTTCTTCTAATTCAGTACTTACAGAGGACGTGCGACAGCCAAACACAGTGCGATGCAAAAATTCTCGATAAAAGTATGACATACTTGTTGTTTCTCCTAACTCAATTCCTACAGAGGACATGCGAACGCCACACTCAGTGTGATCCAACTTTTTTAAAAAGTTTTCTTTTACAGACCTGTTCTTTTTCCTAATTCAGTGCATGCAGAGGACATGCGACGGCCATACTCAGTGTGATGCAATAACTCTCAAAAAAACTCTACATACTTGTTGTTTCTCCTATTCAGTTTTTACAGAGAACAAGCAAACGCAATACTCAGTGCGATGCAATTTTTCTCAAAAGTTTTTTTTTACAGACCTGTTCTTATTCCTAATTCAATACTAACAGAGGTCGTGCGACGGCCATAATCAATGTTAAGCGAAAACTCTCGATAAAAATCTTACATACTTGTTGCTTCTCCTAAGTGATATTTTACAGAGCGCATGCAAACGCCATGCTCAGTGCGATGCAAGTTTTCTCAAAAGTTTTTTTTACAGATCTGCTTTTTTTCCTAATTCAGTGCATGCAGAGGACATGCGATGGTCATACTCAGTGTGATGCGAAATTTCCCAAAAATTGATTTTACAGACAAGTTCTCTTTCCTAATTCAGTACTTACTGAGAAAATGGGACGGCCATACTCAGTGTGATGCAAAAACTCTCGAAAAAGTCTTATATACCTGTTGTTTCTCCTTCTTCGGTTTTTACAGAGAACATACGAACGCCATACTCAGTTAGATGCAATTTTTCTCAAAAGTACTTTTTACAGACCTGTTATTATCCCTAATTCAGCACTCACCGAGGACGTGCGACGGCCATACTCAGTGTCAAGCAATATATCTCGAAAAAAAAACTTACATACCTGTTGTTTCGTCTACTTCAGTTTTTACAGAGGACATGCGACGGCCATACTCAGTAAGATGGGAAAACTCTCGGAAAAAGTGTTTCATACCTGCTGTTTCTCCTTCTTCTAGTTTTACAGAGGCCATGCAAATGCCATAAGCAGTGTGATGCATTAAGTCTCAAAAATCTCAGATACCTGTTTTTTCTCCTACTCAATTTTTACAGAGGACATGCGAACGCCATACTCAGTGTGATGCAATTTTTCTCAGAAGTACTTTTACAGGCATGTCCTTTTTCCTAATTTAGCACTTGCAGAGGACATGCGAACGCCATTCTCAGTGTGATGCAATTTTCTCAAAAGTACTTTTACAGGCATGTCCTTTTTCCTAATTTAGCACTCGCAGAGGACATGCGAATGCCATACTCAGTGTGATGCAATTTTTCTCAAAAGTACTTTTACAGACCTGCACTTTTTCCTAATTCAGCACTTGCAAAAGATATGCGACGGCCATAATCAGCATAATCAGTGTGATGCAACTTTTCTCAAAAAAAACTTCTTTCAGACCTGTTCTTTTTCCTGATTCAAAACTCGCAGAGGACATGCCACCGTCATACTCTGTGTGATGCAATAACTTTTGAAAAAACACTCACATACCTGTTAATTCTCCTACTTCAAGTTTTACAGAGGATATGCGAGCTACACAATCAGTGTGATGCAATTTTTCTCAGAAGTACTTTTTATAGACCTGTTTTTTTCCATAATTCATTACTTGAAGAGGACATGCGACGGCCACACTCAGTGTGATGCAAATTTTCTCAAAAACACATTTTACGGACATGTTCTTTTTCCTAATTCAATACTTACAGAGGACATGCGAACGCCATGCTCAGTGTGATGCAATTTTTCCCAAAGGTACTTTTTACAGACCTGTTCTTTTTCGTATTTCAGTACCTACAGAGGACATGCGACAGCCATACTCAGTGTGATGCAATTACTCTCAAAAAAGTCTTAGATACCCGTTGTTTCTCCTACTTCAGTTTTTACAGAGGACAAGCGAACGCCATACTCAGTCTGATGCAATTTTTCTCAAAAGTACTTTTTACAGACCTGTTCTTTTTGCTAATTCAGTACCTACAGAGGACACGCGACGGCCATAATCAGTGTGATGCAATAACACTTGAAAAAAATTTTGCATACCTGTTGTCTCTCCTACTTCAATTTTTACAGAGTACGTGTGAACGCCATACTCAGTGTGATGCAATTTTTCCCAAAAGTACTATTCACAGACCTGTTCTTTTTCCTAATTCAGTACCTACAGAGGACATGCGAACGTCATACTCAGTGTGATGCAATTTTTCCCAAAAGTACTTTTTACAGACCTGTTCTTTTTCGTATTTCAGTACCTACAGAGGACATGCAACAGCCATACTCATTGTGATGCAATTACTCTCGAAAAAAGTCTTAGATACCTGTTGTTTCTCCTACTTCAGTTTTTACAGAGTACATGCGAACGCCATACTTAGTGTGATGCAACTTTTCCCAAAAGTACTTTTTACAGAGCTGTTTTTTTTCGTATTTCAGTACCTACAGAGGACATGCGACAGCCATATTCAGTGTGATGCAATTACTGTCGAA
Source organism: Symsagittifera roscoffensis (assembly GCF_963678635.1). Taxonomy (NCBI): domain Eukaryota; kingdom Metazoa; phylum Xenacoelomorpha; order Acoela; family Convolutidae; genus Symsagittifera; species Symsagittifera roscoffensis. Next base: position 42,840,012 of record NC_087062.1, read on the forward strand.
AAAAGTCTTAGATACCTGTTGTTTCTCCTACTTCAGTTTTTACAGAGGACCTGCGAACGCCATTTTCAGTGAAAAACTTTTTACAGATGTGCTCTTTTTCATAATTCAGTAATTGCAGAAGACATGCGTCGGCTATACTCTGTAAAATGCAGTAAGATGCCCTAAGATGAGTATGGCCGTCACCTGTTCTTTTTCCTAATTCAGTGCATGCAGAGGACATGCGATGGTCATACTCAGTGTGATGCGAAATTTCCCAAAAATTGATTTTACAGACAAGTTCTTTTTCCTAATTCAGTACTTACTGCAAACATGGGACGGTCATACTCAGTTTGATGCCATAACTCTCGAAAAAAGTCTTATAGACCTGTTGTTTCTCCTTCTTCGGTTTTTACAAAGAACATACGAACGCCATACTCAGTTAGATGCCATTTTTCTCAAAATTACTTTTTACAGACCTGTTCTTTTTGCTAATTCAGTACCTAAGTAGGACATGACATGCGACGGCCATACTCAGTGTCATGCAATAACTCTCGAAAAAAATTTTTACATAGCTGTTGTTTCGTCTACTTCAGTTTTTACAGAGGAACTGCGAACGCCATTTTCAGTGAAAAACTTTTTACAGATGTGCTCTTTTTCATAATTCAGTAATTGCAGAAGACATGCGTCGGCCATACTCAGTGAGATGCAACTTTTCTCAAAATTACCTTTTGCAGACCTGTTTTTTTCTAATTGAGTTTTTACAGAGGACAAGCGACGGCCATTTTTAGTGTGATGCAATATCTCGCGAAAAAACTCTTACATACCTGTTGTTCCACCTTCTTCAGTTTTTAAAGAGGGCGTGCAAACGCCATACTCAGTGTGATGCATTTTTTCTCAAAGTACTTTTACAGGCATGTCCTTTTTCCTAATTTAGCACTCGCAGAGGACATGCGAACGCCATAATCAGTGTGATGCAATTTTTCTCAAAAGTACTTTTACAGACCTGCATTTTTTCCTAATTCAGCACTTGCAGAAGATATACGACGGCCATAATCAGCATAATCAGTGTGATGCAACTTTTCTCAAAAAAAACTTCTCACAGACCTGTTCTTTTTCCTGATTCAATACTCGCAGAGGACATGCCGACGTCATACTCTGTGTGATGCAAATTTTCTCAAAAACACATTTTACGGACCTGTTCTTTTTCCTAATTCAATATTTACAGAGGACATGTGAACGCCATACTCAGTGTGATGCAATTTTTCCCAAAGTTACTTTTTACAGACCTGTTCTTTTTTGTATTTCAGTACCTACAGAGGACATGCGACAGCCATACTCAGTGTGATGCAATTACTCTAAAAAAAGTCTTAGATAACCGTTGTTTTTCCTACTTCAGTTTTTACAGAGGTTAAGCGAACGCCATAATCAGTGTGATGTAAATTTTCTCAAAAACACATTTTACGGAAATGTTCTTTTTCCTAATTCAATACTTACAGAGGACATGTGAACGCCATACTCAGTGTGATGCAATTTTTCCCAAAAGTACTATTCACAGACCTGTTCTTTTTCCTAATTCAGTACCTACAGAGGACATGCGAACGTCATACTCAGTGTGATGCAATTTTTCCCAAAAGTACTTTTTACAGACCTGATCTTTTTCGTATTTCAGTACCTAAAGAGGACATGCAACAGCCAGACTCATTGTGATGCAATTACTCTCGAAAAAATCTTAGATACCTGTTGTTTCTTTTACTTTAGTTTTTACAGAGAACCTGCGAACGCCATTTTCAGTGAAAAACTTTTTACAGATGTGCTCTTTTTCATAATTCAGTAATTGAAGAAGACATGTGTCGGCTATACTCAGTAAGATGCCCTAAGATGAGTATGGCCGTCACCTGTTCTTTTTCCTAATTAAGTGCATGCAGAGGACATGCGATGGTCATACTCAGTGTGAAGCAAATTTTCCCATAAATTGATTTTACAGACAAGTTCTTTTTCCTAATTCAGTACTTACTGAGAACATGGGACGGTCATACTCAGTGTGATGCAATAACTCTCGAAAAAAGTCTTATACACCTGTTGTTTCTCCTTCTTCGGTTTTTACAAAGAACATACGAAGGCCATACTCAGTTAGATGCCATTTTTCTCAAAATTACATTTTACATGCCTGTTTTTTTTTGCTAATTCAGTACCTACGGAGGACATGACATGCGACGGCCATACTCAGTGTCATGAAATAACTCTCGAAAAAAAAACTTACATAACTGTTGTTTCTCTTACTTTAGTTTTTACAGAGAACCTGCGAACGCCATTTTCAGTGAAAAACGTTTGACAGATGTGCTCTTTTTCATAATTCAGTATTTGCAGAAGACATGGGTCGGCCATACTCACAGAGATGCAACTTTTCTCAAAATTACCTTTTGCAGACCTGTTTTTTTTCTAATTGAGTTTTTACAGAGGACAAGCGACGGCCAATTTAAGTGTGATGCAAAATCTCGCGAAAAAACTCTTACATACCTGTTGTTCCACAATCTTCAGTTTTTAAAAAGGAAGTGCAAACGCCATACTCAGTATGATGCATTTTTTCTCAAAAGTATTTTTCACGGAACTGTTTTTTTCCTAATTCAGTACTTACAGAGGTTATGCGACGGCCATGCCCAGTGTGAGGCAATATCTCGCAAAAAAACTCTTACATACCTGTTGTTCCACCTTCTTCAATTTTTAAAGAGGACGTGCAAACGCCATACTCAGTGAAAGTTTTCTCAAAAGTAATTTTCAAAGACCTGTTCTTTTTCCTAATTCAGTATTTACAGAGGACATGCGACGGCCATACTCAGTAAGATGCAAAAACTCTCGGAAAAAGTTTTACATACCTGTTGTTTCTCCTACTTCTAGTTTTACAGAGGACATGCAAACGCTATACTCAGTGTGATGCAATAACTCTCAAAAAAGTCTTAGATACCTGTTTTTTTCTCCTAATTCAATTTTTACAGAGGACATGCGAACACCATACTCAGTGTGATGCAATTTTTCTAAAAAGTAATTTAACAGGCATGTCCTTTTTCCTAATTTAGCACTCGCAGAGGACATGCGAACGCCATACTCAGTGTTATGCAAAAACTCTCGGAAAAAGTTTTACATACCTGTTGTTTCTCCTACTTCTAGTTTTACAGAGGACATGCAAACGCTATACTCAGTGTGATGCAATAACTCTCAAAAAAGTCTTAGATACCTGTTTTTTTCTCCTAATTCAATTTTTACAGAGGACATGCGAACGCCATACTCAGTGTGATGCAATTTTTCTCAAAAGTACTTTTACAGGCATGTCCTTTCTCCTAATTTAGCAATCGCAGAGGACATGCGAACGCCATACTCAGTGTTATGCAATTTTTCTCAAAAGTACTTTTACAGACCTGCACTTTTTCTTAATTCAGCACTTGCAGAAGATATGCGACGGCCATAATCAGCATAATCAGTGTGATGCAATTTTTCTCAAAAAACTTCTTAGAGGCCTGTTCTTTTTCCTGATTCAATACTCGCAGAGGTCATGCCACCGTCATACTCTGTGTGATGCAATAAATTTTGAAAAAACACTCACATACCTGTTTAATCTCCTACTTCAATTTTTACAGAGGACATGCGAGCAACACACTCAGTGTGATGCAGTTTTTCTCAGAAGTACTTTTTATAGACCTGTTCTTTTCCATAATTCAGTACTTGAAGAGGAAATGCGACGGCCACACTCAGTGTGAAGCAAATTTTCTTAAAAACACATTTTACGGCCCTGTTCTTTTTTCTAATTCAATACTTACAGAGGACATGCGAATGCCATACTCAATGTGATGAATTTATCCCAAAAGTACTTTTTACAGACCTGTTCTTTTTCGTATTTCAGTACCTACAGAGGACATGCTACAGCCATACTAAGTGTGATGCAATTAATCTCGAAAGCAGTCTTAGATACCTGTTGTTTTTCCTACTTCAGTTTTTACAGAGGACAAGCGAACGCCATACTCAGTCTGATGCATTTTTTCTCAAAAGTAATTTTTACAGACCTGTTCTTTTTGCTAATTCAGTACCTACAGAGGACATGCGACGTCCATAATCAGTGTGATGCAATAACATTTGAAAAAAATTTTGCATACCTGTTCTCTCTCCTAATTCAGTTTTTACAGAGTACATGTGAGCGCCATACTCAGTGTGATGCAATTTTTCCCAAAAGTACTATTCACAGACCTGTTCTTTTTCCTAATTCGGTACCCACAGAGAATATGCTACGCCATACTCATTGTGATACAATAACTCTCTAAAAAAGTCTTATAAGCTTTTGCTTATCCTACTTCAGTTTTTACAGAGGAAACACAAACGCTATACCTGGTGTGATGCAATTTTACAAGAATTTTACAGACCTGTTTTTTTTCCTAATTCAGTACTTGCAGAGGACATGCGAGGGCCATACTCAGTGTGATGGAAATTTTCTCAAAAATACTTTTTACAGACCTGTTCTTTTTCCTAATTCAGTACTTACAGAGGACATGCGACGGTCATACTCAGTGTGATGCAATAACTCTCAAAAAAATTATTACATACCTGTTGTTTCTCCTACTTCGGTTTTCACAGACTACATGCAAACGTCATACTCACTGTGATGCAATTTTTCTCAAAAGTACTTTTCACAGACCTGTTCTTTTTCCTAATTCAGTACCTACAGAGGAAATGCGCCGGCGATACTCATTGTGATGCAGTTTTTCCCAAAAGTACTTTTTACAGATCTGTTCTTTTTCATATTTCAGTACCTACTGAGGACATGCGACAGCCATACTCAGTGTGATGCAATTACTCTCAAAAAAAGTCTTACATACCTGTTGTTTCTCCTACTTCAGTTTTTACAGAGGACATGCGAACGCCATACTTAGTGTGATGCAGTTTTTCTCAAAAGTACTATTCTTAGACCTGTTCTTTTTCGTAATTCAATACCCACAGAGAACATGCGACGGCCATATTCATTGCGATGCAATAACTCTCTAAAAAAAATCTTACATGCCTGTTGTTTATCCTACTTCAGTTTTTACAGAGGAAATGCAAACGCCATACGTGGTGTGATGCAATTTTTCTCAAAAGAATTTTACAGACCTGTTTTTTTTCCTAATTCAGTACTTGCAGAGGACATGCGAGGGCCATACTCAGTGTGATGGAAATTTTCTCAAAAATACTTTTTACAGAACTGTTCTTTTTCCTAATTCAGTACTTACAGAGGACATGCGACGGTCATACTCAGTGTGATGCAATAACTCTCGAAAAAATTATTACATACCTGTTGTTTCTACTTCAGTTTTTACAGAGGAAACGCAAACGCTATACCTGGTGTGATGCAATTTTACAAGAATTTTACAGACCTGTTCTTTTCCATAATTCAGTACTTGAAGAGGAAATGCGACGGCCACACTCAGTGTGAAGCAAATTTTCTTAAAAACACATTTTACGGCCCTGTTCTTTTTTCTAATTCAATACTTACAGAGGACATGCGAATGCCATACTCAATGTGATGAATTTATCCCAAAAGTACTTTTTACAGACCTGTTCTTTTTCGTATTTCAGTACCTACAGAGGACATGCTACAGCCATACTAAGTGTGATGCAATTAATCTCGAAAAAAGTCTTAGATACCTGTTGTTTTTCCTACTTCAGTTTTTACAGAGGACAAGCGAACGCCATACTCAGTCTGATGCATTTTTTCTCAAAAGTAATTTTTACAGACCTGTTCTTTTTGCTAATTCAGTACCTACAGAGGACATGCGACGTCCATAATCAGTGTGATGCAATAACATTTGAAAAAAATTTTGCATACCTGTTCTCTCTCCTAATTCAGTTTTTACAGAGTACATCTGAGCGCCATACTCAGTGTGATGCAATTTTTCCCAAAAGTACTATTCACAGACCTGTTCTTTTTCCTAATTCGGTACCCACAGAGAATATGCTACGCCATACTCATTGTGATACAATAACTCTCTAAAAAAGTCTTATAAGCTTTTGCTTATCCTACTTCAGTTTTTACAGAGGAAACGCAAACGCTATACCTGGTGTGATGCAATTTTACAAGAATTTTACAGACCTATTTTTTTTCCTAATTCAGTACTTGCAGAGGACATGCGAGGGCCATACTCAGTGTGATGGAAATTTTCTCAAAAATACTTTTTACAGACCTGTTCTTTTTCCTAATTCAGTACTTACAGAGGACATGCGATGGTCATACTCAGTGTGATGCAATAACTCTCAAAAAAATTATTACATACCTGTTGTTTCTCCTACTTTGGTTTTCACAGACTACATGCAAACGCCATACTCACTGTGATGCAATTTTTCTCAAAAGTACTTTTCACAGACCTGTTCTTTTTCCTAATTCAGTAGCTACAGAGGAAATGCGCCGGCGATACTCATTGTGATGCAGTTTTTCCCAAAAGTACTTTTTACAGATCTGTTCTTTTTCATATTTCAGTACCTACTGAGGACATGCGACAGCCATACTCAGTGTGATGCAATTACTCTCAAAAAAGTCTTACATACCTGTTGTTTCTCCTACTTCAGTTTTTACAGAGGACATGCGAACGCCATACTTAGTGTGATGCAGTTTTTCTCAAAAGTACTATTCTTAGACCTGTTCTTTTTCGTAATTCAATACCCACAGAGAACATGCGACGGCCATATTCATTGCGATGCAATAACTCTCTAAAAAAAATCTTACATGCCTGTTGTTTATCCTACTTCAGTTTTTACAGAGGAAATGCAAACGCCATACGTGGTGTGATGCAATTTTTCTCAAAAGAATTTTACAGACCTGTTTTTTTCCTAATTCAGTACTTGCAGAGGACATGCGAGGGCCATACTCAGTGTGATGGAAATTTTCTCAAAAATACTTTTTACAGAACTGTTCTTTTTCCTAATTCAGTACTTACAGAGGCAATGCGACGGTCATACTCAGTGTGATGCAATAACTCTCGAAAAAATTATTACATACCTGTTGTTTCTACTTCAGTTTTTACAGAGGAAACGCAAACGCTATACCTGGTGTGATGCAATTTTACAAGAATTTTACAGACCTGTTTTTTTCCTAATTCAGTACTTGCAGAGGACATGCAACGGCCATACTCAGTGTGATGGAAATTTTCTCAAAAATACTTTTTACAGACCTGTTTTTTTTCCTAACTCAGTGATTGCAGAGGACATGCGACAACCATTTTCAGTGCGATGCAAGTTTTCTCAAAAGTACGTTCTACAGTCCTGTTCTTTCTCATTATTCAGTGCATGCAGACGACGTGCGACGGCCATACTTAGTGTGATGCAACTTTTCTCAAAAATGCTTTTTACAGACCTGTTTTTTTCCTAATTCAGTACCTACAGAGGACATGCGACGGCCAGACATAGTGTGATGCAGCTTTTCCCAAAAGTACTTTTTACAGACCTGTTCTTTTTCCTAATTCAGTACCTACAGAGGACATGCGACAGCCATACTCAGTGTGATGCAATTACTCTCGAAAAAAGTCTTACATACCTGTTGTTTCTCCTACTTCAAATTTTTACAGAGATTATGCGAACGCCATACTTAGTGTGATGCAGTTTTTCTTAAAAGTACTATTCGCAGACCTGTTCTTTTTCCTAATTCAGTACCCACAGAGAACATGCGACGGCCATACTCATTGCGATGCAATAACTCTCTAAAAAAGTCTTACATACCTGTTTTTTTCCTAATTCATCACTTGCAGAGGACATGCGACGGCCATACTCAGTGTGATGGAAATTTTCTCAAAAACTTTTTACAGACCTTCAATTTTTTCTAATTCAGCACTTGCAGAAGATATGCGATGGCCATAATCAGCATAATCAGTGTGATGCAACTTTTCTCAAAAAAACTTCTTACAGATCTGTTCTTTTTCTTGATTCAATACTAGCAGAGGACATGCCACCGTCATACTCTGTGTGATGCAATAACTTTTGAAAAAAGACTTACATACCTGTTAATTCTCCTACTTCAAATTTTACAGAGGACATGCGAGCAACACACTCGGTGTGATGCAATTTTTCTCAGAAGTTTTTTTAATAGACCTGTTCTTTTCCATAATTCAGTAATTGTAGAGTAAATGTAACGGCCACACTCAGTGCGATGCAAATTTTCTCAAAAACACATTTTACGGCCCTGTTCTTTTTCCTAATTCAATACTTACAGAGGACATGCGAGCGCTATAATCACTGTGATGCAAATTTTCCCAAAAGTACTTTTTACAGACCTGTTCTTTTTCGTATTTCAGTACCTACAGAGGACATGCGACAGCCATACTCAGTGTGATGCAATTACTCTCGAAAAAAAACGTAGATACCTGTTGTTTCTCCTACTTCAGTTTTTACAGAGGACAAGCGAACGCCATACTCAGTCTGATGCAATTTTTCTCAAAAGTACTTTTTACAGACCAGTTCTTTTTGCTAATTCAGTACCTACAGAGGACATGCGACGGCCATAATCAGTGTGATGCAATAACACTTGAAAAAATTTTTGCATACCTGTTGTCTCTCCTACTTCAGTTTTTACAGTTTATATGTGAACGCCATACTCGGTGTGATGCAATTTTTCCCAAAAGTACTATTCACAGACCTGTTCTTTTTCCTAATTCAGTACCCACAGAGAAAATGCTACGGCCATAATCATTGTGATGCAATAACTCTCTAAAAAAGTCTTACATACCTGTTGTTTATCTTACTTCAGTTTTTACAGAGGAAATGCAAACGCTATACCTGGTGTGATGCAATTTTTCTCAAAAGATTTTTACAGACCTGTTTTTTTCCTAATTCAGTACTTGCAGAGGACTGGCGATGGCCATACTCAGTGTGATGTAAATTTTCTAAAAAATATTTTTTACAGACCTGTTCTTTGTCCTAATTCAGTACTTACAGAGGATATGCGACGGCCATACTCAGTGTGATGCAATAACTCTCGAAAATATAATTACATACCTGTTGTTTCTCCTACTCCGGTTTGCACAGAGTACATGCGACGGCCATACTCAGTGTGATGCAGTTTTTCCCAAAAGTACCTTTTACAGACCTGTTCTTTTTCGTATTTCAGTACCTACAGAGGACATGCGACGGCCATACTCAGTGTGATGCAATAACTCTCAAAAAAGTCTCACATACCTGTTGTTTCTCCTACTTCAGTTTTTACACAGGACATGCGAACGCCAAACTCAGTGTGATGCAATTTTTCCCAAAAGTACTTTTTACAGACCTGTTCTTTTTCGTATTTCAGTACTTACAGAGGATATGCGACGGCCATACTCAGTGTGATGCAATAACTCTCGAAAATATAATTACACACCTGTTGTTTCTCCTACTCCGGTTTGCACAGAGTACATGCGACGGCCATACTCAGTGTGATGCAGTTTATCCCAAAAGTACTTTTTACAGACCTGTTCTTTTTCGTATTTCAGTACCTACAGAGGACATGCGACGGCCATACTCAGTGTGATGCAATAACTCTCAAAAAAGTCTCACATACCTGTTGTTTCTCCTACTTCAGTTATTACACAGGACATGCGAACGCCAAACTCAGTGTGATGCAATTTTTCCCAAAAGTACTTTTTTACAGACCTGTTCTTTTTCGTATTTCAGTACCTACAGAGGACATGCGACGGCCATACTCAGTGTTATGCAATAACTCTCAAAAAAGTCTCACATATCTGTTGTTTCTCCTACTTCAGTTTTTACAGAGGACAAGCGAACGCCATACTCAGTCTGATGCAATTTTTCTCAAAATTATTTTTACAGACCAGTTCTTTTTGCTAATTCAGTACCTACAGAGGACATGCGACGGCCATAATCAGTGTGATGCAATAACACTTGAAAAAAGTCTTACATACCTGTTGTTTCCCCTACTTCAGTTTTTACAGAGGACATGCGAACGCCATACTTAGTGTGATGCAGTTTTTCTCAAAAGTACTAATCACATACCTGTTCTTTTTCCTAATTCAGTACCCCTAGAGAACATGCGACGGCCATAATCATTGCGATGCAATAACTCTCTAAAAAAGTCTTACATACATGTTGTTTATCCTACTTCAGTTTTTACAGAGGAAGTGCGAACGCCATACGTGGTGTGATGCAATTTTTCTCGAAAGATTTTCACAGACCTATTTTTTTCTCCTAATTCAGTACTTGCAGAGGACATGCGACGGCCATACTCGGTGTCATGGAAATTTTCTTAAAAATACTTTTTACAGACCTGTTCTTTTTCCTAATTCAGTACATACAGAGGACATGCGACGGCCATACTCAGTGTGATGGAAATTTTCCTAAAAATACTTTTTACAGACCTGTTCTTTTTCCTAATTCAGTACATACAGAGGACATGCGACGGCCATACTATGTGTGATGCAATAGCACTCGAAAAAAGTCTTACATTCCTGTCGTTTCTCCTACTTCAGTTTTTACAGATGAAATGCGAACGCCATACGTGGTGTGATGCACTTCTTCTCAAAAGAATTTTACAGACGTGTTTTTTTTCCTAATTCAGTACTTGCAGAGGACATGCGACGGCCATACTTAGTGTGATGCAATAGCACTCGAAAAAAGTCTTACATTCCTGTCGTTTCTCCTACTTCAGTTTTTACAGAGGAAATGCGAACGCCATACGTGGTGTGATGCAATTCTTCTCAAAAGAATTTTACGGACGTCTTTTTTTTCCTAATTCAGTACTTGCAGAGGACATGCGACGGCCATACTTAGTGTGATGGAAATTTTCTCAAAAATACTTTTTACAGACCTGTTTTTTTTCCTAATTCAGTACTTGCAGAGGACATGCGACGGCTATTTTCAGTGCGATGCAATTTTTCTCAAAAGTACTTTCTACAGTCCTGTTCTTTTTCCAAATTCAGTGCATGCAGAGGACGTGCGACGGCCATACCTAGTGTGATGCAACTTTTCTCAAAAATGCTTTTTACAGACCTGTTTTTTCCTAATTCAGTACCTACAGAGGACATGCGATGACCATACTCAGTATGATGCAATAACACTCGAAAAAGTCTTACAAACCTTTTGTTTCTCCTACTTCAATTTTTACAGGGTACATGTGAACGCCATACTCAGTGTGATGCAATTTTTCCCAAAAGTACTTTTTACAGACCTGTTCTTTTTCCTAATTCAGTGCATGCAGAGGACGTGCGACGGCCATACCCAGTGTGATGCAACTTTTCTCAAAAGAATTTTTTAGGCCTGTTCTTTTTCCTAATTCAATACTTGCAGAAGACATGCGACGGCCACACTCAGTTTGATGCAATAACACTCAAAAAAAGTCTTAAATACCTGTCGTTTTTCCTACTTCAGTTTTTACAGAGGACATGCAAACGCAATACTCAGTGTGAAGCAATTTTCTCAAAAGCACTTTTTACAGACCTGTTCTTTTTCCTAATTCAGTAATTGCAGAAGACATGCGACGGCCATACTCAGTGTGATGCAATAACTCTCGATAAAAGTCTGACAAACTTGTCGTTTCTCTTAACCCAGTTTTTTACAGAGGACATGCGAACACAACACTCAGTCTGAAGCAATTTTCTCGAAAGTCTTTTTTACAGACCTGTTCTTTTTCCTAATTCAGTAATTGCAGAAAACATGCGACGGTCATACTCAGTGTGATGCAATAACTCTCGATAAAAGTCTGACATACTTGTCGTTTCTCCCAACTCAGTTTTTGCAGAAGACATGCGAACACAACACTCAGTCTGAAGCAATTTTCTCGAAAGTACTTTTTACAGACCTGTTCTTTTTCATAATTTAGTAATTGCAGAAGACATGCGACGGCCATACTCAGTGTGATGCATTTTTCTCGAATTTTTTTTTTACAGATCTGCTTTTTTTTCTAATTCAGTAATTGCAGAAGACATGCGACGGTCATACTCAGTGTGATGCAATTTTTCTTAAAAATACCTTATACAGAACTGCTCTTTTTCTAATTCAGTACTTACAGAGGACGTGTGACTTTTTCGTAATGCAATAACTCTCGAAAATTCAGTAATTGGCCGTCAGTGTGGTGCAATAACTCTCGAAAAAAGTCTTACTCACCTGTTGTTTCTCCTCAGAACTTTTTTTTCCTAATTCAGAGGACATGAGACGGCCATACTCATTGTGATGCACTAACTCTCTTAAAAAGTCTTAAATACCTGTTGTTTCTCCTACTTCAGTTTTTCTAGAGGAAATACTCAGTGTGATGCAATTTTTCTCAGAAGAATTTTTCAGACCTGTTCTTTTTCCTAATTCAATACTTGCAGAGGACATTCGACGGCCATACTCAGTGTGATGCAAGAACACTCAAAAAATGTCTTACATACCTGTTGTTTCTCCTACTTCAGTTTTTACAAAGGACATGCGAACGCAACACTCAGTCTGAAGCAATTTTCTCAAAAGTATTTTTTACAGACCTGTTATTTTTCCTAATTCAGTAATTGCAGAGGACACGCGACGGCCATACTCAGTGTGATGCAAGAACACTCAAAAAATGTCTTACATACCTGTCGTTTCTCCTACTTCAGTTTTTACAAAGGACATGCGAACGCAATACTCAGTGTGAAGCAATTTTCTCAAGAGCACTTTTTACACACCTGTTCGTTTTCCTAATTCAGTAATTGCAGAAGACATGCGACGGCCATACTTAGTGTGATGCAATAACTCTCGATAAAAGTCTGACATACTTGTCGTTTCTCCTAACTCAGTTTTTACAGAGGACATGCGAAAACAACACTCAGTCTGAAGCAATTTTCTCGAAAGTACTTTTTACAGACCTGTTCTTTTTCATAATTCAGTAATTGCAGAAGACATGCGACGACCATACTCAGTGTGATGCATTTTTTTTCTAAAATTTTTTTTCACAGATCTGCTTTTTTCTAATTCAGTAATTGCAGAAGACATGGGACGGTCATACTCAGTGTGATGCAACTTTTCTCAAAAAAAAACTTTTTTTACAGATCTGCTTTTTTTTCTAATTCAGTAATTACAGAAGACATGCGACGGTCATACACAGTGTGATGCCATTTTTCTCAAAAATACCTTTTACAGACCTGTTTTTTTCTAATTCAGTACTTACAGAGGACGTGCGACGGCCAATTTCAGGGTGATGCAATAACTCTCGACAAAAGTCTGACTTACTTGTTGTTTCTCTCAACTCAGTTGTTACAGAGGACATGCAAACGCAACACTCAGTCTGAAGCAATTTTCTCAAAAGTACTTTTTACAGACCTGTTCTTTTTCCTAATTCAGTAATTGCAGTGGACACGCGACGGCCATACTCAGTGTGATGCTTTTTTCTAGAAATTTTTTTAGCAAACCTGCTTTTTTTCTAATTCAATAATTGCAAAAGACATGCGACAGCCATACTCAGTGTGATGCAACTTTTCTGAAAATACCTTTTACAGACCTGTTCTTTTTCTAAGTCAGTACTTACGGAGGACATGCGACGGCCAATTTCAATGTGATGCAATAACATTCAAAAAAAGTCTTACATACCGGTCGTTTCTCCTTCTTCAGTTTTTACAGAGGACATGCGAACGCAATACTCAGTGTGAAGCAGTTTTCTCAAAAGCTTTTCTTACAGACCTGTTCTTTTTCCTAATTCAGTAATTGCAGAAGACATGCAACGGCCATACTCAGTGTGATGCATTTTTCTCGAAATTTTTTTTCTACAGATCTGCTTTTTTTTTCTAATTGAGTAATTACAGAAAACATGCGACGGTCATACTCACTGTGATGCAATTTTCTCAAAAATACCTTTTACAGAACTGTTCTTTTTCTAATTCAGTACTTACAGAGGACGTGCGACGGCCAATTTCAGGGTGATGCAATACCTCTCGACAAAAGTCTGACATACTTGTTGTTTCTCCTAACTCAGTTTTTTAGAGGACATGCGAACGCCATACCCAGAGTGATGCAGCTTTCTCAAAAGTACTATTCACAAAACTGTTTTTTTTTCCTAACTCAGTGCCTACAGAGGACATGCGAGGACCATACTCAATGTGATGCAACTTTTCTCAAAAATACTTTTTACAGACCTGTTCTTTTTCCTAATTCAATACTTACAGAGGACATGGGACGGTCATACTCAGTGTGATGAAATAACTCTCGAAAAAAAGTCTATCATACCTGTTGTTTCTCCTACTTCTGTTTGTACAGAGGACATGCGAACGCCATACCCAGTGTAATGCAATTTTCTCGAAAGTACTTTTCACAGACTTGTCCTTTTTCCTAATTCACTACCTACAGAGGACATGCGACTGCCGTACTCATTGTGATGCAATAACTCTCCAAAAAAAGCCTTACATAACTGTTGTTTCTCCTACTTCAGTTTCTACAGAGTAGATGTGAACGCCATACTGAGTGCGATGCAATTTTTCTCAAAAGTACTTTTTACAGACCTGCTCTTTTTCCTAATTGAGTTCCTACAGAGGACATGCGACGGCCATAGTTAGTGTGATGCATTAACTCTTGAAAAAAGTATTACATACCTGTTGTTTCTCCCGTTTCAGTTTGTACAGAGTACGTGCGAACGCCATACTCAGTGTGATGCAATTTTTCTAAAAAGTATTTTTTACAGACCTGTTTTTTTCTCTTAATTCAGTACCTACAGAGAACATGCGATGGCCATACTCAGTGTGATGCAATAACACTCAAAAAAAGTCTTACATACCTGTTCATTCTCCTACTTCAGTTTTTACAGAGGACATGCGAACGCTATACTCAGTTTGATGCAATTTTTCTCACAAGTACTTTTACAGCCACATCCTTTTTCCTAATTTAGCACTCGCAGAGGACATGCGACGGCCATACTCAGTGTAATGCAAATTTTCTCAAAAACATTTTTTACCGCCCTGTTCTTTTTCCTAATTCAGTACTTACAGAGGACATGCAAACGCCATATTCAGTGTGATGCAATACCTCTCGACAAAAGTCTGACATTCTTGTTGTTTCTCCTAACTCAGTTTTTTAGAGGACATGCGAACGCCATACCCAGAGTGATGCAGCTTTCTCAAAAGTACTATTCACAAAACTGTTCTTTTTTTCCTAACTCAGTGCCTACAGAGGACATGCTAGGACCATACCCAGTGTGATGCAATTTTCTCGACAGTACTTTTCACAGAATTGTCCTTTTTCCTAATTCACTACCTACAGAGGACATGCGACTGCCCTACTCATTGTGATGCAATAACTCTCCAAAAAAAGTCTTACATACCTGTTGTTTCTCCTACTTCAGTTTCTACAGAGGAAATGTGAACGCCATACTCGGTGCGATGCAATTTTTCTCAAAAGTACTTTTTACAGACCTGCTCTTTTTCCTAATTGAGTTCCTACAGAGGACATGCGACGGCCATAGTTAGTGTGATGCAATAACTCTTGAAAAAAGTATTACATACCTGTTGTTTCTCCCGTTTCATTTTGTACATAGTACGTGCGAACGCCATACTCAGTGTGATGCAATTTTTCTAAAAAGTACTTTTTACAGACCTGTTTTTTCCTCTTAATTCAGTACCTACAGAGGACATGCGATGGCCATACTCAGTGTGATGCAATAACACTCAAAAAAAGTCTTACATACCTGTTCATTCTCCTACTTCAGTTTTTACAGAGGACATGCGCCGGCCATACTCAGTGTAGTGCAAATTTTCTCAAAAACATTTTTTACCGCCCTGTTTTTTTTCGTAATTCAGTACTTACAGAGGACATGCAAACGCCATATTCAGTGTGATGCAATACCTCTCGACAAAAGTCTGACATACTTGTTGTTTCTCCTAACTCAGTTTTTTAGAGGACATGCGAACGCCATACCCAGAGTGATGCAGCTTTCTCAAAAGTACTATTCACAAAACTGTTCTTTTTTTCCTAACTCAGTGCCTACAGAGGACATGCGAGGACCAAACCCAGTGTGATGCAATTTTCTCGAAAGTACTTTTCACAGACTTGTTCTTTTTCCTAATTCACTACCTACAGAGGACATGCGACTGCCGTACTCATTGTGATGCAATAACTCTCCAAAAAAAGTCTTACATACCTGTTGTTTCTCCTACTTCAGTTTCTACAGAGGAAATGTGAACGCCATACTCAGTGCGATGCAATTTTTCTCAAAGGTACTTTTTACAGACCTGCTCTTTTTCCTAATTGAGTTCCTACAGAGGACATGCGACGGCCATAGTTAGTGTGATGCAATAACTCTTGAAAAAAGTATTACATACCTGTTGTTTCTCCCGTTTCAGTTTGTACAGAGTACGTGCGAACGCCATACTCAGTGTGATGCAATTTTTCTAAAAAGTACTTTTTACAGACCTGTTTTTTTCTCTTAATTCAGTACCTACAGAGGACATGCGATGGCCATACTCAGTGTGATGCAATAACACTCAAAAAAAGTCTTACATACCTGTTCATTCTCCTACTTCAGTTTTTGAAGAGGACATGCGAACGCTATACTCAGTTTGATGCAATTTTTCTCACAAGTACATTTACAGCCATATCTTTTTTCCTAATTTAGCACTCGCAGAGGACATGCGCCGGCCATACTCAGTGTAATGCAAATTTTCTCAAAAACATTTTTTACCGCCCTGTTCTTTTTCCTAATTCAGTACTTACAGAAGACATGCAAACGCCATATTCAGTGTGATGCAATAGCTCTCGACAAAAGTCTGACATACTTGTTGTTTCTCCTAACTCAGTTTTTTAGAGGACATGCGAACGCCATACCCAGAGTGATGCAGCTTTCTCAAAAGTACTATTCACAAAACTGTTCTTTTTTTCCTAACTCAGTGCCTACAGAGGACATGCGAGGACCATACCCAGTGTGATGCAATTTTCTCGAAAGTAAATTTTCACAGACTTGTCCTTTTTCCTAATTCACTACCTACAGAGGACATGCGACTGCCGTACTCATTGTGATGCAATAACTCTCCAAAAAAAGTCTTACATACCTGTTGTTTCTCCTACTTCAGTTTCTACAGAGGAAATGTGAACGCCATACCCAGTGCGATGCAATTTTTCTCAAAAGTACTTTTTACAGACCTGCTCTTTTTCCTAATTGAGTTCCTACAGAGGACATGCGACGGCCATAGTTAGTGTGATGCAATAACTCTTGAAAAAGGTATTACATACCTGTTGTTTCTCCCGTTTCAGTTTGTACAGAGTACGTGCGAACGCCATACTCAGTGTGATGCAATTTTTCTAAAAAGTACTTTTTACAGACCTGTTTTTTTCTCTTAATTCAGTACCTACAGAGGACATGCGATGGCCATACTCAGTGTGATGCAATAACACTCAAAAAAAGTCTTACATACCTGTTCATTCTCCTACTTCAGTTTTTACAGAGGTCATGCGAACGCTATACTCAGTTTGATGCAATTTTTCTCACAAGTACTTTTACAGCCATATCCTTTTTCCTAATTTAGCACTCGCAGAGGACATGCGCCGGCCATACTCAGTGTAATGCAAATTTTCTCAAAAACATTTTTTACCGCCCTGTTCTTTTTCCTAATTCAGTACTTACAGAGGACATGCAAACGCCATATTCAGTGTGATGCAGCTTTCTCAAAAGTACTATTCACAAAACTGTTCTTTTTTTCCTAACTCAGTGCCTACAGATGACATGCGAGGACCATACCCAGTGTGATGCAATTTTCTCGAAAGTACTTTTCACAGACTTGTCCTTTTTCCTAATTCACTACCTACAGAGGACATGCGACTGCCGTACTCATTGTGATGCAATAACTCTCCAAAAAAAGTCTTACATACCTGTTGTTTCTCCTACTTCAGTTTCTACAGAGGAAATGTGAACGCCATACTCAGTGCGATGCAATTTTTCTCAAAGGTACTTTTTACAGACCTGCTCTTTTTCCTAATTGAGTTCCTACAGAGGACATGCGACGGCCATAGTTAGTGTGATGCAATAACTCTTGAAAAAAGTATTACATACCTGTTGTTTCTCCCGTTTCAGTTTGTACAGAGTACGTGCGAACGCCATACTCAGTGTGATGCAATTTTTCTAAAAAGTACTTTTTACAGACCTGTTTTTTTCTCTTAATTCAGTACCTACAGAGGACATGCGATGGCCATACTCAGTGTGATGCAATAACACTCAAAAAAAGTCTTACATACCTGTTCATTCTCCTACTTCAGTTTTTGAAGAGGACATGCGAACGCTATACTCAGTTTGATGCAATTTTTCTCACAAGTACTTTTACAGCCATATCTTTTTTCCTAATTTAGCACTCGCAGAGGACATGCGCCGGCCATACTCAGTGTAATGCAAATTTTCTCAAAAATATTTTTTACCGCCCTGTTCTTTTTCCTAATTCAGTACTTACAGAGGACATGCAAACTCCATATTCAGTGTGATGCAATACCTCTCGACAAAAGTCTGACATACTTGTTGTTTCTCCTAACTCAGTTTTTTAGAGGACATGCGAACGCCATACCCAGAGTGATGCAGCTTTCTCAAAATTACTATTCACAAAACTGTTCTTTTTTTCCTAACTCAGTGCCTACAGAGGACATGCGAAGACCATACTCAATGTGATGCAATTTTCTCGAAAGTACTTTTCACAGACATGTCCTTTTTCCTAATTCACTACCTACAGAGGACATGCGACTGCCGTACTCATTGTGATGCAATAACTCTCCAAAAAAAGTCTTACATACCTGTTGTTTCTCCTACTTCAGTTTCTACAGAGGAAATGTGAACGCCATACTCAGTGCGATGCAATTTTTCTCAAAAATACTTTTTACAGACCTGCTCTTTTTCCTAATTGAGTTCCTACAGAGGACATGCGACGGCCATAGTTAGTGTGATGCAATAACTCTTGAAAAAAGTATTACATACCTGTTGTTTCTCCTACTTCAGTTTCTACAGAGGAAATGTGAACGCCATACTAAGTGTGATGCAATTTTTCTAAAAAGTACTTTTTACAGAACTATTTTTTTCTCCTAATTCAGTACCTACAGAGGACATGCGATGGCCATACTCAGTGTGATGCAATAACACTCAAAAAAAGTCTTACATACCTGTTCATTCTTCTACTTCAGTTTTTACAGAGGACATGCGAACGCTATACTCAGTTTGATGCAATTTTTCTCACAAGTACTTTTTACCGACCTGTTCTTTTTCCTAATTCAGTAATTGCAGAAGACGTGCGACGGCCATAATCAGTGTTATGCAATTTTTCTCGAATTTTTTTTACAGACCTGTTCTTTCCTAATTCAGTAATTGGAGAAGACATGCGACGGCCATACTTAGTGTGATGCAGAATTTTCTCAAAACTACCTTTTACAGACCTGTTTTTTCCTAATTCAGTACAACAGAGGACATGCGGCGGCCATACTCATTGTGATTCAATAACTCTCCAAAAAAATCATACATACCTGTTGTTTCCTCCTATTCAGTTTTTACAGAGGATATACGAACGCCATACTAAAAGCGATTCAATTTTTCTCTAAAGTTTTTTTTACAGACCTGCTCTTTTTCCTAATTCAGTGTTTGCAGAGGACATGCGATGGTCATACTCAGTGTGATGCAATAACTCTCGAAAAAAGTCTTTTATACCTGTTGTTTCTCTCACTTCGGTTTTTACAGAGGACATGCGAACGCCATACTCAGTGTGATGCAATTTTTCTCAAAAGTACTTTTAAAGACATGTCCTTTTTCCTAATTTAGCACTCGCAGAGGACATACGACGGCCATACTCAGTGTAATGCAAGTTCTCTCAAGAACACTTTTTACCGATCTGTTCTTTTTCCCAATTCAGTACTTACAGCGGACATGCAAACGCCATACTCAGTGTGATGCAATTTTTCTCAAAAGTACCTTTACAGTCATGTCCTTTTTCCTAATTTAGCACTCGCAGAGGACATACGACGCCCATACTCAGTTTAATGCAAATTTTCTCAAAAACACTTTTTACCGACCTGTTCTTTTTTCCTAATTCAGTATTTACAGAGGACATGCGAACGCCATGCTCAGTGTGATGTAATAACTCTCAAAAAAGTCTTAGATACCTGTTTTTTCTCCTAATTCATTTTTTACAGCGTACATGCGAATCCCATACTCAGTTTGATGCAATTTTTCTCAAAACTAATTTTACAGACCTGTTCTCTTTCCAAATTCAGTTTTTACAGAGGACATGCGACGGCCATACTCAGTTAAAAAACGTTTTACATAAAAACGTTTTACAGACCTGCACTTTTTCCTAATTCGACACTTGCAGAAAATATGCGACGGTCATACTCAGTGTGATACAACTTTTCTCAAAAATACTTCTTACAGACCTGTTCTTTTTCCTAATTCAATACTCACAGAGGACATGCGACGCCCATACTCAGTATGATGTAATAACTCTCGAAAAAAGTCTTACATACCGGTTGTTTCTCCTACTTCAGTTTTTACAGAGGACATGCGAACGCCGTACTCAGTCTGATGCAACTTTTCTCAAAACTACTTCAGTACTTGCAGAGTACATGCGACCGTCATACTCTGTGTGATGCAATAACTCTCGAAAAAAAACTTACATACCTGTTGTTTCTCCTATTTCAATTCTTACAGAGGACATGCGAACAACACACTCAGTATGATGCAATTTTTCTCAGATGTACTTTTTATAGACCTGATGTTTTCCATAATTCAATACATACAGTGAACATGCAATGGCCGTACTCCTTGTGATGCAATAATTCTCCAAAAAAAGTCTTACATACCTGTTGTTTCTCCTACTTCAGTTTCTACAGAGGAAATGCGAACGCCATACTCAGTGCGATGCAATTTTTCTCAAAAGTACTTTTTACAGACCTGCTCTTTTTCCTAATTGAGTTCCTACAGAGTACATGCGACGGCCATAGTTAGTATGATGCAATAACTCTTGAAAAAAGTATTACATACCTGTTGTTTCTCCCGTTTCAGTTTGTACAGAGTACGTGCGAACGCCATACTCAGTGTGATGCACTTTTTCTAAAAATTACTTTTTACAGACCTGTTTTTTTTCTTAATTCAGTACCTACAGAGGACATGCGATGGCCATACTCAGTGTGATGCAATAACACTCAAAAAAAGTCTTACATACTTGTTCATTCTCCTACTTCAGGTTTTACAGAGGACATGCGAACGCTATACTCAGTTTGATGCAATTTTTCTCACAAGCACTTTTTACCGACCTGTTCTTTTTCCTAATTCAGTATTTGCAGAAGACGTGCGACGGCCATAATCAGTGTTATGCAATTTTTCTCGAATTTTTTTACAGACCTGTTTTTTCCTAATTCAGTAATTGGAGAAGACATGCGACGGCCAAACTCAGTGCGATGCCATAACTCTCGATAAAAGTCTGACATACTTGTTGTTTCCTCCTATTCAGTTTTTACAGAGGATATGCGAACGCCATACTACTCAAAGCGATTCAATTTTTCTCAAAAGTTTTTTTTACAGACCTGCTCTTTTTCCTAATTCAGTGTTTGCAGAGGACATGCGATGGTCATACTCAGTGTGATGCAAATTTTCCCAAAAATAGATTTTACAGACATGTTCTTTTTCCTAATTCAGTACTTACTGAAAATATTGGACGACCATACTCAGTGTGATGCAATAACTCTCGAAAAAAGTCTTTATACGTGTTGTTTCTCTCACTTCGGTTTTTACAGAGGACACGCGAACGCCATACTCAGTCTGATGCAATTTTTCTCAAAACTACTTTTCCAGAATTTTTTTTTCTAATTCAGTACTTGCAGAGGACATGCAAACGCCATACTCAGTCTGATGCAACTTTTCTCAAAACTACTTTTTCAGAACTTTTTTTCCTAATTCAGTACTTGCAGAGTACATACGACCGTCATACTCTGTGTGATGCAATAATTCTCGAAAAAAAATTACATACCTTTTGTTTCTCCTATTTCAATTCTTACAGAGGACATGCAAACAACACACTCAGTATGATGCAATTTTTCTCAGAAGTACTTTTTATAGACCTGTTGTTTTCCATAATTCAATACAAGAGTGAACATGCGATGGCCATACTCAACGGGATGCAATAACTCTGGAAAAAAGTCTTACATACCGGTTGTTTCTCCTACTTCAGTTTTTACAGAGGACATGCGAACGCCATACTCAGTCTGATGCAACTTTTCTCAAAACTACTTTTTCAGAACTTTTTTTTCCTAATTCAGTACTTGCAGAGTACATGCAACCGTCATACTCTGTGTGATGCAATAATTTTCGAAAAAAAATTACATACCTGTTGTTTCTCCTATTTCAATTCTTACAGAGGACATGCGAACAATACACTCAGTATGATGCAATTTTTCTCAGAAGTACTTTTTATAGACCTGTTGTTTTCCATAATTCAATACAACAGTGAACATGCGATGGCCATACACTGTGTGATGCAATAACTCTCGAAAAAAAACTTACAAATCTGTTGTTTCTCCTCTTTCAGTTTTTACAGAGGAAATGCGAACAACACACTCAGTGTGATGCATTTTTCCTCAGACGTAGTTTTTATAGACCTGTTCTTTTCCATAAGTCAGTACTTACTGTCGACATGCGAGGACCATACTCAGTGTGATGCAATATCTCAGGAAAAAATCTTTGATACCTGTTGTTTCTCCTACATCAATTTTTACAGAGGACATGCAAACAACACGCTCAGTGTGATGCAATTTTTCTCAGAAGTACTTTTTATAGACCTGTTATTTTTCCTAATTCAGTAATTGCAGAAGACATTCGACGGCCATACTCAGTGTGTTGCAATAACTCTCGATAAAAGTCTGAAATACTTGTCGTTTCTCCTAACTCAGTTTTTACAGAGGACATGCGAACACAACACTCAGTCTGAAGCAATTTTCTCGAAAATACTTTTTACAGACCTGTTCTTTTTCCTATTTCAGTAATTGCAGAAGACATGCAACGGCCATACTCAGTGTGAAGCAGTTTTCTCAAAAGCACTTTTTACAGACCTGTTCTTTTCCTAATTCAATAATTGCAGAAGACATGCGACGGCCATGCTCAGTGTGTTGCAATAACTCTCGATAAAAGTCTGACATACTTGTCGTTTCTCCTAACTCAGTTTTTACAGAGGACATGCGAACACAACACTCACTCTGAAGCAATTTTCTCGAAAAAACTTTTTACAGACCTCTTCTTTTTCCTAATTCAGTAATTGCAGAAGACATGCAACGGCCATACTCAGTGTGATGCATTTTTCTCGAAATTTTTTTTTTACAGATCTGCTTTTTTTCTAATTCAGTAATTGCAGAAGACATGCGACGTTCAAACTCAGTGTGATGCAACTTTTCTCAAAAATTTCTCTTACAGACCTGTTCTTTTTCTAATTCAGTACTCACAGAGGACGTGCGACGGCCAATTTCGGGGTGATGCAATGACTCTCGTTAAAAGTCTGACATACTTGTTGTTTCTCCTAACTCAGTTTTTACAAAGGAAATGCGAACGCAATACCCAGTGTGATGCAACTTTCTCAAAAGTACTATTCACAAAACTTCTTTTTTTCCTAACTCAGTGCCTACAGAGGACATGCGAACACAACACTCAGTCTGAAGCAATTTTCTCGAAAATACTTTTTACAGACCTGTTCTTTTTCCTATTTCAGTAATTGCAGAAGACATGCAACGGCCATACTCAGTGTGAAGCAGTTTTCTCAAAAGCACTTTTTACAGACCTGTTCTTTTCCTAATTCAATAATTGCAGAAGACATGCGACGGCCATGCTCAGTGTGTTGCAATAACTCTCGATAAAAGTCTGACATACTTGTCGTTTCTCCTAACTCAGTTTTTACAGAGGACATGCGAACACAACACTCACTCTGAAGCAATTTTCTCGAAAATACTTTTTACAGACCTGTTCTTTTTCCTAATTCAGTAATTACAGAAGACATGCAACGGCCATACTCAGTGTGATGCATTTTTCTCGAAATTTTTTTTTTACAGATCTGCTTTTTTTCTAATTCAGTAATTGCAGAAGACATGCGACGGTCATACTCAGTGTGATGCAACTTTTCTCAAAAACACCTTTTACAGACCTGTTCTTTTTCTAACTCAATACTTACAGAGGATGTGCGGCGGCCAATTTCAGGGTGATGCAATAACTCTCGACAAAAGTCTGACATACTTGTTGTTTCTCCTAACTCAGTTTTTACAAAGGAAATGCGAACGCAATACCCAGTGTGATGCAGCTTTCTCAAAAGTACTATTCACAAAACTTCTTTTTTTCCTAACTCAGTGCCTACAGAGGACATGCGAGGACCATACTCAATGTGATGCAACTTTTCTCAAAAATACTTTTTACAGACCTGTTCTTTTTCTAAATCAATACTTACAGAGGACGTGCGGCGGCCAATTTCAGGGTGATGCAATAACTCTCGACAAAAGTCTACCATACCTGTTGTTTCTCCTACTTCTGTTTTTACAGAGGACATGCGAACGCTATACTCAGTTTGATGTAATTTTTCTCACAAGTAATTTCACAGACCTGTTCTTTTTCCTAACTCAGTAATTGCAGAAGACATGCGACGGCCATAATCAGTGTGATGCAATTTTTCTCGAATTTTTTCACAGACCTGTTTTTTCCTAATTCAGTAATTGGAGAAGACATGCGACGGCCATACTCAGTGTGATGCAGAATTTTCTCAAAACTACCTTTTACAACCTGTTTTTTTCTAATTCAGTACTTACAGAGGACGTGCGACGTCCAAACTCAGTGCGATGCCATAACTCTCGATAAAAGTCTGACATACTTGTTGTTTCCTCCTATTCACTTTTTACAGAGGATATGCGAACGCCATACTCAAAGCGATTCAATTTTCCTCAAAAGTTTTTTTTACAGACCTGCTCTTTTTCCTAATTCAGTGTTTGCAGAGGACATGCGATGGTCATACTCAATGTGATGCAAATTTTTCCAAAAATAGATTTTACAGACAGGTTCATTTTCCTAATTCAGTACTTACTGAAAATATGGGACGACCATACTCAGTGTGATGCAATAACTCTCGAAAAAAGTCTGTTGTTTCTCCCACTTCGGTTTTTACAGAGGACATGCGAACGCCATACTTAGTGTGATGCAATTTTTCTCAAAAGTACCTTTACAGGCATGTCCTTTTTCCTAATTTAGCAATCGCAGAGGACATACGACGGCCATACTCAGTGTAATGCACGTTTTCTCAAGAACACTTTTAACCGATCTGTTCTTTTTCCTAATTCAGTACTTACAGTGGACATGCAAACGCCATACTCAGTATGATGCAATTTTTCTCAAAAGTAGTTTTTCAGTCATGTCCTTTTTCCTAATTTAGCACTCGCAGAGGACATACGACGGCCATACTCAGTGTAGTGCAAATTTTCTCAAAAACACTTTTTACCGACCTGTTCTTTTTCCTAATTCAGTACTTACAGAGGACATGCGAATTCCATACTCAGTTTGATGCAATTTTTCTCAAAACTAATTTTACAGACCTGTTCTCTTTCCTAATTCAGTACTTACAGAGGACATGCGACGGCCATACTCAGTTAAAAAACGTTTTTCATAAAAACGTTTTACATACCAGCAAATTTTTTTTTTACAGATCTGCTTTTCTTCTAATTCAGTAATTTCAGAAGAGATGCAACGGTCATACTTAGTGTGATGCAACTTGTCTCAAAAATACCTTTTACAGACCTGTTCTTTTTCTTACTCAGTACTTACAGAGGACGTGCGGCGGCCAATTTCAGGGTGATGCAATAACTCTCGACAAAAGTCTGACATACTTGTTGTTTCTCCTAACTCAGTTTTTACAAGGGAAATGCGAACGCCATACCCAGTGTGATGCAAATTTCTCAAAATTACTATTCACAAATCTTCTTTTTTTCCTAACTCAGTGCCTACAGAGGACATTCGAGGACCATACTCAATGTGATGCAACTTTTCTCAAAAATACTTTTTACAGACCTGTTCTTTTTCCTAATTCAATACTTACAGAGGATACGGGACGGTCAGACTCAGTGTGATGCAATAACTCTCGAAAAAAAGTCTACCATACCTGTTGGTTCTCCTACTTCTGTTTTTACAGAGGACATGCGAACGCCATACCCAGTGTGATGCAATTTTCTCGAAAGTACCTTTCACAGACTTAGCCTTTTTCCTAATTCACTACCTACAGAGTACATGCGACGGCCGTATTCATTATGATGCAATAACTCACCAAAAAAAGTCTTAAATACCTGTTGTTTCTCCTACTTCAGTTTCTACAGAGCAATTGAAATTTTTCTAAAAAGTACTTTTTACAGACCTATTCTTTTTTCCTAATTCAGTACCTACAGAAGACATGCGATGGCCATACTCAGTGTGATGCAAAAACACTCAAAAAAAGTCTTACATACCTGTTCATTCTCCTACTTCAGTTTTTACAGAGGACATGCGAACGCTATACTCAGTTTGATGCAATTTTTCTTACAAGTAATTTTACAGACCTGTTCTTTTTCCTAATTCAGTAATTGCAGAAGACGTGCGACGGCCATAATCAGTGTGATGCAATTTTTCTCGAATTTTTTCACAGACCTGTTTTTTCCTAATTCAGTAATTGGAGAAGACATGCGACAGCCATACTCAGTGTGATGCAGAATTTTCTCAAAACTACCTTTTACAACCTGTTTTTTTTCTAATTCAGTACTTACAGAGGACGGGCGACGTCCAAACTCAGTGCGATGCCATAACTCTCGATAAAAGTCTGACATACTTGTTGTTTCCTCCTATTCACTTTTTACAGAGGATATGCGAACGCCATACTCAAAGCGATTCAGTTTTTCTCAAAAGTTTTTTTACAGTTCTGCTCTTTTTCCTAATTCAGTGTTTGCAGAGGACATTCGATGGTCATACTCAATGTGATGCAAATTTTCCCAAAAATAGATTTTACAGACATGTTCTTTTTCCTAATTCAGTACTTACTGAAAATATGAGACGACCATACTCAGTGTGATGCAATAACTCTCGAAAAAAGTCTGTTGTTTCTCCCACTTCGGTTTTTACAGAGGACATGCAAACGCCATACTCAGTGTGATGCAATTTTTCTCAAAAGTACTTTTACAGGCATGTCCTTTTTCCTAATTTAGCACTCGCAGAGGACGTACGACGGCCATACTCAGTGTAATGCAAATTTTCTCAAAAACACTTTTTACCGACCTGTTCTTTTTCCTAATTCAGTACTTACAGAGGACATGCGAACGCCATACTCAGTGTGATGCAATAACTCTCAAAAAATCTTAGATATCTGTTTTTTCTCCTAAATCATTTTTTGCAGCGTACATGCGAATTCCATACTCAGTTGATGCAATTTTTCTCAAAACTAATTTTAGAGACCTGTTCTCTTTCCTAATTCAGTACTTACAGAGAACATGCGATGGCCATACTCAGCAGGATGCAATAACTCTCGAAAAAAAGTCATACATACCTGTTGTTTCTCCTACTTCAGTTTTTACAGAGGACATGCGAACGCCATACTCAGTCCGATGCAATTTTTCTCAAAACTACTTTTCCAGAACTTTTTTTCTAATTCAATACTTACAGAGGACATGCGAACGCCATACTCAGTGTGATGCAATAACTCTCAAAAAAGTCTTAGATACCTGTTTTTTCTCCTAATTCATTTTTTACAGCGTACATGCAAATTCCATACTGAGTTTGATGCAATTTTTCTCAAAACTAATTTTACAGACCTGTTCTCTTTCCTAATTCAGTACTTACAGAGGACATGCGAACGCCATACTCTGTGTGATGCAATAAATCTCGAAAAAAAATTACCCACCTGTTGTTTCTCCTATTTCAATTTTTACAGAGGACATGCAAACAACACACTCAGTATGATGCAATTTTTCTCAGAAGTACTTTTCCAGAACTTTTTTTTCTAATTCAGTACTTGCAGAGGACATGCGACCGTCATACTCTGTGTGATGCAATAACTCTCGAAAAAAAACTCAGATACCTATTGTTTCTCCTACATCAATTTTTACAGAGGACATGCAAAAAACACACTCAGTTTGATGCAATTTTTCTCAGAAGTACTTTTTATGACCTGTTTTTTTTCATAATTCAAAACTTACAGAGGACATGCGACGGCCATGTTCAGTGTGATGCAATATTTCGCGAAAAAAGACTTACATACCTGTTGTTCCACCTTCTTCAGTTTTTACAAAGGACGTGTGAACGCCATACTCAGTATGATGCAATTTTTCTCAAAAGTACTTTTACAGCCATATCCTTTTTCCTAATTTAGCACTCACAGAGGACATGCGCCGGCCATACTCAGTGTAATGCAAATTTTCTCAAAAACATTTTTTACCGCCCTGTTCTTTTCCCTAATTCAGTACTTACAGAGGACATGCAAACGCCATATTCAGTGTGATGCAATAACTCTCAAAAAATCGTAGATACCTGTTTTTTCTCCTAATTCGGTTTTTACAGCGTAGATGCGAATTCCATACTCAGTTTGATGCAGTTTTTCTCAAACTTAATTTTACAGACCTGTTCTCTTTCCTAAGTCAGTACTTACAGAGGACATGCAAACGCCATATTCAGAGTGTGCAATAACTCTCAAAAAAGTCTTAGATACCTGTTTTTTCTCCTATTTCAGTTTTTACAGAGGACATGCGAACGCCATACTCAGTCCGATGCAGTTTTTCTCAAAACTACTTTTCCAGGACTTTTTTTTCCTAATTCAGTACTTGCAGAGGACATGCGACCGTCATACTCTGTGTGATGCAATAACTCTCGAAAAAGTCTTAGATACCTGTTTTTTCTCCTAATTCAAATTTTACAGAGTAGATGCGAATTCCATACTCAGTTTGATGCAGTTTGTCTCAAAATTAATTTTACAGACCTGTTCTTTTTCCTAAATCAGTACTTACAGAGGACATGCAAACTCCATATTCAGTGTGATGCAATCACTCTCAAAAAAGTCTTAGATACCTGTTTTTTCTCCTAATTCAAATTTTACAGCGTAGATGCGAATTCCATACTCAGTTTGATGCAGTTTTTCTCAAAATTAATTTTACAGACCTGTTGTCGTTCCTAATTCAGTTCTTACAGAGGACATGCAAACGCCATACTCATTCCGATGCAATTTTTCTCAAAACTACTTTTCCAGGACATTTTTTTCCTAATTCAGTACTTGCAGAGGACATGCGACCGACATACTCTATGTGATGCAATAACTCTCGAAAAAAAACTTATATACCTGTTGTTTCTCCTACATCAATTTTTACAGAGGGCATGCGAACAACACTCTCAGACTCAGTGTGATGCAATTTTTCTCAGAAGTACTTTTTATACCTGTTCTTTTCCGTAATTCAAAAATTACAGAGGACATGCGACGGCCATGTTCAGTGTGATGCAATGATTCGCGAAAAATGTCTTACATACCTGTTGTTCCACCTTCTTCAGTTTTTACAGAGGACGTGCGAACGCCATACTCAGTATGATGCAATTTTTCTCAAAAGTACTTTTCACAGACCTGTTCTTTTTCCTAATTCAATATTTACCTGGTACATACGACGGCCATACTCAGTATGATGCAAAAACTCTCGAGAAAAAACTTACATACCTGTTGTCTCTCCTACTTCAGTTCTTACAGAGAATAAGCGAACGCCATAACCAGTGTGATGCAATTTTTCTCAAAATTAATTTTACAGCCATATCCTTTTTCCTAATTTAGCACTCGCAGAGGACATGCGACGGCCATACTCAGTGTAATGCAAACTTTCTCAAAAACATTTTTTACCGACCTGTTCTTTTTCCTAATTCAGTACTTACAGAGGACATGCAAACGCCATATTCAGTGTAAACACTAACTCTCAAAAAAGTCCTAGATACCTGTTTTTTCTCCTAATTCAGTTTTTACAGCGTAGATGCGAATTCCATACTCAATGCGATGCAATTTTTCTCAAAAGTACTTTCTAAAGACCTGTTCTTTTTCCTAATTCAAAACCTACAGATGACATGCGACAGCAATACTCAGCGTGATGCAATAACACTCAAAAAAAGTCTTACAAACCTGTCCTTTCTCCTACATCAGTTTTTACAGAGGACATGCGAACGCCATACTCAATGTGATGCATTTTTTTCTCGAAAATACTTCTTACAGACCTGTTCTCTTTCCTAATTCAGTACTTACAGAGGACATGCGAACGCCATACTCAGTCCGATGTAATTTTTCTCAAAATAACTTTTCCAGAACTTTTTTTCCTAATTCAGTACTTGCAGAGGACATGTGATTGTCATACTCAGTGAAAAGCATATTTTCTCAAAAAATTTTTTTACCGACCTGTTCTTTTTCCTAATTCAGTATTTACAGAGGACATGCAAACGCCATATTCAGTGTGATGCAATAACTCTCAAAAAGAGTCTTAGATACCTGTTTTTTCTCCTAATTCAGTTTTTACAGCGTAGATGCGAATTCCATACTCAGTTTGATGAAGTTTGTCTCAAAATTAATTTTACAGACCTGTTATTTTTCCTAAATCAGTACTTACAGAGGACATGCAAACGCCATATTCAGTGTGATGCAATAACTCTCAAAAAAGTCTTAGATACCTGTTTTTTCTCCTAATTCAAATTTTACAGCGTAGATGCGAATTCCATACTCAGTTTGATGCAGTTTTTCTCAAAATTAATTTTACAGACCTGTTCTCTCTCCTAATTCAGTACTTACAGAGGACATGCGAACGCCATACTCAGTCCGATGCAATTTTTCTCAAAACTACTTTTCCAGAAATTTTTTTTCTAATTCAGTACTTGCAGAGGACATGTGACCGTCATATTTTTTTGTGATTCAATAACTCTCGAAAAAAACTTATATACCTGTTGTTTCTCCTTCATCAATTTTTACAGAGGACATGCGAACAACACACTCAGTGTGATGCAATTTTTCTCAGAAGTTTTTTAGACATGTTCTTTTCCATAATTCAGTACCTACAGAGGACATGCGACGGCCATGTTCAGTGTGATGCAATATTTCGCGAAAAAAGTCTTACATACCTGTTGTTCCACCTTCTTCAGTTTTTACAGAGGACGTGCGAACACCATACTCATTATGATACATTTTTTCTCAAAGTTTATTTTTAGACCTGTTCTCTTTCCTAATTCAGTACTTGCAGCAGACATGCGACGGCCATTCTCAGTGTAATGCAAATTTTCTCAAAAACATTTTTTACCGACCTGTTCTTTTTCTTAATTCAATACTCACAGAGGACATGCGACGGCCATACTTAGTATGATGTAATAACTCTAAAAAAGAGTCTTACATACCTGTTGTTTCTCCTACTTCAGTTTTTACAGAGGACATGCGACGGCCATACTCATTGTGATTCAAAAACCCTTTAAAAAGTCTAACAAACCTGTCCTTTCTCCTACTTCAGTTTTTACAGAGGACATGCGACCGCCACACTCAGTGTGATGCTTTGTTTCTCAAAAGTACTTTCTACAGACTTGTTATTATTCCTAGTTCAATATCTACAGAGGACATGCGACGGAAATACTCAGTGTGATGCAATAACACTCAAAAAAAGTCTTACAAACCTGTCCTTTCTCCTACTTCAGTTTTTACAGAGGACATGCAAAAGCCATACTCAGTGTGATGCAATAACTCTGCAAAAAGTTCTTTGATACCTGTTGTTTCTCCAACTTCAGTCTTTACAGAGGACATGCGAATGCCATACTCAATGCGATGCAATTTTTCTCAAAAGTACTTTCTAAAGACCTGTTCTTTTTCCTAATTCAATACCTACAGATGACATGCGACAGCAATACTCAGTGTGATGCAATAACACTCAAAAAAAGTCTTACAAACCTGTCCTTTCTCCTACTTCAGTTTTTACAGAGGACATGCGAACGCCATACTCAGTGTGATGCATTTTTTCTCGAAAATATTTCTTACAGACCTGTTCTTTTTCCTAATTCAGTACTTGCAGAGGACATGCGACCGCCATACTCCGTGTGATGCAATAACTCACGAAAAAAGTCTTACATACCTGTTGATTCTCCTACTTCAGATTTTACAGAGGACATGCGACCGCCACACTCAGTGTGATGCTATGTTTCTCAAAAGTACTTTCTACAGACTTGTTATTATTCCTAATTCAATACCTACAGATGACATGCGACAGCAATACTCAGTGTGATGCAATAACACTCAAAAAAAGTCTTACAAACCTGTCCTTTCTCCTACTTCAGTTTTTACAGAGGACATGCGAACGCCATACTCAGTGTGATGCATTTTTTCTCGAAAATATTTCTTACAGACCTGTTCTTTTCCTAATTCAAAACTTGCAGAGGATATGCGACGGCCATACTCAGTGTGATTCAAAAACCCTTAAAAAAGTCTAACAAACCTGTCCTTTCTCCTACTTCAGATTTTACAGAGGACATGCGACCGCCACACTCAGTGTGATGCTATGTTTCTCAAAAGTACTTTCTACAGACTTGTTATTATTCCTAGTTCAATATCTACAGAGGACATGCGACGGAAATACTCAGTGTGATGCAATAACACTCAAAAAAAGTCTTACCAACCTGTCCTTTCTCCTACTTCAGTTTTTACAGAGGACATGCAAACGCCATACTCAGTGTGATGCAATAACTCTGGAAAAAGTTTTTTGATACCTGTTGTTTCTCCAACTTCAGTCTTTACAGAGGACATGAAAACGCCATACTCAGTGTGATGCAATTTTTCTCAAAAGTACTTTCTAAAGACCTGTTCTTTTTCCTAATTCAATACCTACAGATGACATGCGACAGCAATACTCAGTGTGATACAATTTTTCTCGAAAATACTTCTTACAGACCTGTTCTTTTTCCTAATTCAATACTTGCAGAGGATATGCGACAGCCATACTCAGTGTGATGCAATAACTCTCGAAAAAAAGGCTTACATACCTGTTGTTTCTCCTACTTCAGTTATTACAGATGACAAGCGACAGCAATACTCAGTGTGATGCAATTTTTCTCGAAAATACTTCTTACAGACCTGTTCTTTTTCCTAATTCAATACCTACAGATGACATGCGACAGCAATACTCAGTGTGATGCAATAACACTCAAAAAAAGTTTTACCAACCTGTCCTTTCTCCTACTTCAGTTTTTACAGAGGACATGCGAACGCCATACTCAGTGTGATGCAAGAACTCTGGAAAAAGTTTTTTGATACCTGTTGTTTCTCCAACTTCAGTCTTTACAGAGGACATGAAAACGCCATACTCAGTGTGATGCAATTTTTCTCAAAAGTACTTTCTAAAGACCTGTTCTTTTTCCTAATTCAATACCTACAGATGACATGCGACAGCAATACTCAGTGTGATGAAATTTTTCTCGAAAATACTTCTTACAGACCTGTTCTTTTTCCTAATTCAATACTTGCAGAGGATATGCGACAGCCATACTCCGTGTAATGCAATAACTCTCGAAAAAAAACTTACATACCTGTTGTTTCTCCTACTTCAGTTTTTACATAGGAAATGCAAACAACACACTCAGTGTGATGCATTTTTTCTCAGAAGTAGTTTTTATAGACCTGTTCTTTTTCCTAATTCAATACCTACAGATGACATACGACGGCAATACTCAGTGTGATGCAATATCACTCAAAAAAGTCTTACAAACCTGTCCTTTCTCCTACTTCAGTTTTTACAGAGGACATGCGAACGCCATACTCAGTGTGATGCATTTTTTCTCGAAAATACTTCTTACAGACCTGTTCTTTTCCTAATTCAAAACCTACAGATGACATACGACGGCAATACTCAGTGTGATGCAATAACTCTCGAAAAAAGTTTTACATACCTGTTGTTTCTCCTACTTCAGTTTTTACAGAGGAAGTGCGAACAACACACTCAGTGTGATGCATTTTTCCTCAGAAGTAGTTTTTACAGACCTGTTCTTTTCCATAAGTCAGTACTTACTGTCGACATGCGAGGGCCATACTCAGTGTGATGCAATAACTCTGGAAAAAATCTTTGATACCTGTTGTTTCTCCTACTTCAGTCTTTACAGAGGACATGCGAACGCCATACTCAGTGTGATGCATTTTTTCTCGAAAATACTTCTTACAGACCTGTTCTTTTCCTAATTCAAAACCTACAGATGACATACGACGGCAATACTCAGTGTGATGCAATAACTCTCGAAAAAAGTTTTACATACCTGTTGTTTCTCCTACTTCAGTTTTTACAGAGGAAGTGCGAACAACACACTCAGTGTGATGCATTTTTCCTCAGAAGTAGTTTTTATAGACCTGTTCTTTTCCATAAGTCAGTACTTACTGTCGACATGCGAGGGCCATACTCAGTGTGATGCAATAACTCTGGAAAAAATCTTTGATACCTGTTGTTTCTCCTACTTCAGTTTTCACAGAGGACATGCAAACGCCAAACTCAGTCTGATGCAATTTTTCTCATAAGTATTTTTCAGAACTTTTTTTTGAAAAATACCTTTTTTACAGAAAAAATTCAGTACATACAGAGGACATGAGACTGCCATACTCTGTGTGAAGCAAAAACTCTCGGAAAAAACTTACATACCTGTTGTTTCTCCTACTTCAGATTTTACAGAGGACATGCGATCAACACACTCAGTGTGATGCAATTTTTCTCAGAAGTAGTTTTTATAGACCTATTCTTTTCCATAAGTCAGTACTTACTGTCGACATGCGAGGGCCATACTCAATGTGATGCAATAACTCTGGAAAAAATCTTTGATACCTGTTGTTTCTCCTACTTCAGTCTTTACAGAGGACATGCGAACGCCATACTCAGTGTGATGCGATTTTTCTCAAAAGTTTTTTTTACAGACCTGTTCTTTTTCCTAATTCAGTACCTACAGAGGACATGCGACGGCCATGATCAGTGTGATGCAATAACACTTGAAAAAAGTATTTTTTTTCTGTTGTTTCTCCTACTTCAGTTTTCACAGAGGACAAGCAAACGCCAAACTCAGTCTGATGCAATTTTTCTCAAAAGTATTTTTCAGAATTTTTTTCTGAAAAATAGTTTTTTTTCAGAAAAAATTCAGTACATACAGAGGACATGAGACCGCCATACTCTGTGTGAAGCAATAACTCTCGAAAAAAACTTACATACCTGTTGTTTCTCCTACTTCAGTTTTTACAGACGACATGCAAACAACACACTCAGTGTGATCCAATTTTTCTCAGAAGAACTTTTTATAGATCTGTTTTTTTTTCAAAATTCATTACTTACAGTCGGCATGCGAGGGTCATACTCAGTGTGATGCAATGACTCTCGAAAAAAGTCTTACATACCTGTTGATTCTCCTACTTCTAGTTTTACAGAGGATATGCTACAGAGGATATGCACTCAAAAAAAGTCTTACAAACCTGTCATTTCTCCCACTTCAGTTTTTACAGAGGACATGCGAGCGCCATACTCTGTGTGATGCGAATTTTCTCAAAAATAATTTCTACAGACATGTTCTTTTTTCCTAATTCAACACCTACAGAGGACATGCGAACGCCATACTCAGTGTGATGCATTTTTTCTCGAAAATATTTCTTACAGACCGGTTCTTTTTCCTAATTCAGTACTTGCAGAGGACATTCGACCGTCACACTCGGTGTGATGCAATAACTCTGGAAAAAAACTTACATACCTGTTCTTTCTTCTACTTCAGTTTTTACAGAGGACATGCCAACGACACACTCAGTGTGATGCAATTTTTCTCAGAAGTACTTTTTATAGACCTGTTCTTTTCCATATTTCAGTACTTACTGTCGACATGCGAGGCCCATACTCAGTGTGATGCAATCACACTGGGCGTGGAATAAAGTCTTTGTTACCTGCTGTTTCTCCTACTTCAGTTTTTACAGAGGACAAGCGAGCGCCATACTCAGTCTTACGCAATTTTTCTCAAAAGGAATTTTTACAGACCTGTTCTATTTTCTAATTCAGTACCTACAGAGGACATGCGACGGCCATGATCAATGTGATGCAATAAAACTTGAAAAAAGTCTTTCAGACCTGATGTTTCTCCTACTTAAATTTTTACAGAGGACAAGCTAAAGCCATACTCAGTCTGATGCAATTTTTCTCAGAAGTACTTTTTATAGATCTGTTCTTTTCCATAATTCAGTACTTACAGTCGACATGCGAGGGTCATAATCAGTGTGATGCAATAACTCTCGAAAAAAGTCTTACATACCTGTTGTTTCTCCTACTTCAGTTTTTACAGAGGACATGCGAACGCCATACTCAGTGTGCTGCGATTTTTCTCAAAAGTACTTTCTACAGACCTGTTCTTTTTCCTATTTCAATACCTACAGAGGACATGCGACGGCAATATTCAGTGTGATGCAATAACACTCAAAAAAAGTCTTACAAACCTGTCATTTCTACTAATTCAATTTTTACAGAGGACATGCGAACGCCATACTCAGTGTGATGCGATTTTTCTCAAAAGTACTTTCTACAGACCTGTTCTTTTTCCTAATTCAATACCTACAGAGGACATGCGAACGCCATACTCAGTGTGATGCTTTTTTTCTCGAAAAAATTTCTTACAGACCTGTTTTTTTTCCTAATTCAGTACTTGCAGAGGACATGCGACCGCCATACTCCGTGTGATGCAATAACTCTCGAAAAAAGTTTAGCATACCTGATATTTCTCCTTCCTCAGTTTTTATAGAGTACATACGAACGCCATACTCAGTGTGATGCATTTTTTCTCCAAAATATTTCTTACAGACCTGTTCTTTTTCCTAATTCAGTACTTGCAGAGGACATGCGACCGCCATACTCCGTGTGATGCAATAACTCACGAAAAAAAGTCTTACATACCTGTTGATTCTCCTACTTCTAGTTTTACAGAGGATATGCTACAGAGGATATGCACTCAAAAAAAGTCTTACAAACCTGTCATTTCTCCTACTTCAGTTTTTACAGAGGACATGCGAGCGCCATACTCTGTGTGATGCGAATTTTCTCAAAAATAATTTCTACAGACCTGTTCTTTTTCCTAATTCAACACCTACAGAGGACAAGCGAACGCCATACTCAGTGTGATGCATTTTTTCTCGAAAATATTTCTTACAGACCGGTTCTTTTTCCTAATTCAGTACTTGCAGAAGACATTCGACCGTCACACTCGGTGTGATGCAATAACTCTGGAAAAAAACTTACATACCTGTTCTTTCTTCTACTTCAGTTTTTACAGAGGACATGCCAACGACACACTCAGTGTGATGCAATTTTTCTCAGAAGTACTTTTTATAGACCTGTTCTTTTCCATATTTCAGTACTTACTGTCGACATGCGAGGCCCATACTCAGTGTGATGCAATCACACTGGGCGTGGAATAAAGTCTTTGTTACCTGCTGTTTCTCCTACTTCAGTTTTTACAGAGGACAAGCGAGCGCCATACTCAGTCTTACGCAATTTTTCTCAAAAGGAATTTTTACAGACCTGTTCTATTTTCTAATTCAGTACCTACAGAGGACATGCGACGGCCAT
This sequence comes from Symsagittifera roscoffensis, assembly GCF_963678635.1. Classification (NCBI taxonomy): domain Eukaryota; kingdom Metazoa; phylum Xenacoelomorpha; order Acoela; family Convolutidae; genus Symsagittifera; species Symsagittifera roscoffensis. The sequence continues at coordinate 42,877,527 of NC_087062.1, forward strand.
GATCAATGTGATGCAATAAAACTTGAAAAAAGCCTTTCAGACCTGATGTTTCTCCTAATTAAATTTTTACAGAGGACAAGCTAAAGCCATACTCAGTCTGATGCAATTTTTCTCAGAAGTACTTTTTATAGATCTGTTCTTTTCCATAATTCAGTACTTACAGTCGACATGCGAGGGTCATAATCAGTGTGATGCAATAACTCTCGAAAAAAGTCTTACATACCTGTTGTTTCTCCTACTTCAGTTTTTACAGAGGACATGCGAACGCCATACTCAGTGTGCTGCGATTTTTCTCAAAAGTACTTTCTACAGACCTGTTCTTTTTCCTATTTCAATACCTACAGAGGACATGCGACGGCAATATTCAGTGTGATGCAATAACACTCAAAAAAAGTCTTACAAACCTGTCATTTCTACTAATTCAGTTTTTACAGAGGACATGCGAACGCCATACTCAGTGTGATGCAATTTTTCTCAAAAGTACTTTCTACAGACCTGTTCTTTTTCCTAATTCAATACCTACAGAGGACATGCGAACGCCATACTCAATGTGATGCATTTTTTCTCGAAAAAATTTCTTACAGACCTGTTTTTTTTCCTAATTCAGTACTTGCAGAGGACATGCGACCGCCATACTCCGTGTGATGCAATAACTCTCGAAAAAAGTTTAGCATACCTGATATTTCTCCTTCCTCAGTTTTTATAGAGTACATGCGAACGCCATACTCAGTGTGATGCATTTTTTCTCCAAAATATTTCTTACAGACCTGTTCTTTTTCATAATTCAGTACTTGCAGAGGACATGCGACCGCCATACTCCGTGTGATGCAATAACTCACGAAAAAAGTCATACATACCTGTTGTTTCTTCTACTTCAGTTTTTACAGAGGACATGCGAACAACACACTCATTGTGATGCAATTTTTCTCAGAAGTACTTTTTATAGACCTGTTCTTTTCCATATTTCAGTACTTACTGTCGACATGCGAGGCCCATACTCAGTGTGATGCAATCAAACTGGGCCTGGAAAAAAGTCTTTGTTACTTGTTGTTTCTCCTACTTCAGTTTTACAGAGGACAAGCGAGCGCCATTTTCAGTCTGATGCAATTTTTCTCAAAAGGACTTTTTACAGACCTGTTCTATTTCCTAATTCAGTACCTACAGAGGACATGCGACGGCCATGATCAATGTGATGCAATAAAACTTGAAAAAAGCATTTCAGACCTGATGTTTCTCCTACTTCAGTTTTTACAGAGGACAAATTAACGCCATACTCAGTCTGATGCAATTTTTCTCAGAAGTACTTTTTATAGATCTGTTCTTTTCCATAATTCAGTACTTACAGTCGAAATGCGAGGGTCATACTCAGTGTGATGCAATAACTCTCGAAAAAAGTCTTACATACCTGTTGTTTCTCCTAATTCAGTTTTTACAGAGCACTTGCGAACGCCATACTCAGTGTGATGCGATCTTTCTCAAAAGTACTTTCTACAGAACTGTTCTTTTTCCTATTTCAATACCTACAGAGGACATGCGACGGCAATACTCAGTGTGATGCAATAACACTCAAAAAAAGTCTTACAAACCTGTCATTTCTCCTAAATCAGTTTTTACAGAGGACATGCGAACGCCATACTCAGTGTGATGCGATTTTTCTCAAAAGTACTTTCTACAGACCTGTTCTTTTTCCTAATTCAATACCTACAGAGGACATGCGAACGCCATACTCAGTGTGATGCCATTTTTCTCGAAAAAATTTCCTACAGACCTGTTTTTTTTCCTAATTCAGTACTTGCAGAGGACATGCGACCGCCATACTCCGTGTGATGCAATAACTCTCGAAAAAAACTTACATACCGGTTGTTTCTCCTACTTCAGTTTTTACAGAGGACATGTGAACAACACACTCAGTGTGATGCAATTTTTCTCAGAATTACAGAATTACTTTTTATAGACCTGTTCTTTTCCATGTTTCAGTACAAAGTGTCGACATGCGAGGTCCATACTCAGTGTGATACAATCACACTGGGTGTGGAAAAAAGTCTTTGATACCTGTTGTTTCTCCTTCTTCAGTTTTTACAGAGGACAAGCGAACGCCATATTCAGTCTGATGCAATTTTTCTCAAAAGGACTTTTTACAGACCTGTTTATTTTCCTAATTCAGTACCAACAGAGGACATGCGATGGCCATAATCAGTGTGATGCAGTAACACTTTCAAAATGTCTTTCATATCTGTTGTTTCTCCTACTTCAGTTTTTACAGAGGACAAGCGAACGCCATACTCAGTCTGATGCAGTTTTTCTCAAAAGTACTTTTTCAGAAACTTTTTTTTCCTAATTCAGTACTTGCAGAGGACATGCGACCACCATACTCTGTGTGATGCAATAAATCTCGAAAAAAAACTTACATACCTGTTGTTTCTCCTACTTCAGTTTTTACAGAGGACATGCGAACAACACACTCAGTGTGATGCAATTTTTCTCAGAAGTACTTTTTATAGACCTGTTCTTTTTCCTAATTCAGTACCTACAGAGGACATGCGACGGCCATAATCAGTGTGATGCAATAACACTCGAAAAAAGTCTTAGAAACCTGTCGTTTCTCCTACTTCAGTTTTTACAGAGGACATGCGAATGCCATACTCAGTGGGATACAATTTTTCTCGAAAGTATTTCTTACAGACCTGTTCTTTTTCCTAATTCAATACTTGCAGAGGACATGCGACGGCACGGCCATACTCAGTGTGATGCAATAACTCTCGAAAAAGTCTCACATACCTGTTGTTTCTCCTACTTCAGTTTTTACACAGGACATGCGAACGCCAAACTCAGTGTGATGCGATTTTTCTCAAACGTACGTTTTACAGACCTGTTCTTTTTCCTAATTCAGTACCTACAGAGGACATGCGACGGCCATAATCAGTGTGATGCAATAACACTCGAAAAAAGTCTTAGAAACCTGTCGTTTCTCCTACTTCAGTTTTTACAGAGGACATGCGAATGCCATACTCAGTGGGATACAATTTTTCTCGAAAATATATCTTACAGACCTGTTCTTTTTCCTAATTCAATACTTGCAGAGGACATGCGACGGCCATACTCAGTGTGATGCAATAACTCTCGAAAAAGTCTCACATACCTGTTGTTTCTCCTACTTCAGTTTTTACCCAGGACATGCGAACGCCATACTCAGTCTGATGCAATTTTTCTCAAAAAAATTTATTCCGATTTTTTTCCTAATTCTGTACTTGCAGCGTACATGCGATCTCAATACTCTGTGTGATGCAATAACTCTTCAAAAAAATTTACATACCTGTTGTTTCTCCTACTTCAGTTTTTCTAGAGGACATGCGAACAACACACTCAGTAGGACATGCGAACGTGATGTTTCTCCTAATTCAGTACTTGCAGAGGACATGCGAACGCCATACTCAGTGTGATGCAATTTGTCTCAAAAGAACTTTTACAGACCTGTTTTTTTTCCTAATACATTACTTGCAGAAGACATGCGACGGCCATACTCAGTGTAATGCAGTTTTTCTCAAAAGTACCACTTACAGATCTGTTCTTTTTTCTAATTCAGTACTTACAGAGGACATGCGACTGCCATACTCAGTGTGATGCAATTACTCTCGAAAAAACTCTTATATACTTTTTGTTTCTCTTACTTCAGTTTTTACAGAGGACATGCGAACGCCATGATCAGTGTGATGCAGTTTTTCTCACAAGTACTTTCTACAGATCTGTTCTTTTTTCTAATTCAGTACTTACAGAGGACATGCGACGGCCATACTAAGTGTGACGCAATAACTCTCCAAAAAAAGTCTTATATACCTGTTGTTTCTTCTAATTCAGTACTTGCAGAGGAGATGCCAACGCCATACTCAGTGTGATGCAATTTTTCTCAAAAGTACTTTTTACAGACCTGTTCTTTTTCAAAATTCAATACTTAGAGAAGACATGTGTCGGCCATACTAAGTGTGACGCAATAATTCTCGAAAAAGTCTTTTATACCTGTTGTTTCTCCTAGTTCAGTACTTGCCGAGGACATGCGAACGCCATACTCAGTGTGATGTAATTTATCTCAAAAGTACCTTTTTACAGACCTCTTCTTTTTCATAATTTAATACATACAGAGAACATGCGATGGCCATACTCAGCGTGATGCAATAACTCACGAAAAAAGTCATACATACCTGTTGTTTCTCCTAATTCAGTACTTGCAGAGGACATGCGAACGCCATACTCAGTGTGATGCAATTTTTCTCAAAGGTACTTTTTACAGACTTGTTCTTTTTCATAATTCAGTGCTTGCAGAGGACATGCGACGGCCATACTCAGTGTGATGCAGTAGTTTGCTGCAAGCAACAGTTGTTCGCATATTCAAAAATCTACCTTTTTAAGAGCGAAGATATAATATCAATTTTTTTTACAAAGCAAATAACACAGACCACAAACGCTGAAAAATTCAGTATCATGAAACGTGATCTTGAGATTTATCCGCGAGTAAGTAGCAGCTTGAGTAGCATAGAAGCTTCTAAAAGCAGCCATTTCTGGAAAATACTTTTTTTGGGGGGAGGGGTTTGCTAGCGTTTTGATCAGACGAGGGAGCGTAAAGTTTTGCTAAAAATCAATTTTGTATTTTTTGTTACGTTAGTTTTTGTTGTGCAGAGAGTTAAGTGGTCATTTATTTTCTTTAAAAACGCGAAATATTCATAGAATTAAAAAAAATGTGAATTTCTGCTCAATATTAATCTAAAAAAGGAAAAAATTCAAACCGTGTTTTGTCGACGTTGAGAAATCTTTCTTGAAACATTAGAGTGGCGAAATTTTGTTCTAACGGTTGCAAATTGACGCCTCACTACACTTGCCTGCTTTTTATTTATAGTACTTGTTTTCGGGCAAAAAAACGCGCTAAAAGCTCGAAGTTTTGATAACAGATATATAATATCATTTTAATTGATGAGAACAAAGTAATGCAAATTTTATTTCGATATTGACAAACATAAGCCTGGAAAAACAATATTTGTTCTTTGAAAATCAATCAAAATTTCTCGCAAACTGTCTCTTTAGTTGAATTATTTTATGCTATAAAAATGTGGTTAGTGAAAAACCTGGCAAAATTACTAATATAGCTTGAGTTTCGGTTCGAGTCTCGCAATGGTTGAGTTTAAGCTTACTTATTGAGTTTCGATAGCACAGAAAATTTATCAGTCTTTTTATAAGCTGGAAAAATTTAAAACGGCTAAACAGTACTAGTTTAAAGTTAAAATTGAGGCAAAGTGGGCCGAGGTCAAATGGAATCCTATCAACTCATTTTCATTGAGACTTTTAATTTGAAACAGAGATAGTGACAGACCTTTACAGTAGTGCAGACAGGGCAGACGGTTACCATCTGATGTTATCGCCGCTTTAAAAAGCTTTTTTTTTAGGATTAACTAATTTGCACGAATTGCTTATTTTTTGTTTATCCGGCTCAGCGATCAACTGAAGCTAATTGATTCAAATAAAGCGAGCTTAACTCATGCTAATTGACTCAAATAGGCAAAATGAGCGTAAAATAATGCGTTTTATTCTTGGCATTGCGAGTGGAGATTTTCAAACCCCAACATGATTTTTTTCATAAACCAATATTTTTGCCAAAAAAATATTTACATATGGCTGTGGAAAATCATCGAAATCATTCCAAAGTGAATCGATCCGAATGTTGCGTTAAATATAGAGGCGAAAATTATCATTTTTTATTAGGGATTCCATTTGCAAAAGGTTAAGATTCGTTGCAAGGTACAAAACACTCATATGCGGAACCATTGCATGGTTTTATTGTAAGGGTGGCAATTCTCTACTAGGTACCAAGAGGGAAACAATAGTGCTCGTATCAGGGCGAAGCCCTGAATGTTCCGACTGCCTTTTAAGGTTTTATGGAGCAGTAATAACATCAAAAAATTATGTAATAAAAGAAAATGAAAAACTTTTTTTCTAAAATTTGAAATTTTTTATGAAAATCATCCCCCCACACGCCATATAAAGTACAAAAAGATAGATTTAGCTCCTTTTAACAAATCAATTATGGCAAATAAGCTTCTTTCAACCAATTTGGAACGATTTTAAGACGGATTAAATCTCAGCTTACGCGTTAATAGCGCGAAATATATCGCGCGTTAATTGTCCCAAATTGGCCAAAATGGCAATCTTTAAACCCCCATAACTTTACGAAAAATGACCACAGGTGAAATATCTTTTCAAATTTGAGCTCAAGACAACAATAGCTTTCGAATGATATAAAAAAATTCCGTCAAAAATGGCTAGTTAAAAAGTCGAAATTTGTCTGAAGAAAAAAAAACCCACCCCGAGCACAAATATTCCGTTACTTTCGTACCAAAAGTCGGAACAATAATTAAAGAAATCCCGATAATTTTTTTTGTAACTGCGATTTAATTCCAGCCAAAAACACATAAAAAAACATAAATATCAAGAGTTGATAATTCTAGCAATAGGCATGATCAATGAGTTAGGACCGAAGTGTATAACTCATAGAGTAATTTCGGATAGGGTACACCGTCTGCTCGTCACGCTATCTTATTTTCGGCCGGATAGATTCGTGCAACTTCTTAGTCTAATACCAATCCTAATCTTACTCTTATACTATCTAGTCTCAGGTTGTTTAACTAGTCTCTGCTAGGCTCAATAGATCTAGGGTATACTGGTTTATTGCGGCTGCTGAAGTCTTCTTGGAGAGTCAACTAATTTCTAAGTTAAATTCAAATCTCTCTGGTGCTGAAATTACAAGTAATTTCAGCACTTACAAATAAGTGGGTTGTTAGTTAGATGGATCATGATTGGTTAATATTAAATACTTTACAGTGGTAAAATATCTAATTTATCCAATCATAAAATGTAGTTTAGATCAGGTTCCATCAAGCATAGGCATTTTTTTATGATCAACAAAGTTGGTCTTTATCAGGTCTTCAGGAAATACAAAAATTATATGCAAAAAAATATGCAAACAATACAAGGTCATGACTATTCTGGAAAGGACGCAGAACCAGCTGTTCAACTCCTTAATATCCGCTTTTAACTCTATGGCACCATAGTTCAACAATCTACGCCTTTATTTGGTTCAAATTATAAACATGTTCATGCCTTAATGATTAAAGCAGCGATTTAGTATATACAAATGAAAGTGGCTGATAAAAAAGCGTATTCTATGACTTTATCTTTTAAACAATTGGCCTTAGAACACATTTTTATGACAAAAACATTTTATGACAAAACCAGCTCATAAAATCAGCTTTTTGATATATTAAACTATGGTATCACTTTTTAATAACGATGGAATGTGTATATATATATATACAAAATAACTTCTCGTTTTGCATTCTTTGCATTTTATCGCTAAAGTGTAATCTATCTGCATCTTATAAAATTTTTATTAGTTTGGTGTTTAATTATAATTTCGGTTAGTTGTTTTCACAAAAGCTTTCTGTTTTAGTTCGGTTATTTTGAAGAGTTACTCACCCTTGAGTAGCTCTTATTAAAAATAGGAGTGTGTGTCACAAAGCGTGGATGTAGCGCGGTGGGTTAGGCCGGCTATAGAGCATGCTCAGGACGTCCTTCCTGGTGGGTTAGGCCAGGAGTGGGAGTATGATTGCATGCGGTTTTTGTGAGAGGTCCTGTTATGTGACAACGTTTTATGTTGGGTTTGTTGTGGTTTTTCTTATGTTTTGTTGGTTGTGTCCTTTTTTCAAAAATCAAATTGTTTTTGGTATGGTTTTGTCTTTCGACTTTTTTGTGTTTTATTCTTTCTTTCTTAGACTTTATAATAGTCTTCAAAAGAATAAATTATCCAGTTTTAAACTGGGTTAATCCGGTTTGGGTACCGTTGGTTTCCTTTTCTTAGTCATGCTGTTATTCTATGATTTGTGGTGTTTAGTAAGCTACGTTGGTTAGTGTTGTTTAGTATATAATTCCTTTCCAACCGGGTTAAGGGAAAGTTTGAAACGTGTTATCTTGTGTTAGAGCTGTTGTGTGTGAAAGCTTGAAACTGAAATTCATTATTTTAAACAATTCTTCGTGGGCGAGCTGTGCGAGTGTGGATAGAATTTTTGTGCGAATGAATGGAAATATCAAAAGGTTAGTACTGCATTTTCGTTTTATCAATTTATTACATAGAAATTCAAATTTACTGCTAGTTGTTGGGGAAAATTAAGTTACAAATTTTCATCATTATTAGATTTACTGCATTTGGGAAAAAATTTATAAATTAAATTACTGCATTGGTATTATTTTTATTTAATTGTTGGGTGCAGAAAATTAATAAAGTTTTTAACAGTATGAAGAAGTTTTCAATTTTTATTTTCTTTTGTGCATTTTTCAGATGATCGTTGGATGAAGGCTAAAATTCTAAAGAAGACATGAATAAAGAATGGTTAGTTTCTAATTTTAATTTAATTAGTTAATAATATGTATAATTCATATTTACCTGTTAGTCGTCGGGGAAGAAACCGTGGGGGAAGATGTCGTGGATGAGATCTGAAGTTGTTAGTAATTTAGCTAAGATGCGGATGATATTTTTAGTTTGAAGCAGTGGCCAAAGCAATTGAAGTGCTTTAATGGTGGTTAGTTCTTCAGTGCCAACTGCAAACTCATAAGGTGTGTTTTGGATTAGATTATATAATTTGTGATTGAATTTAGTGTTGTGGATGAATTCTAAAATGGGGATTTCTATAGGTTGAACAAATTCGTGTGGGAGAAGGAAGGGTCGGGATTCTTCTGCGTTGAAGGTCTTGGTGATGGGACAAAAAATATACATTTGGGTTATGGGATCATAATTTCGAAGAATACCATGAAGGTTAGTATCTTTAATGCAATATGGGAAGTTAAGAAAGAATGGTGAGGTGTATTTGGAATTGATGAATTGGAAACGGTGGTGTGGTTGTCTGGAGGGAGTGTGTAGGTCGAAGTGATTTTGGATAAAACGATAATATGTATATGTGTGAGTTTGTTTAGTGCGCAACATAATATCGTGTGAGCAGTGCAGATCTCTTTCATGTGGTGCAAGGAAATGAAAGGTTAGTGAAAATATTTGGAAGCGTTCTTTAAAACTTTCGTAGGCTTGCGTGTCTATTAGTGCTTCTGAGATGATGTGGTCAAATTTGCGATCAAAGATATTGAGTGTAAATACATATGGTGTTTTAATGAAAAATTTTTCTGTGATTTGTGGGTTAGCGAAGCGGTCATCGTCTAAGAATTGATCTTGGTTAGTTCTGATGATGTTATGATCGTAATATTCTAGCGTATATTCGTTAGCTCGGGGTGCAGTGTATGTTTTTAGTGATTTTTAAAATCCGATGTAAGTAAATTGTCTAGGTGTTAGTGGTGTAGTGAGTCGATATAGCATGTCCTTATTTCGTTCTATATCGATGTGAGTGTTAGATAAAGGTAAGCAAAGGGGATTAGTAAAATGATAATATGAGGTCCAAGGAAGGGTAGGCATTAAAACGTGTTCGTCTACAAAGTTACGTGTTTCGTTAGTGTCGTGAGGGGTGTTTAAGGTGTATTGTGGAAATGAGGGTAAGGTGATAGCTAAAAATTCTTTTGTATTAGTGTGATTTGGGTGATTTATATATTCACGGGCTGTTCCTGGTTTTGCTGGGAAAGGATGGTTGGGGAACTTTCTTTTAAAAGTGCGGTAAGCTCTATTAGTGCTGAGTGAAGATTCAGTAGATGTGGATGATGGTGCTAATGATTCGGTATAAATTGAAGAGGGTGTAGGGGTAGGAGGGTTGGATGAATCTATTGTGGATGAAATTTGGTTTATGGTGAGGGTGTCAAGGTGGTAGGGTTGTTGTTGTAATGTAATAAAATTATCTAGTTCTGGGGAGATTTGGGGGGTATCTGGAGAATTGGATGATCGGTCTGAATGATGTGAAGAATAGGTTGGAGTGACTTGGGAAGCATAAGAGGGTGTAGAATTGGTGGGGACAGGGTTATTTGGTAGCATTGGTTGAACAGGGGGTTCGGAAAAAATTGAGGGGTTGGTGTGAAAATTATTGGATGGAGATGGTTCAGAGTCGGCAAATTCATCGGGGGTTTCAATATTCGGGTTATTGAGTTGTGAGGTGGAGTATAAAACTGAGATGTGTGAATTAGTATCGGAATTCATGCCTGATGTTACATTACTGGTTGGGAAATCGGGTGGTGGGAAAGAAAAAAGTGGTATTATTGTAATTGGAGTAGTGAGGTTGGTTGGATGGGAATTTGAACGGTGTAGGGATCCAAGTTGTCGGCTCATCGTGGGCTAAAACAATTATTATTTTGAGACTGAAAAGCGGTGGTATGGGGTTGTTCTATAATTTGTTCATAGGTATTTTCATCTTGTGAGTGGTGTGTCATTATATGTTGGATGGGACTTTGTGATATGGTTTGTCTAAAATTTGGATTATGTGTTATTGCTAAGTTTCGAAAATTACGTGGGACTAGGGATAATGGATGGTTATGTGGTAGGGGTGGTAACTGTGGTGCTGTTGGTGTTGTGTCTACATTGTTATGTTCTTCGTCGTATGTGTTCTGTCTTGTTGCTATTTTTGTGTTGTATTCTTTTATTTGTGCATCTAAAAGAATTTTGTTTATTGATGTAGAAAAGATTCCAAAAAATCCTGCAAATAGTATGCGTGCTACACTTGCTTGTCTATTGACTTGTGTGTGTATAGCACATGTGTTATAGATTCCTTTTAAGAGTGAAAAAAGAAATCCAATAAAGTTAAACATTGCGTATAAAATAGTCAATTTTTCTAAGATGTAGTAGGGCCATCCTAGAAAATCGAGAATTTCATTTTTTAGTGTAACAAAGCTAAAAATATTGATAGGTGATATATCTTGGGGACGGTATTTTTCACCGTTTAGATATATATAATCTTTAATGTCTTTAAAATATCCGCTATAGTCTTGCGTATAGATGTCTGCAAATCCTGCGGTTTCGGCAAGTTTGCGTAAGTTTTGGTCAATTGATTGTCTTTGTATTGTGTCCATTTGTGTTAATAATTCTTGGAATTGTTGTGTTCTATTGTGATGTTGTATATCGGATTTTGAATATATGCCAAATGATTGTAAGTCAATATTTGGGTTTCGAACAATAGCTCTAATGCTTTCAGGTGAAAATTTTTTGAGTGATTGCATTAATGTGGGATATGGGGTAAGAAGGTAATATTTATCTTCATCAGGGTTTAGTTGTACTACATTGTGGCTATTTTCTGATCCACATGGGACTGCGGTATCCCAGAAATAGGTTCTTCTTGAAAGTGTGTCAACGAAATGTACTTTATTCTTATAAAAGATAGGGATTCTTTTATAGCATCGTTTGTCTTCAAAAACGTATAGTGGTGATACTTTTTTGGTACAAGTATAAAACCATAAAATGTTTCCTTCGTAGTCTAAAAAATTTGATCTATTTCCTGATAGTAAATATCCTGCGTAGGGTATTTTTAATACTGCTAGTGCAAGTGATTGTAATATTTGTGTTCTTTCTAGTTCGCATAGTTGGTGTAGTGTTTCTAATTCGGAGAATGACATTTCTTGAAAAATTCGGCTAATTGTGTAGTCTAGTTTCATATCTAAATGAATATCATAGTGGATATTACCGAAATATGTACTATTCATTAGTGATAGTTCTTGTAAACGTGTGCTTTGATCATCTTGGGGCTTTAAATGTCCACCAGGTTGACCTGTATTTTTTTGAAAATGAACTGGTATGTATGATGTTCCTTCGTTTAGAGGATGACCTGTTGCATATGGGTCGATTTTTACTTTTCCAGTGGTCATGTCGAATCCTTTTTCGTATTCAACTAATATCTCGGAGTATTGTGTTTTGTGAAGTGGATTTCTGTATTTACATGCAAGTTCTGTTTCTTGATATATTTGAAAACGTGTCAATTTATTTTCTATATTGTCTATGTTTCTAAAATTAGAACTTAGTTTTCGTGATGGATGGACTTGTTCATATGGAATTGATTGTATAAAATATTTTTCGTGAAATTTTATCATACGAGCGTGTATTTTGGCTACTTGAAATGTTGTACATGTGTCTTCGGGGAACCAAACAATTGTTGCTTGTGTTCGTGTTGTAGGGTCACAATAGCCTTGGTCGTTTTTACAAGGTAATCGAATTCCTTGATAGATCATTGTGTTGTCTGATAAATCGCGTGTGAGTTGTATTTTTTCGAGTTGTATTTTCCAATCAAAAAACATGATTTCTTGATATCCTTTATTTTTTGTGTCTGCTTTGCAGTTTGATGGGTTATTTATACCAATGTGTGGTATCCAGTGTTTATCGTGCATGTCATAAGTTAATCTTCCGTGTGCGCCGTTGTATGGGTATTTTTCATCTAATTTTATATGTCCTTGATATCTCTCAAGTTCTGCTTGATGTACAGAATCTGCAAAAACTTGGAAATATACTAACTTTCTATCTGTGTTTTTATTTTTTGTGATATTTAGTCGGAGCAACTCGTTTTTACAATCTTCGGGATTTAGATGTAAAAGTCGTTCGAGAACTTCGTTGGTAGAATGATTCATGGTCAAGTCGGTTTTTTTTTTCCGTTTGAGACTTGTGAACAATGTACTTTCTTTTCAGAAAATGTTGCTGTGAATTTATATCCTATAACTGTTGTTGCTCGGGCTTTTGAATAAAATGTTGCGATTACATTTGTAGTTTCTATGGCTTGTGGTTCTGTTTTGCATTGTGATAATTGATTTATTGCATATTTGTGTAATGTTTTTTGTTCGTTTTCGTCACAATCGTAATGTGTTACTAATAAATCTTGGGGTCCTGTGCGGGGGGAAGGGTTTATGTTTTCATTTGAGGTTGTTAGAAAAAGGAGTTGGAGAAAAATTAAAATTTTTAGAATATACATGTGTATGACAATCCTGAGTATGGGTTATAAAATGTGATGTAACCAATTGTCTTTTTGGTATATCTGTCGTATTTGTATATTACTTCAGTTGTTATAAATGGTGGTGGTAGGGATTGAGCTGTTATATTTGGTGGATTTAATGGATAGGGATGTTGAGTAATGTTGTTTAATTTAACCGTGATTTCAAATTTTAATTGTAGACTATTCTGTTGGAGTATTTGGATGTTATGAGCACGAATGTCTTCGTGAATGTCTTGTCTAAATTGTAGTCTATTTAGTGCCCAATTGTGGAGTCGGTTACTTTCTAGGTGTTGTCCAAATAATGGTGGAGGTGCTGTGAATGTATTCCAGTCTAGTCTTAAAGGAATATTTGTTGATGATTGTTCTCGATATCTAGCGTCGAGGTTATTTGGGAAATTTAAGTTAAAAGGTGGTGGTGAAATCTGGCTTATTGATGGTCTTGATGGTAGTGATAATGTTTCTGGTAGTGATGAGGATGTTGTTGTATCCGTAGAAATATCTATTGGATCATTTACTAAATTTAGTTCACCTTGTGTGAATGATGTGTTGTCCAATATGGTAGTCGTGATGCTTGGTTTGGGGGGTTAAAGGGATTTTCACGTATTTGTTCAGATGTTGGTGTTGAACCTAAGTAATCTGATGGTAGGCTTGAGGTGCTACGTTGTGAAAGAAGCGTAGGGGTTTCTGGTAATATACCAATGGGGTTTTCTGGAGTGTTTTGTGATGGGGATTGAGGTATATCAAAATGAACTCGGGGAGTTTGAAAATTTCTGTTTCGTCGAGGATGTATAATTTGTCTATTTATTTCGACTGTATTTTGGTTTTGACTAGGATTTCTTATTCTACTTAATTCTTGTGGTAGTGTTGGGTATAAGTTATATGTTGGTTCGCTTAGAGGTGCTTGTCGTTGAACTGGTTCTAGTGGTTCTGATAAGCGAGCGTGTCGTTCTTCAAAGGTATATGGGTTATCTTGAAAAGAAATTTGTGTAGATGTTTGGGGGTTTTGGGTAGTTGAAGGTGTTGTCGGGTTTTCTTGGGACGATGTCGGTGAAGACTGACTATGTGATTGTTGGGTAGCAATTTTTGATAGCTTTTTTGGTCTATTCTTTTAGTGAAAAAGTTTATGTTTATTATAGTATTCTTCTAAAAAAAGAGTTGGGAGAATTGTTGCTAGGGCAAATGTGATGATTGCTTTTTTTATACATTTGCATATTGTCAAGATGAGGGATGATAGAAATGTTATAAAAATTACAAATAGTAAAAAAATATCGGTTCTACTAAAAATGGTTCGTATCATTTAGATAAATTTTGTGAATCGTACCTGTGGATATAGTCAATAGCTTTTGAAAGTTGGAGGTATAGTTCAAATAGGGAATAGAGAATTAAAAAAATATTGCAAAAAATGATTAAGATTATTACAAAAGATTCAAAGATATCAAAAAGAAATATTATAAAAGTTTTAAGTATCGTAAAAAATTGTTTGAGGTTTGTGATAATTATAGTGACTGATTGAGAGAAGAGCATTTACGAAATGACTTCTTGATCGAATATTTTTTGTTGTTTGGGGCAATTTTCAAGTGTGGTCGGATTATTTATTGGTTTTTTGACAAGTGGGTTGAGTTTTGTGAAAAATTGTTGGGGGCAATTTTTATGGTGATCGGGAGGTCTTCTTTGTCTTTATTTTCATTTGTCAAATGATCTGGGGTATTTTCGAGATTTTATCCTTTAGGCTAATTAAAATGGTCGTTCTTTTACTTTAGGCTAATTTAACATATTTGTTTGGGGGGTATTTGAGGGCTGAGTTGGGGAAATATTGTTGATCTTTGGTTTATTAGATAAGGGAGGGTTATGATATTATGGTGATGTTTATTTTAGTTGTCAAGTTGGAGTGGTTTGATTATTTTTGACCTGGAGGTCGTAAAGTTATAGTTATAGATATGCCTGGAGTTTAATATCGTTCGTCTAGTTGGTTTGTGTTCGAGTTATAGAAGGTGACGGATTGGATGAATCCTATTGGCTAATTATGAACTAGAATCGCTGCGTGTTTGTCAGCATGTTATTTTGAAAAATGAAAATTCAAAATATTTCAAAGGTTTAAGACTGTGAAATACAAAATTAAGGTTGTTTTTGAAATTCGACTTTCTTTAATATTTTAGATTGTGGGATGAATAATTTATAATTTTTACGTGGTTGATTTCTAAGTCGTGAAGACTCTCTATGTTCTGATTTGTCGATTTGTTCTTGGGGTATTATTTGTTCTTTCATTTTTCTATTTTTTCTTTCTTTTTGAGATGTATTTTGATCTAGATTTTTTGTATTGTTTTTTGTGGTGGTTGATTTTGTTATTTGGTTTTTGAGGTGAAAATCTTTTTGTTCCTTTGTTGTATTTTCCGTATGTGGGTCATTTTGAATAACTTTTAAACCTGTAAAAGAATATAATTGAGTTAGTTCGCGGAGTGCGTATTCTTTTGGATAATAAGGTAATAGGTTATTTCGGTGTTGAACGATTTCTTTTTTGTCTGAGTCGGTGATTTTATATGTGACATCAGTGGGTTTTGCAATTATTTGGTATGGTCCTTTACGAAGGGGTTGTAATTTTTTAGAAATTCCTTTTTGAGTATTAAAATTGGATATTAAAACAAATGTTCCAATTTTTAAATCGGAGGCTGGTGTAAAGCGTGAATTTATTTGTTCATTAATGTTTTGCCTTTGTAACAACTTTTTTGTTACTTTTTGGTAAATTTCATTGTGTTTTTTATCTCTGTTGAAAATCCATTCGGTGTGTGTACCGGAGGCTAATTTAAGAATTTGTGGGTGATGAAAATGATCTTCATCGTGTGTATGTAAAGGTAGGTTATAACAAATTGAGTCTTTATTTGGTTGACAATAACCTTGTGCGTTTTTATGAGAGTTTGCTGTAAACATTATTGGTTTGCGTGGCTTTTGGTTAAAAACCATTTCATATGGTGACATTCCTAGAGTTGTCGTGATTTGTGAATTATATGCTAGGGGAAATAATTTTACATCTGCTGACCATTCAGTATATCTTGTATCATTTCCATTGATGATACATCTAAGATATTCTTGTAGTGAACGGTTCATACCTTCGACTAAGCCGTTTGTCCAAGGTGCGTGAGATGTACGTGGTTTTGATGTTATATAGATGACATAGTGTGATAATTTCATTATTTATGAATTCTGTACCGTTATCTGTAACTAGAATTTCTGGTAATCCAAATTTGGCTATCCAGTGTTCAGAAAGCGTTGTGTACGCGTAATAAGCGTTACAATGTGGTACTGGGTTAAGTGCTACATAATGTGTAAATGCGTCAACAATTACCATAATGTAGGAGTTTCCTTCGGATGAGGGTGAAATTGGTCCTTTAGTATCTAATGAGATACGGTGGTTAAAGTACAAACTTTGTCCTTTAAAATCTTGTTTTTGTGCTATTTGTTTTTGATTTGGGTAAGGTTTATTTAGTTGGCATACTATACAGTCATTGCATAGTACTTTTGTCCAAATTGGTGCATTTGGGAAATAAAAGTTTTGTATAAAATTTGAATATATTTTCTCTGATCCAGAGTGTCCTTTAATATTTTGTGTATGTGAAATAATAAAAGCTATGAGAATCATACTTAAAGGGAGACAGGGAACTGTAGATTCATTTAATTTGTATTCTAGAAGGTCTGTGTTTTCGTTAATTGTTGTATTATTGAATTTTCGAAAATATCGGAGGAGTGTTTTATTTCCTAAAATAGTTGTATCTGCCTTGACGGGTTTAGTTTTATATTTATGCCATGATTTTAGTTGTCTAATTACTGGGTCAAGATTTTGGTATTGTTTCAATGTTGAAATTGTAATTGTTTCTGTTGGGGGGAGAAAAATGTTTTTTATTTCTAATTTAGATAAGGGTATTGTATCAAGTGGGTCATGGAGGTCAAAAACTTGATTTATTGTGTATTTTGAATCGTTTGTTTGTGGTCCTGATAAATTTATTTTATCAGTTAGGTTTTCTTTTTCAATTAGTGGAAAAAAGTCTTTTTTATGCGAGTGTTGTTTTACTCTTTTTTGTTGGGTGTTATTTTTTATCCATTGTGAGTATGGAATTGGTTTAAAAGTTGATGTTCCAAGTAGATCAACTTCGTAGTGGTTATTTTGACAATCTAAATAAAGTGGAAAGTGTTGTAGATTATTTATCTGTGATTGTTCAACGTCAGTTTTTACTGCATATTTGCATTCTAGTCGGGGTGATGTTTCGTTTTTTGCAAGGTAGAATTTTATATTTTTAGGTATTTCAACTGTAGTTTTACGTGTAAGTAATTCAGGTGGTGTATTTCGACTTAATGTGTCTGGTAATGCAAGATTTTTTCCTGCTGTCCAAACTATATGTAAGTTTGGAAATTTCATTAGTATTAATTGAAATCTGTAAACTCGGTGATTTGGGTTGGATTTTTGTGTGAAGAGAAAAATGATTGGTTTGTGATCTGTGAATAGAAACGTTGGATGTTTTGATCCAAGTATCAGAAATTCATATTCCGTAAGTGTATAGATTATGGCTGTACATTCTCTCATTAGGGTTGAGAGTCTTAGCTCTGCTTGAGTGAATAATCGAGAATTTGCTGATATAAGGTTCATTTTGTTTGTACCATTATGTGATTGTAATAACGCTGCGCCGATGCCAAAGTTCGAAGCATCGCACATTGCGTAGAATGGTTGATTTGGATCTGGAATTGTATTCGAAATTTGTTCAGTTAGAAGTTTTTTAATTTCTTCAAATCGTGCTTGATGTTCTGTATTCCATTCAAAATTATTTTGTTGTCTAAGTATATTATAGAATGGTCTTAGATATAATTGCATTTTACAAACATATTTGCTTAAAAAGTTTAGCATTCCAAGGAATTCTTGGATTTTCTTTTTATTTGTCGGTGGTTGGAGTTTCTGAATAGCGTCAATGCGTGATTTTAATGGAGTGATTGTTTTTCTTTCTATGTTATGTCCTAAGAATTTTACTCGTGTTAAAAAGAAGTGTGATTTATCAGGGGCGGCCTTCAGATTTTCGTTCTGAAGTATTTGGTGATATTGTTCTAAAACATTGAACATTTCTTCTTTAGTCTGTGATTGCAAAAAAACATCGTCTAAATAGGTGATTGCGTTTTTCTTGAGTATTAATGGTCGAAAAATTTTGCTCATAAAAGCTGAAAATGCTGCTGGTCCTATGGATATTCCATAGAATAAGCGGTTGAATTCATACTGTTGGTTTCCAATAACAAATTGTGTTAAACGTCACGATTGTTCATCTAATGGCATTTGATTGTATGCACTATTCATATCTGCGGTTGTAAAGTATTTTCCGTTTATTTTTGTTAAAATAACTTGTATTGGTTCAATAGGCAAATTACACTTTGATTCATCTATGAGTGAGTTGAGGTATCTAGCGTCGAGAACGATTTTTAATGATTCTCCTTTGGCTAGAATGATAACAGGGTTGATAAATGTGTTACCTTTTGGTTGTTCTTCTTTATTTACTGGTGATATAATGTTGTATTGTTCTAAAATGTCGAGTAATCTGTTCACTTTATCGTGTAAGTGAATTGTGAATTGGTACTTTACTTGCTCTTTGTTTTTTGAAAACTGCGTCTGGTTTTAATGGGAGATGTAGTGATGAGCTGATTTTGCCAACATCAAATTTGGATGTTGCATAGACTGATGAATATTTAATTAGCTGTTTGGCTAATTTTTCAAATTCGTCTTGTGTTGTTTGTGAACGTTGGAAATTAAACATTGTTAAAAATTTCTGTTGATTCTCTGTGTAGTTATTTATGTTGAATGTTGGTTTGAAATATGGGGTTTTTGTGAAATAATCCGTATTTCTTTTTTCGTTACTTATTATATTATTTATGGATAATTCTTCATTAAGAATTGTGGATTGACAAATATCTAATAATTGGAGTATATTATTTACGCGCGATATGCTTTTTCGTGTATTGGTGATATTGTAGCGTTGGTTTCGCAATAGCCTAAAAGTCCTAAAGGTAATGTTACTTGGTAAGGTGTATTGTTGTATACATGTAGAGATATAATATCTGAATTCGAGTTTTTCAAATATTTTATGGATGAGATTGTGATTTTGAAAAACTTATGGATAGGTTTGAATTCAAAGTCTGACATATAGAGTTATTGTTTATTTTGTTTTTTATCATATTGGTGAACTTGTTTTATTGAAAAATTATATATTTTTCTTGATAGTGGTTTCAGGTGTTTTCTTTGTTGGTTATATTTTGGATAAAATTTTGAAAAGAATGGTGGTTGTTTGTTTAATCTTTGAAAAAATGTTAGGGATGTGTCTTTTGTTTTTGTGTATTTATCTTTGATTAGTATTTTACTGTTTAATATGTTGATTGTTGGTATATATTTAGAGATAAATGGTATTCCAATGATATTGTGTTTAATATCAGTGATATGGAATATTTGTTTAAATGGTTTAGTTAAAATTTTATTTTGCTCCATTGTTCTTGTGGGGAGAAGAAATAATTGAATTTTTCCATAGTTTACCAATGTTGATCCTTGTGCTGTTGCTAGTTTACTGGAGGTTTCAAGAGGTGTTAGCTTTGGGTGTAAGGTTTTTATTTCATCATGTGGGAATGTTTATTATATTTGATTCTGCTCCTGAATCAATTAAAAAATCAATTTCAAGATCTGGTGGTTGAAATTCTTTGCTTCTTGGACTTTCTAAAAGAAATGGTATTGTCCAAATTTTTTCTTTGGGTTGTTCTTTTTGTATGTTTTGATAGATGTGATTTGTATTTAAGCATTTTGTTTTGTCATTCTCATTGGGTTGATTTGTAGTGTTAATTTCGTTTGTTTCTTGTGTTGTTTGTGTAGAATGGATGGGTTCAATATAATAATTGTGAAGGAGTTCTAATTGATTTTCATATATATGTGATGAAAAAAGTTGTTCATATATAATAGGTTCGTAATCATTTTCAACTGCTATCATATTTATGGAGATAGTGTTTTCTGTATCACTTTCTGAATCTGATGATTCACAGTTTATTTGATTTAGTTGTAGTTCGTTATTTCCTGTGTCATCAATACCTGGGGGGTCTGATGTCGTTTCTGGGTTTGATTGTACTTGATTAATATTTCTTTGATGTTTAGGTGTACTACTTCTGTGGCGATTGTTAGAATTATTATAATGGTTATTATTCCTGTTTGGTGATTGGGAATAATTTCTATAACGATTATTATAACTTGAATGTCGATTTTGTGAATTATTTCGTGATCTGTTTTGGTAATTATTGTTTGGTCTGTTATAGTTTGATCTATTATATGAGTTATTCCTTGATCGATTGTTCGGGTAATTCTGGTTTCGGTTGTTTGAATAACTTCTATTCCGATTATTGGAGTAGTTTCTATTTCTATTGTATGATGAATTTCGTGATTGATTGTTTGGATAGTAATTATTTCTTGATTGGGAATTAGATCTAGAAACAAATCGTGTTGTATTTGAATTTGATCTGGAGTAGTTATTTCTACTATTTGGTCTATTGTAGTGATTTTGTGACGAATTTTGTGTATTTCTTCGTTCTGGCGATCTTCCTCTATAACTTGATTTATGTGGTGATTGATTTCTCGTGTAGTTGGTATTGCTCGGTAGTGGTTTTCCTGAACTGTTGTTGCTGTATACATTTTTGTTTGGTAGATTTTGATCTTTCTTCATGTATTGATAGAATGATTTATTCGGTTCTTTATATTTTTGAGGTTTGTTTTGATTGTCCTGTTGTTTTTGTCTACATTCAGAAATACTATGTCCGTATCGTCGGCAATAATTGCACCATTTTTTGAAAGATGGTTTGCCTTTAAAGTTTGGGTGTTTTTCGTAAATATTGAGTTTTTCAGTGAGTTTTTCAACGAGGTCTGTATCTGATTCCTGTATATTGTTGATACTTGTGGTATTTGTTTCGATTCGGTTAACATATTGTAATTTCAGATTTTCTGTTTCTTCGAGTTTCATTGTGATTTCTGCTTGTTCTAGTTTGTCTACTAGTTTTCGAAAATCTAAATCGGATTCTCGAATTGAAGAAGGATGGGATGCTCTCTTTTTTATTGCTATTTTTCTTAATTGCGGTGTTAAGGTCATCATTAGGATTTCTGTCATCTTTGTGTTTTTATAGTCATGTGTATTTAATGAATATGCTTTTTGAACTAGTGTTTCGATGCGTACTGCTAATTGCTTGATGGTTTCATTTGGTAATCTGCGAATTTCATTACATAAAACTCTTTGTTGTTGTTTGTTTCTTTCGGAGTCAAACATTTTTGAAAAATCTTGTGTAAACCTTTTCCAATTTGATTTTATTTCTAGAGGCAATACTGAAAACCATTTTTGGGCTGCGCCGTCTAAAGTTGTTTGTATCAACGCTGTGCGTCGATGTATCCAGTTTTGATGTAGTGGCGTATTAATTGGTTCAGGTCCTATATTTAAAATCAAATTTGCTGTTACTGCATTTAAATAGTCTTCTACAGAATATTCAGGGTCTGTTCCTGTGAATACCATTAAAGGTTTATTTGATGTTATTGATGATCCACCCATAAGGTATGGATTCATTGTCATTTGTAATGAATCTGCTGCATTTGGCATTTGAGAAAAATTTGAAAGTTGATTTCTTGTTATTTCGTGTTGTTGAAGATAATATGGGAGTGGGATTTCATTTTGCATTTGTGTCGGTTGATACGAGTGTGTGATCATTGGGTTTTGTTGCTGAATTGGTTGAAAATATTGTGTATTAGTTGGGTTTTGTTGCTGAATTGGTTGTTGATTTTGTGTATCTATCGGTTGTGGAGAAAAAATTCTATGATTTGTATGTGGTTTCTGTACTCCTTGTCCACGATATTCTTGATTATATGGTGCAAATATATCTGGTTGTAAAAAATCATCATCTGAGGATAAGTAATCCATTTGATAAGATGTTTGTTTTTTATTTTTATTTTGTTGAAAAAATGGATAGTTTTCACTACGATCCTGTGAAGGATGTAAATTTGTTTGAAAATTTACTGAATTAGTTTGTGCCATTGGGTCATCCAAGTTTCGAGATCTTGTATAGTTATTAAAATTTTTTCGTGGGGGATAATTTGTTTTTGATGGATGTGTGTAATTATAATTATGTTCTGCAAAATTGTTTCTAGTGAACGTTTTACGTGTTTTTGACGGTATTGTCATGGGTCTGTATGTTTGATAATCCATGTGTGAATATTTTGGGGCAACCGAAGGCTTAACGGTTGATTGTAAGGTTACCTGTGTTTGTGAAGGGTTTGTATTTCTTGGTGTTGTTAAATTTGGACGTATCGGTGAAATACTTTGTTGTGTAGTTGTTGTTTGTACGATTTCTTCATTTATGAAGTGTGATGGTGTCTGGATATCTTGTTGGGTGAGATTTCTAGTTCCATTGAGGTTTTCATTGTGTATGACTGTGGAGTTTAAACTATTATTTTGCATATCAGGTAAAAATGTATTATAGTTTAATGGTGTTGCATCAATGGTTAATGGTATTACTCTTACATAATCTCTTACATAAGATATCGTACTTATTGCTTGACTTGAGATTGATTGTGGGAAGTTTATGAATGCGGGATGAGACCATTCGGGGTCCCAAACATAGTCTGACTGTTCTGTGATGGCAGTATCATCGTTTGAGTTTTGAGGTCTAAAATTTTTTCTTGCTTGTGAAATTAAATCTAGATTATGTGTGAAATAATCTATTATAAACCATGCCAAGATTTTTTGTAAGTCATGTTTTGTATGTTGTGAAACATCATCTTTAGTGAAATTTTCTTTAATTATATTTAGAAAGCTAGAGAGTAGTGTGATTTCATGTCGTACTCTTATATGTTTAGATGTTTCTGTCGGTGAGACATTTGAGATTGGGATTTCGTTTTCTAATATCGAGATATAACTATATATTATTGCAAAAACTTCATTGGTGAATATGGAGTTTGCTCTTTGTGAGTTATGATATTGTATGCTTTTTATATATTCTGAGAATATTTTTGAGAATTCTAAATCAAGGTCGTCTGTTTGAATTACATATTTGCTGTGATTCTGGTTTGGTGAGCTGAATTGTATGGAGTAGATTCCGTATTGTTGTGTTAAGTTGCATATATCTTTCAAATAGTGATCGATAATTTGTCTTTTAATTTTTACATCTGGGAACTCTGTTTTACATGGACTGATTCCGGGTTCAAACAAATTTAAGAGTAAATTTTTGCAAAATATGTGCTGTCCTCTATCAGTGGTTGCATCTACGATAAAGGGGAAGATATCATCATCATCTGGACTTTCTTCACCTGGGGTGTGTGTTGAGCTCATTTTTTTGTATGATGACTGTTAATATGTAATTATCGATGTGTCTAATTGGTTGATTCCAATTGTATAAGTGTACTGGTTTGTGTTTATGTTGTTTTTTTATTCTTCTTTTTCCTCTTTTTGATGAATTTGAAGTTGTTTCTGAGTCGGAAAAATATAATTGATCGTGAATGGGGCAATTTTTATCTATAGATTCTTTTAATTTATAGAGTTCGTCTAAACTGCTGGTTTCTGATTCTGAAAATGCGTTTCGGTTTTTTGAAAATCTTTTTCGTGTTATTTGTCTTTGTTTGGTTATTTTTTTACTTTTTAGTGTTTGTCGTTTTGTTCTAATGTATCCAACTGTTTGTGTATGAGGTGTGATTACAAGATCGTATTTTTTGTTATCTATTTCACAATTGTGTAAAACGATTGTTTGTTTATTTCCTAGGTTTTTAAATGACATAAGGTTTAGGATGACGGATGCAAAAGGTTGTTAAATTTTTTCTATTTTCTTAGACTGTTAGTCCTTACGATTTTTTGGTTAGCCTAACCTGGGTCTATTTGTTCAGGGTTGGGGAGAAAAGTATATCGATTCCGAAGAATGATTTTATACTTTCTCGTGGCTAGTATAAGCTAAGGTGTTAACTTACTTAATCTTACTTAAGGGTAGTGATTGTGTTCAGGGTTGGAGAATAGTAAATCGATCCACAAGGTTCAGGTATAATTAGAACGCGAGTAGTTCGTTAGATACTATTTTAAACTTACTAAGTCTAAGATTTATCCTGGGTCTGGTAAGAGGGGGGATCAAGTGAAGGATGTATAACCGAAGTTCTTCACTGTTTATTCTAATTTGAATGATTAGTTTTGTTCAAAAAATTCTGTTAGTCCTGGGTTTTTAGAAAGGGTTGGATAGTGAATCGACGTTTGAGGTCGTTAGACACTAGCTAAGTGGGTGGGGGAGAACAAAATTGTTCTTTTTGATCCAAGGATAGGCCTTGATGATCAAGTTTTAAATTTAATTAAATAGAAAATGATTTAAGATCCAAGGATGAGCCTTGATGATCTGGTTTTAAATTTAAGTGAATTTAAGTTTAAAATGATTTAAATTCGTGTAGAGAAAAGATTTAGTGTTTTTATGATATAAGTGAGCTTATGAATGCTGTTATGTTTAGGTGATGAAGCTGGAACAACAGGATGATTTATGATTACTTAACCATTTATTGTCATGCTACTAATTTTTATTTTGATTTTTCAATAAATATTTTTCAAACAAATTTTGTATATTACTGCAGAATTTAGGAAAACGATCTGAGATCTTTTTATCAATCGTTATTGTATATTAATAATTTTGTTTAGCGCCTGAAATGATTTTGAAGATTGACTTCAAGATTTTATGTTTGCAAATGAAAATCTAAATTCATTGCTAGTAGTATTCTAAATACAAAAGTTTGTGTTGGCTTTTGCCGAACTATCATATAACTATATGGTAAGTTTCTACTTTGTCGTATGTCGTCTCTGGTTCGAGGTCTTCTTGCAATTCCGGGTAGTTCTCTTATCGTTCGGAATATTGGCTTTGATCTATTGAGTCGTAGAGACATTTCGATTAAGTTATCGTCGTGTAATATTTTTTTAAAAATGTTTTGTCTAAATTCTAATCTATTTTTGGTTAATTCTAAGCTATTAAGGTCTTGTTCGAGACTTATGGTCGCACCAGATGAGTTAGGACCGAAGTGTATAACTCATAGAGTAATTTCGGATAGGGTACACCGTCTGCTCGTCACGCTATCTTATTTTCGGCCGGATAGATTCGTGCAACTTCTTTGTCTAATACCAATCCTAATCTTACTCTTATACTATCTAGTCTCAGGTTGTTTAACTAGTATCTGCTAGGCTCAATAGATCTAGGGTATACTGGTTTATTGCGGCTGCTGAAGTCTTCTTGGAGAGTCAACTAATTTCTAAGTTAAATTCAAATCTCTCTGGTGCTGAAATTACAAGTAATTTCAGCACTTACAAATAAGTGGGTTGTTAGTTAGATGGATCATGATTGGTTAATATTAAATACTTTACAGTGGTAAAATATCTAATTTATCCAATCATAAAATGTAGTTTAGATCAGGTTCCATCAAGCATAGGCATTTTTTTATGATCAACAAAGTTGGTCTTTATCAGGTCTTCAGGAAATACAAAAATTATATGCAAAAAAATATGCAAACAATACAAGGTCATGACTATTCTGGAAAGGACGCAGAACCAGCTGTTCAACTCCTTAATATCCGCTTTTAACTCTATGGCACCATAGTTCAACAATCTACGCCTTTATTTGGTTCAAATTATAAACATGTTCATGCCTTAATGATTAAAGCAGCGATTTAGTATATACAAATGAAAGTGGCTGATAAAAAAGCGTATTCTATGACTTTATCTTTTAAACAATTGGCCTTAGAACACATTTTTATGACAAAAACATTTTATGACAAAACCAGCTCATAAAATCAGCTTTTTGATATATTAAACTATGGTATCACTTTTTAATAACGATGGAATGTGTATATATATATATATATATATACAAAATAACTTCTCGTTTTGCATTCTTTGCATTTTATCGCTAAAGTGTAATCTATCTGCATCATGACTTATTTTAGACGTTATTTTGTTGATTCACTGAAAGTCGAGTCAACTGCCATAAAAGGAACGCCATGCGACTCTTTTTCAAACGAAAGTGGCATTAATTCACCGAAAACATAAAATCGGTACATGTTCGGCCTCTTGCTCACTTTGCAACTTCATTAGTGCCACTGATCAGCTCTAAATCAGATTAAAGTTTCTTTTGTGCAAGTTAGAAAATCTTTCAGTAAACAACAATTCAAAATGTGCGAAGAAGATGTTGCCGCTCTTGTCGTTGACAACGGATCCGGAATGGTCAAAGCCGGATTCGCTGGTAAGTTTGTGAAGTCCGATTCGTAACTCAAGATTCAAAACAAATCCGAAAGCTATATCTGCAAAGAATGTTGAATCACTAAAAATGTTTTTGAAATTTCAGGCGATGACGCACCACGAGCAGTGTTTCCTTCAATTGTCGGACGTCCCCGTCATCAAGGAGTCATGGTCGGCATGGGCCAGAAAGACTCGTACGTCGGAGACGAGGCGCAGAGCAAGCGTGGAATCCTGACTCTCAAATACCCGATTGAGCACGGAATCGTGACCAACTGGGATGACATGGAGAAGATCTGGCACCACACCTTCTATAACGAACTCCGAGTTGC
The DNA here is from genome assembly GCF_963678635.1 of Symsagittifera roscoffensis. Classification (NCBI taxonomy): domain Eukaryota; kingdom Metazoa; phylum Xenacoelomorpha; order Acoela; family Convolutidae; genus Symsagittifera; species Symsagittifera roscoffensis. The sequence goes on from NC_087062.1 coordinate 42,904,071, forward strand.
TCCAGAGGAACACCCGGTGCTCCTAACAGAAGCACCTTTGAACCCGAAGGCAAACAGGGAAAAAATGACTCAGATCATGTTCGAAACCTTCAATTCACCAGCTATGTACGTGGCCATTCAAGCTGTCCTGTCTCTGTATGCCTCTGGGCGAACAACTGGAATCGTGATGGACTCTGGTGATGGTGTCTCCCACACAGTGCCTATCTACGAGGGATACGCACTGCCTCATGCCATCATCCGACTGGATCTTGCCGGCCGAGATCTTACAGGTATGTCTCAACTCATTATCAATGATAAACAAAACTGTTTAGGAATAAAAAAAAGTATCCAAAAAACGACGAAACTGGCATTCAACTATATCCTTGCATCTGCCTTAAATAATTTATGATTTGTTTTCAGACTACTTGATGAAGATCCTGACTGAGCGTGGATACTCCTTTACCACCACAGCCGAGCGAGAAATCGTGCGAGACATCAAGGAGAAGCTGGCCTACACTGCCCTCGATTTCGAACAGGAGATGCAAACAGCTGCTTCCAGCTCCAGCCTCGAGAAGTCGTACGAGCTGCCCGACGGCCAGGTGATCACAATTGGCAACGAACGATTCCGATGCCCAGAGACCCTCTTCCAACCCGCCTTCATCGGAATGGAATCTGCAGGAATTCACGAGACAACGTACAACTCAATCATGAAGTGCGATGTCGACATCCGAAAGGATCTCTACGCCAACACCGTGTTGTCTGGAGGTACTACAATGTTCCCCGGAATCGCCGACCGAATGCAAAAGGAAATCTCAGCCCTGGCTCCACCAACCATGAAGATTAAGATCATCGCTCCTCCCGAAAGGAAGTACTCGGTCTGGATCGGAGGATCCATCTTGGCTTCTCTGTCTACCTTCCAGCAGATGTGGATCTCGAAGCAGGAATACGATGAGTCTGGACCCTCGATTGTGCACCGAAAATGCTTCTAAGTTGTAAAATTTGATTAAATTGTACAATAAAATGAACTGATCTTGCCATATTGAAACTTTAATTTATACTAATAAAACTTATGGCAAAATATTTAAAACAGAAGTAAAGATTTTATATTTTTCTCAGTTTTCCAAATAAAAAGAGTGGAATGGAAATTATTTGATAACAGGACCCCTAGAAATCAAAGAAAATTCGAAAACCTTCATCGAAATTCAGGAAATGTCAAAACAATTTCAATATTATTTCAATGTTTTACACAATTCCTGAACTTAATTCCAAACATCTCACAATTTTTTGGCCTTTAGGCAATCAACTTGGATTTTAAAAGTTATTGTAATTGAATATACCGATGTGATTCGAAGTGCAATGTTTCAATCTATGCAATAAGTTTCCAGACTAAAATGCTCATCACTCTACTTTGTGATCAGCTTTACTTGATTGAATACTGAAAGTGTGGACCTCAGTGTAGTAGGAACTTTTGAGCGTTTGTTCAGAAAAGAAAACGCCAAACTCTTGCCAACCTAAAGTACTAATGTTTATTTTTTAGCCTCTAAAGATAAAGTTTTTCAGTTTGCTAAAAACAATAAATGCGGAAAAAAATGCGGAAAGTTTTCGGCAATAGAATTAGAAATTACTCATGCAAATTGCATCAGCCAGATGCGCGTTTGAATCCACTTGTTAAGAAAATTCTAGGGTTGACCTGTATAAACAATGCATACAATTTCATACATGGGAGCCCGCAAAAATTATTATCAGACATCATGAGTGACTTAACATATATACACATAGGTCGATACACATTGGTCGACCTAACAACTTCATGAAGCTTTCTGGTCATCAAAAGAGTTGAAGAGTTTTTTTTGGATGAAAAAGAATACTGGTCATATAAAATCCACTTATCGTTTCCAGTCACTTGATTTCGGGCACACTTAAACCTCATGAATCTTTCTGGTCATCATTGGACTTGACAAGTGTTTTTTTTTGGCTAAAAAAGAACACTATGGTCATACAAAAACCACAAATAGTTTTCAGGCACTTGATTTTGGGCACATTTAAACGTGTTTAACATGGTGTTGTGCTGAATGAGAGTTGGTTAAATAAAAAAATATAATTTTGATTTTTAAAAAAGAAATTCCATTCAATTTTCAAATTATAAATGTACGGATAGAAATTTTCATAGAATAGTACTCCTCAATTGAACAAAAAATCACTAGCAGAAAAAATCACTGCTCAAACGAAGTGTCGGAAAAATTGCCGCCCTTCAAACAGCAGAACCAACAACTACAAGAAATGGACTGAGCGCAGCCTCAATCATTGTTTTGACCAATTAAAATGGGGCGGATCTTAATTAGAAGTTTTCATTTTTGTTTTCCATGCAAAGTTAGGTGCAACAACTCATAAACAGAATGCGACCAGTGATACATCAGTTTAAATCCTTTCAGTTATGATTGAAAGGTCTTGAAACTTTTTCAAACGATTGTCGCAGTTTTGAGAAAAATTGGGTTGAAAACTTTGAGTTTGTCTTTTTTGGAGCCGTAAAGCGATCGAGTCAATCCTTATAAATTATTTAAGATCATTTATCCACGAGGGATAGGGCCAACATACGAGCTGTACAGCTCATCACGGCGAACCGCTGTTGTGCCCCTGCTTAAGAACTACATGCAATTTTTTTGGTTATTTTTCTGGGCTGGGTAATGTTGCCTCACCCTCAAGCAACGAGCACGGATCATGGTGGGCCTCGAACATCCGACCTTTCGATTGAGAGGCGGAGACGTTAACCACTTCACCACTGCTCCCCTATAATAAAAATGCAAGATACAGGGGAAGATACAAGAATTTGTTGAGGGGGGCGGATTTTCAATTTTTTTTTTGAAAACTGACTTTTTTTAAGGTCGACCAATTTGATTTTCCGAGCGGTCCGAGAAGACTATAAAAACCCTTTTCTTAACTAAAATTTTGCGCCGCCGGCAAATTAAAAAAAAAACAGGCCAAAAACCGCTTCAAAATTAGTAAATATTCGTGACAAAGGCGCGTTTACAAAATTTTAGGGTTGATCAATCGAAAATAAATATCATAAATTAATACCAAAGGGAGGAACCTTTTCGGTTGGTGAGAGGGTCGAATCCAGGAGGGAAGGGTCCCACAACCCTAAATCCCCCCTGTTTATATATGCGATCGAGTCGTTCGTTATATATGCAAAAGTTATAAAAGAATTTCAAAAAATTTGCTGACACAGAATGACGGTTAAAAAGCTAGGGATGATTGCTTAAGTAGTAATTGTAACAACCCATGTCTGCAATGCTCGATTGAGTGACTGAGATTGTGACTTCTGGTTAGTTTTTGATCCGACCACTGGAAGTTAGGAAGATTTTGTTTCTCAGGTGTGTTTTACTTTTTTTTTGTAGCCCAATGTTTTTGGGTGTAGGAGCGTGACTAGACGCAAATGTCATAAAACATGAATGGGATGTCACGTTTTTGCCATTTACTGAGAAAAAAATCAATATACTGAGAAACACAAAATAAAAAACTGGTAGGTTTCTGACTCTTGTTAATCTTAGAAAGACAATAGTAGAAAGACAATTGTAGAAAGACAAATCATTTAAATTTTCAGGTTTACTGATGGACCATTTATTTTTCGGCGTTTCGAGGGCGTGACTTTTTCATATTTTTTTCATTTTTTGTTCCAACTTTCGTAACGAAAATAAGGGAATATTTGTGTTTGGGGTGGGTTTTTTTTCTTCAGACAAATTTTGACCTTATAACTAGCAATTTTGACGGAGCTTTTTTAAATATCGTTCGAAAACTATTGTTGTTTTGGGCTTAAATTTGAAAAGGTATTTCATCTGTGATCATTTTTTGTAAAGTTATGGAGGTTCAAAGATTTCCATTTTGGCGAATTTGGGACAATTAAGGGCGCGATATATTTTGCGCTATTGGTATCACTTTTTAATAACGATGGAATGTGTATATATATATATATATATACAAAATAACTTCTCGTTTTGCATTCTTTGCATTTTATCGCTAAAGTGTAATCTATCTGCATCATGACTTATTTTAGACGTTATTTTGTTGATTCACTGAAAGTCGAGTCAACTGCCATAAAAGGAACGCCATGCGACTCTTTTTCAAACGAAAGTGGCATTAATTCACCGAAAACATAAAATCGGTACATGTTCGGCCTCTTGCTCACTTTGCAACTTCATTAGTGCCACTGATCAGCTCTAAATCAGATTAAAGTTTCTTTTGTGCAAGTTAGAAAATCTTTCAGTAAACAACAATTCAAAATGTGCGAAGAAGATGTTGCCGCTCTTGTCGTTGACAACGGATCCGGAATGGTCAAAGCCGGATTCGCTGGTAAGTTTGTAAAGTCCGATTCGTAACTCAAGATTCAAAACAAATCCGAAAGCTATATCTGCAAAAAATGTTGAATCACTAAAAATGTTTTGAAATTTCAGGCGATGACGCACCACGAGCAGTGTTTCCTTCAATTGTCGGACGTCCCCGTCATCAAGGAGTCATGGTCGGCATGGGCCAGAAAGACTCGTACGTCGGAGACGAGGCGCAGAGCAAGCGTGGAATCCTGACTCTCAAATACCCGATTGAGCACGGAATCGTGACCAACTGGGATGACATGGAGAAGATCTGGCACCACACCTTCTATAACGAACTCCGAGTTGCTCCAGAGGAACACCCGGTGCTCCTAACAGAAGCACCTTTGAACCCGAAGGCAAACAGGGAAAAAATGACTCAGATCATGTTCGAAACCTTCAATTCACCAGCTATGTACGTGGCCATCCAAGCTGTCCTGTCTCTGTATGCCTCTGGGCGAACAACTGGAATCGTGATGGACTCTGGTGATGGTGTCTCCCACACAGTGCCTATCTACGAGGGATACGCACTGCCTCATGCCATCATCCGACTGGATCTTGCCGGCCGAGATCTTACAGGTATGTCTTAACTCATTATCAATGATAAACAAAACTGTTTAGGAATTAGAAAAGTATCCAAAAAACGACGAAACTGGCATTCAACTATATCCTTGCATCTGCCTCTGAAAACAAATCCTAAATTATTTAGACTACTTGATGAAGATCCTGACTGAGCGTGGATACTCCTTTACCACCACTGCCGAGCGAGAAATCGTGCGAGACATCAAGGAGAAGCTGGCCTACACTGCCCTCGATTTCGAACAAGAGATGCAAACAGCTGCTTCCAGCTCCAGCCTCGAGAAGTCGTACGAGCTGCCCGACGGCCAGGTAATCACAATTGGCAACGAACGATTCCGATGCCCAGAGACCCTCTTCCAACCCGCCTTCATCGGAATGGAATCTGCAGGAATTCACGAGACAACGTACAACTCAATCATGAAGTGCGATGTCGACATCCGAAAGGATCTCTACGCCAACACCGTGTTGTCTGGAGGTACTACAATGTTCCCCGGAATCGCCGACCGAATGCAAAAGGAAATCTCAGCCCTGGCTCCACCAACCATGAAGATTAAGATCATCGCTCCTCCCGAAAGGAAGTGCTCGGTCTGGATCGGAGGATCCATCTTGGCTTCTCTGTCTACCTTCCAGCAGATGTGGATCTCGAAGCAGGAATACGATGAGTCTGGACCCTCGATTGTGCACCGAAAATGCTTCTAAGTTGTAACAAAAAATGTGATTAATTTGTACAATGAAATGAACTGATCTTGCCATATTGAAACTTTAATTTATACAAATAAAATTTATGGCAAAATATTTAAAACAGAAGTAAAGATTTTATATTTTTCTCAGTTTTCCAAATAAAAAGAGTGGAATGGAAATTATTTGATAACAGGACCCCTAGAAATCAAGAAAATTCGAAAACCTTCATCGAAATTCAGGAAATGTCAAAACAATTTCAATATTATTTCAATGTTTTACACAATTCCTGAACTTAATTCCAAACATCTCACAATTTTTCGGCCTTTAGGCAACCAACTTGGATTTTAAAAGCTATTGTAATTGAATATACCGATGTGATTCGATAGTGCAATGTTTCAATCTATGCAATAAGTTTCCAGACTAAAATGCTCATCACTCTACTTTGTGATCAGCTTTACTTGATTGAATACTGAAAGTGTGGACCTCAGTGTAGTAGGAACTTTTGAGCGTTTGTTCAGAAAAGAAAACGCCAAACTCTTGCCAACCTAAAGTACTAATGTTTATTTTTTAGCCTCTAAAGATAAAGTTTTTCAGTTTGCTAAAAACAATAAATGCGGAAAAAAATGCGGAAAGTTTTCGGCAATAGAATTATAGAAATTACTCATGCAAATTGCACCAGCCAGATGCGCGTTTGAATCCACTTGTTAAGAAAATTCTAGGGTTGACCTGTATAAACAAAGCATACAATTCCATACATGGGAGCCCATGCAAAAATTATTATCAGACATCATGAGTGACTTACATATATACACATAGGTCGATACACATTGGTCGACCTAACAACTTCATGAAGCTTTCTGGTCATCAAAAGAGTTGAAGAGTGTTTTTTTTGGATGAAAAAGAATACTGGTCATATAAAATCCACATATCGTTTCCAGTCACTTGATTTCGGGCACACTTAAACCTCATGAATCTTTCTGGTCATCATTGGCCTTGACAAGTGTTTTTTTTTGGCTAAAAAAGAACACTATGGTCATACAAAAACCACAAATCGTTATCAGGCAATTGATTTTGGGCACATTTAAACGTGTTTAACATGGTGTTGTGCTGAATGAGAGTTGGTTAAATTAACAAAATAATTTTGATTTTTAAAAAAGAAATTCCATTCAATTTTCAAATTATAAATGTACGGATAGAAATTTTCATAGAATAGTACTCCGAAATTGAACAAAACATCACTAGCAGAAAAAATCAATGCTCTAACGAAGTGTCGGAAAAATTGCCGCCCTTCAAACAGCAGAACCAACAACTACAAGAATTGGGCTGAGCGCAGCCTCAATCGTTGTTTCGACCAATTAAAATGGGGCGGATCTTAATTAGAAATTTTCATTTTTGTTTTCCATGCGAAGTCAGGTTCATCAACTCATAAACAGAATGCGACCAGTGATACATCAGTTTAAATCCTTTCAGTTATGATTGAAAGGTCTTGAAACTTTTTCAAACGATTGTCGCAGTTTTGAGAAAAATTGGGTTGAAAACTTTGAGTTTGTCATTTTGGAGCCGTAAAGCGATCGAGTCAATCCTTATAAATTATTTAAGATCATTTATCCACGAGGGATAGGGCCAACATACGAGCTGTACAGCTCATCACGGCGAACCGCTGTTGTGCCCCTGCTTAAGAACTACATGCAATTTTTTTGGTTATTTTTCTGGGCTGGGTAATGTTGCCTCACCCTCAAGCAACGAGCACGGATCATGGTGGGCCTCGAACATCCGACCTTTCGATTGAGAGGCGGAGACGTTAACCACTTCACCACTGCTCCCCTATAATAAAAATGCAAGATACAGGGGAAGATACAAGAATTTGTTGAGGGGGGCGGATTTTCAATTTTTTTTTTGAAAACTGACTTTTTTTAAGGTCGACCAATTTGATTTTCCGAGCGGTCCGAGAAGACTATAAAAACCCTTTTCTTAACTAAAATTTTGCGCCGCCGGCAAATTAAAAAAAAAACAGGCCAAAAACCGCTTCAAAATTAGTAAATATTCGTGACAAAGGCGCGTTTACAAAATTTTAGGGTTGATCAATCGAAAATAAATATCATAAATTAATACCAAAGGGAGGAACCTTTTCGGTTGGTGAGAGGGTCGAATCCAGGAGGGAAGGGTCCCACAACCCTAAATCCCCCCTGTTTATATATGCGATCGAGTCGTTCGTTATATATGCAAAAGTTATAAAAGAATTTCAAAAAATTTGCTGACAGAGAATGACGGTTAAAAAGCTAGGGATGATTGCTTAAGTAGTAATTGTAACAACCCATGTCTGCAATGCTCGATTGAGTGACTGAGATTGTGACTTCTGGTTAGTTTTTGATCCGACCACTGGAAGTTAGGAAGATTTTGTTTCTCAGGTGTGTTTTACTTTTTTTTTGTAGCCCAATGTTTTTGGGTGTAGGAGCGTGACTAGACGCAAATGTCATAAAACATGAATGGGATGTCACGTTTTTGCCATTTACTGAGAAAAAAATCAATATACTGAGAAACACAAAATAAAAAACTGGTAGGTTTCTGACTCTTGTTAATCTTAGAAAGACAATAGTAGAAAGACAATTGTAGAAAGACAAATCATTTAAATTTTCAGGTTTACTGATGGACCATTTATTTTTCGGCGTTTCGAGGGCGTGACTTTTTCATATTTTTTTCATTTTTTGTTCCAACTTTCGTAACGAAAATAAGGGAATATTTGTGTTTGGGGTAGGTTTTTTTTCTTCAGACAAATTTTGACCTTATAACTAGCAATTTTGACGGAGCTTTTTTAAATATCGTTCGAAAACTATTGTTGTTTTGGGCTTAAATTTGAAAAGGTATTTCATCTGTGATCATTTTTTGTAAAGTTATGGAGGTTCAAAGATTTCCATTTTGGCGAATTTGGGACAATTAAGGGCGCGATATATTTTGCGCTATTGACGCGTAAGAGGAGATTTAATCCGTCTTAGAAATCGTTCCAAATTGGTTGAAGGAAGCTCATTTGGCATCAATGGTTGGTTACTAGGAGCAAAATCTGAACGTTATATGGCGCGTGGGGAATGGCTTTCACAAAAAAAATCTCAAATTTTAAAATTTGAACCGTACAATCTTGCGTATCAAAGAAATTTGGTCATATTACAAAACTGTTTTAAGGTTAATTTTCTTTGAGAAGATCAGAGCAATCAATTTCTTATAAATTGTTTCAGAGTCTTGAATTAAAGCATAAGTGGGCTGGTTTTTTCACTCTGCTGGAAAGATTAATCAGATCTGCAAAACTAATCAGATCTGCAGAAGTTTTCATGATTAGTTTGGTTTGTTTTATTTTGCCAAACGCACCAACATTCTCTTTGTACACTTATGATTTACAAATGATCATTTGACAAAATCAAATCGAGCAAATAAAATGAATACAAGAAAGGAGGAAAAAGAAAGTATCATTATTGCAAAGGTTTGCACTGGGGCAATGCTGCGCTTTGCAAATACAAGCAAGCAAACGACATAAATCTTTTTAAATGAAATAAGAGAAGAAAACAGCCTTGACAATGAAAAATAATGAGGTTATGAATTCTAAACTATGACCAAGAGATTTGATGTGACATGTCCTCAGATTTGCGTTACGGTCCTTTGAAAATGTTTTAACACTAGCCTCCAAAAAGCAGCTTCATACGCTATGCATCAGAAGTCGCACCAAATAAAAACAGACCTAAAAGTTGTATGTAAAAAGTTGGAATACCTTGAATTTAAGGCACACGCACTAATTTTGCATTTTATAAATTGGAAAGCATAAAACCAAATCTTGCTAAAGTTATGCATGTCAAAAACGCAAAATATTTTGATTTGAATTGTTTTGAAAAGCAGGTATTTTTATTGAGCTTTTTTCGGTTCATTTGATGAAATAAAAAACATCAAATTTGTTAAAATATTACTATTGGAATGTCAGAGCAGGTATGAAAGGTATGAAAAAGGTACCACTTATGTATGAAAAAAAGAATAGCCGTACTATTAATCTACGCTCGTTGAAGCTTGCTTGAGTGAAAACAGTGTGCTAATCATGATTTTCTCCGTACTACAAAATATCAAAAAATTCCAATAATCGCAAATATTTTTGAAATAATAGCAAAATTTCTGGGAAAGCAACCACTTGCAGCATGAACGGCAGATGATATAACAAAAAAGCATAATCCTCAGCAAACTCCGAGCAGTGGCAACAAAGCCGACGAAAAGTTTTTGCAACGCAATAAATTTTTGTTTGCACAAAAGCAGGACCTCATCGGATTCGAACCTATGATTTTTGTCGTTCATAGCACGAACTTGATTTATTAAGAAAGCAGGCTGAGCAAATAAATTACTGATTTTGTTAAGCTAGTTGATAACCTGAAAAAAAAAATCGCCGATTAGGTGACGCTTGCAAATTACAAGCGTGGAAACTGGTTTCGAGTTCATCTAACATAATTTGACAGAGTTATATTTTGAGATGATGATTGTAGTTTAAGCTTAAGTGTATTAAAAAAGCATAATTTTGCTGGGTTCTTCACAGTGTTGGTAAGTTTGCTCGAATTTGCAGAATAATTATGTAGTTGTGACCAGGTCGATTGATTTTTTGCTATACAGACCAGTATTTTTTCCAAATATTTTATTAGGAAACTTTTTGATTATATTCTAGTCTCAAGAGAAAAATCTATTATTGCAAAAGTTAAAACTTTGTTGATTAATGTACCCTGAAAGATCTCTTCATGTTTGACCTTTAATTATTCAGAAGTAGTAGGCCTCTGAATGGATTGCAAATGTTGGCTCTAGTTTTGTCTTTTCTGCGGACAAGAACCTTGCGTTTAGTTTTTAAGGCGTGAAATTTTTTGAGAAACTTTCTCAACCAATTTTTGCGATATACGCCTTGGAGAAACCGTACAATCTTGCGCATTAAAAAAATTTGGTCATATTACAATACTGCTTTAAGGTTATTTTCTTTGAGAAAATCAGAGCAATCGATTTCAAATAGTTTGTTTCAGGGTCTTAAATTACATCATAAATTTGCTGGTTTTTTCACCCTGCTGGAAAGATTAATCCGATCTGCAATGTTTTCTCAAATTTCTAGATGAAGTTTTCATGATTAGTTTGGCTTGTTTTGTTTTGACAAACGTACCAACGTTCTCTTTGTTTTTACTGTGAAAGGAAGAAGTTTAACTAATCAGTTTTGAAGAATTTTGTTTTGAGTTTTTTGCGAATATTTGTTTTCGACAACCCAGTGTACATAATTTGGGTAAACACCATAGAGCCACAAACACATTGCCTTACGAAACTTCGAAGCACTCAGACGATGCACATATACTCTCTTTTTCTCTCGCACACACACCACACACTCACTCATACAGACGCTCGCGAACCTACACACATACACATAAGCACACACACAAACAACATTGCCAACAGACAAATGACTAAAGTGTCAACGTGTTTAAGAATCCGAAAAAAAAATTGATTGAAAAACTTTCAGCGTCGAAGGACAAAAACATCACGTTAGGGCGCACTGAAAATGAAGGCAAAATTTTTTTTCAAAAAAACTAACCCAATTGGAGAAAACTAGGTAACCATAAGTACTTGGATTCCGCAAATTCATCTATTCATTTCAGTTAATTTTTGCTTAAAGCATAAGTGGGCTGGTTTTTTCACTCTGCTGGAAAGATTAATCAGATCTGCAGAAGTTTTTATGATTAGTTTGGTTTGTTTTATTTTGCCAAACGCACCAACATTCTCTTTGTACACTTATGATTTACAAATGATCATTTGACAAAATCAAATCGAGCAAATAAAACGAATACAAGAAAGGAGGAAAAAGAAAGTATCAATATTTGCATTGGTTTGCACTGGGGCAATGCTGCGCTTTGCAAATACAAGCAAGCAAACGACATAAATCTTTTTAAATGAAATAAGAGAAGAAAACAGCCTTGACAATGAAAAATAATGAGGTTATGAATTCTAAACTATGACCAAGAGATTTGATGTGACATGTCCTCAGATTTGCGTTACGGTCCTTTGAAAATGTTTTAACACTAGCCTCCAAAAAGCAGCTTCATACGCTAAGCATCAGAAGTCGCACCAAATAAAAACAGACCTAAAAGTTGTATGTAAAAAGTTAGAATACCTTGAATTTCAAGGCACACGCACTAATTTTGCATTTTATAAATTGGAAAGCATAAAACCAAATCTTGTTAAAGTTATGCATGTCAAAAACGCAAAATATTTTGATTTGAATTATTTTGAAAAGCAGGTATTTTTATTGAGCTTTTTTCGGTTCATTTGATGAAAAAAAAACATAAAATTTGTTAAAATATTACTATTGGAATGTCAGAGCAGGTATGAAAGGTATGAAAAAGGTACCACTTATGTATGATAAAAAGAATAGCCGTACTATTAATCTACGCTCGTTGAAGCTTGCTTGAGTGAAAACAGTGTGCTAATCATGATTTTCTCCGTACTACAAAATATCAAAATATTCCAATAATCGCAAATATTTTTGAAATAATAGCAAAATTTCTGGGAAAGCAACCACTTGCAGCATGAACGGCAGATGATATAACAAAAAAGCATAATCCTCAGCAAACTCCGAGCAGTGGCAACAAAGCCGACGAAAAGTTTTTGCAACGCAATAAATTTTTTGTTTGCACAAAAGCAGGACCTCATCGGATTCGAACCTATGATTTTTGTCGTTCATAGCACGAACTTGATTTATTAAGAAAGCAGGCTGAGCAAATAAATTACTGATTTTGTTAAGCTAGTTGATAACCTGAAAAAAAAATTCGCCGATTAGGTGACGCTTGCAAATTACAAGCGTGGAAACTGGTTTCGAGTTCATCTAACATAATTTGACAGAGTTATATTTTGAGATGATGATTGTAGTTTAAGCTTAAGTGTATTAAAAAAGCATAATTTTGCTGGGTTCTTCACAGTGTTGGTAAGTTTGCTCGAATTTGCAGAATAATTATGTAGTTGTGACCAGATCGATTGATTTTTTGATATACAGACCAGTATTTTGTCCAAAATATTTTATTAGGAAACTTTTTGATTATATTCTAGTCTCAAGAGAAAAATCTATTATTGCAAAAAATAAAACTTTGTTGATTATTGTACCCTGAAAGATCTCTTCATGTTTGACCTTTAATTATTCAGAAGTAGTAGGCCTCTGTATGGATTGCAAATGTTGGCTCTAGTTTTGTCTTTTCTGCGGACAAGAACCTTGCGTTTAGTTTTTAAGGCGTGTAATTTTTTGAGAAACTTTCTCAACCAATTTTTGCGATATACGCCTTGGAGAAACCGTACAATCTTGCGCATTAAAAAAATTTGGTCATATTACAATACTGCTTTAAGGTTATTTTCTTTGAGAAAATCAGAGCAATCGATTTCAAATAGTTTGTTTCAGGGTCTTGAATTACATCATAAATTTGCTGGTTTTTTCACCCTGCTGGAAAGATTAAACAGATCTGCAGAAGTTTTTATGATTAGTTTGGTTTGTTTTATTTTGCCAAACGCACCAACATTCTCTTTGTACACTTATGATTTACAAATGATCATTTGACAAAATCAAATCGAGCAAATAAAACGAATACAAGAAAGGAGGAAAAAGAAAGTATCAATATTTGCATTGGTTTGCACTGGGGCAATGCTGCGCTTTGCAAATACAAGCAAGCAAACGACATAAATCTTTTTAAATGAAATAAGAGAAGAAAACAGCCTTGACAATGAAAAATAATGAGGTTATGAATTCTAAACTATGACCAAGAGATTTGATGTGACATGTCCTCAGATTTGCGTTACGGTCCTTTGAAAATGTTTTAACACTAGCCTCCAAAAAGCAGCTTCATACGCTAAGCATCAGAAGTCGCACCAAATAAAAACAGACCTAAAAGTTGTATGTAAAAAGTTAGAATACCTTGAATTTCAAGGCACACGCACTAATTTTGCATTTTATAAATTGGAAAGCATAAAACCAAATCTTGTTAAAGTTATGCATGTCAAAAACGCAAAATATTTTGATTTGAATTATTTTGAAAAGCAGGTATTTTTATTGAGCTTTTTTCGGTTCATTTGATGAAAAAAAAAACATCAAATTTGTTAAAATATTACTATTGGAATGTCAGAGCAGGTATGAAAGGTATGAAAAAGGTACCAATTATGTATGATAAAAAGAATAGCCGTACTATTAATCTACGCTCGTTGAAGCTTGCTTGAGTGAAAACAGTGTGCTAATCATGATTTTCTCCGTACTACAAAATATCAAAATATTCCAATAATCGCAAATATTTTTGAAATAATAGCAAAATTTCTGGGAAAGCAACCACTTGCAGCATGAACGGCAGATGATATAACAAAAAAGCATAATCCTCAGCAAACTCCGAGCAGTGGCAACAAAGCCGACGAAAAGTTTTTGCAACGCAATAAATTTTTTGTTTGCACAAAAGCAGGACCTCATCGGATTCGAACCTATGATTTTTGTCGTTCATAGCACGAACTTGATTTATTAAGAAAGCAGGCTGAGCAAATAAATTACTGATTTTGTTAAGCTAGTTGATAACCTGAAAAAAAAATTCGCCGATTAGGTGACGCTTGCAAATTACAAGCGTGGAAACTGGTTTCGAGTTCATCTAACATAATTTGACAGAGTTATATTTTGAGATGATGATTGTAGTTTAAGCTTAAGTGTATTAAAAAAGCATAATTTTGCTGGGTTCTTCACAGTGTTGGTAAGTTTGCTCGAATTTGCAGAATAATTATGTAGTTGTGACCAGATCGATTGATTTTTTGATATACAGACCAGTATTTTGTCCAAAATATTTTATTAGGAAACTTTTTGATTATATTCTAGTCTCAAGAGAAAAATCTATTATTGCAAAAAATAAAACTTTGTTGATTATTGTACCCTGAAAGATCTCTTCATGTTTGACCTTTAATTATTCAGAAGTAGTAGGCCTCTGTATGGATTGCAAATGTTGGCTCTAGTTTTGTCTTTTCTGCGGACAAGAACCTTGCGTTTAGTTTTTAAGGCGTGTAATTTTTTGAGAAACTTTCTCAACCAATTTTTGCGATATACGCCTTGGAGAAACCGTACAATCTTGCGCATTAAAAAAATTTGGTCATATTACAATACTGCTTTAAGGTTATTTTCTTTGAGAAAATCAGAGCAATCGATTTCAAATAGTTTGTTTCAGGGTCTTGAATTACATCATAAATTTGCTGGTTTTTTCACCCTGCTGGAAAGATTAATCCAATCTGCAATGTTTTTTCAAACTTCTAGATGAAGTTTTCATGATTAGTTTGGCTTGTTTTGTTTTGACAAACGTACCAACGTTCTCTTTGTTTTTACTGTGAAAGGAAGAAGTTTAACTAATCAGTTTTGAAGAATTTTGTTTTGAGTTTTTTGCGAATATTTGTTTTCGACAACCCAGTGTACATAATTTGGGTAAACACCATAGAGCCAGAAACACATTGCCTTACGAAACTTCGAAGCACTCAGACGATGCACATATACTCTCTTTTTCTCTCGCACACACACCACACACTCACTCATACAGACGCTCGCGAACCTACACACATACACATAAGCACACACACAAACAACATTGCCAACAGACAAATGACTGAAGTTCTTTCTTATTACTGAAGTTACTAATCTATTTCGAAGCAAAAGAAATTGATTTCACTTTTAGTTAAGGTTCAGATTTTGTCAGTCATTCCTTTTGTTTTCTAGGCTTTTTAATAAGTTGCGTGTGATAACTCCAGTTTTGTATTTTTTTAAGAACAAGAATTCTTGTTCTTCTTGTTCCGACAATTGAAAATGGGGAGAAACTTTGTATTCAGGTGCTTCGTTTTTTTGTTTTCCCGAAATTGTTGAAACTTCAAAAACATTTTTAATGACTTTTTTCCGTTTTTTTATGAATATTTTTTATATGAACTGTTTTCTCAATTTTTCTGTTTTACTATGACTGTCTAATATGTCCAAGTCTAGTTTTTTTGTTCAGATCCTTTTATCAGACCACGATGAAAAAAAAACGGCACTAATTCGAAAAAAAACGTTTTCGTTTTTTTTAAGACTATGGTCGGCACCTTCTGTGCTACTTGCACAGTAGCCGTCTATGCAAATTTACTTTTGAAGATGTTTTTTTTTTGAGATATTTCATTTTCCAGATGTTAGCTCGATGCTTGTTGATTATTATACTCTTCTTCGCAGCTAACAATTCGTTGCATCGAAAGTCGCGTAAGCAACGTGTTCTATTTCTTAATGTTCTAAGTAGCATTTTTCTACAGTAGGAACAAAGCAGAGAACAATAGGACGCTTTGCGCTAGCTAGAAAGAGAAATCTTTTGAGGAAAACTTTGAAAAACTAGATCAATTTATTTCGTCTAGTCTCAAATAATGTTCATTTTGAGAAAAACAAGTCAAGTAGGACAATTTACTCAAAAAATTAGCCTCCAAACAAAACTTACAAAGTGACAACTCAGCCTGAAAAACTTAGGACTTGGATCTTGAGAACATTTGAAACACAAACACAGGCACATGCACTCTATCTCTCTCTCTCTCTCTCTCTCTCTCTCTCTCTCTCTCTCGCTCTCGCTCTCGCTCTCGCTCTCGCTCTCTCTCTCTCTCTGACCCAGACACACTCACTCTCACACACACACCAACACGCACAGAGTCACAGACGAGGACGCATCTAAACTCACACACAAACAACATAATTAACAGATAGATGAATGACTATCAATAAAATCAAAATCCGAGAAAAAAGGACCGAAACTCATTCGAGAGTCGAAAAACGAAGGCATGACATTTTGATGCTCATTGAATTTATACGACTACTTTTTTTTCATGAAACCAACAGAATTGGAGATAAATAGGTGACCATAGAAACTTTAAATCCGAGGGTAAATCTTCAACTTAAACCGTTCGAAAAAATTTTTCATGGTCTTTTGCCCCATTTCCACATTCATAATTGCAGAATTTAACATCAATATAGAGTTAGCAATATAGATTCCATTCAGTCAATTTTACTACTTTTACAACCAAATAAAAACTGATTTGGAAAACACCGTAGAACTTTGCATCCTGTTTTTAGGCACCTCTGATCTTGTTATGACTTCTGTTACTTTTTAATATCGATAAATATTAATTAAAATAATAAAAATGGTTTTCAGAAAGTAATAAAAACTAGACTCATGATCAAAGATTTGTATTTGATTTCGTGTGCACCCCTGAATCCACGTTACAAAGTTCAAAACTTCTCTTATTTCATTATTTATCGAAGTTTTTTATTATCTTTTGAATGCATCGGTAATCTGCCTAGCTGAAACTCTCCTATTCAAAATTGTATTCAAAAATTTTTTCAGGTACAGTAACCTGAACTATCGTCGATATGCACTTTTCTTAAAATCTTACATAGTAACTTAAATAATTCATAGACATGTATGTTTTTTTTTCTTATTTCTTCTATTCTCTTTTCTTCTCTGAAAACAAATATTTTTCAGAAGTCGTTTGATTTTAAGTTCAACTGTTTCTAATTTAGTTTTGTCTGTTGACACATCAGCCAAGACCCGTACTGTAAAATAGAATTTAAATAAGGGTTATATGCTTTCAGTGAATGATCTTTACCTAAAATTTTTCTCAAACCGTAATACATACAAAAGCTCGACAAACTACTTTCATATTTTGTAAAATGATGTGTAAAGGAGAGCTTAGAGTCAATTTGAACACCTAAATAATGGAACAATTGTTTCTCTTCATAAGTTCTTCCATTCATTTTTACATCTGAATTTCCGCTGCTCTGAGATATTATCATGGTTTTTGTTTCATCTTCAGTTAATGTCAGCTTGTTTCTCTCTAACCAACATGCTGTTTTGCCCAATGCTTCCTGGCGTTTACTGGTTCACTCACTGTTTCTGGCTGTTTTTTTATATTATAGTGTCGTCTGCAAACAAAATCAGTTTCATTTCGTTGAATATCATTTATATTAACGATGAAAAGAAGCGGGTCTTATATGGATAATTCACATTTTTTTGGTGAGATCATTTGGTTTTAGTCGCAACGTATTGTTTTCGGTTTTTAGTCAGGATTTCAGAAGGTCTTAAACAGGTCCCCGATAACCATATGCGTCACATTACTCTAGTAAAAGCCTATGGTCAACTGTATGTTCACTGTGTCTTTGTGGTCTTAGAGTTCCAATCTTGAAGCATTTCTTCTATTATGGTTATGAAAGCAACAATTGTGCTCCTTTATGATCTGGATCCAAACTGGCGGTTTCGTAAGAAATTATAGTTTGTGAGACATTGGTTCATTTTGATCTTAGCAACCCTTTGAAACTTGAAAAACTTGAGCTTAATCTTTCGAAAAGGAAAAAGGCCTAAAATTTCAATGGTCTAGAACATTGCCTTCTTCGATGAGAGATCTAAAATTGCTACTTTTTGAATTATCTGAAAAATTTTGTCTACAAACATTTTTTTAAAAATTTTGTCAAAACTGGAAAAAAAACGGACAAATCTTTTTCCAGTAATAGTGATTAAGTCTATATGCATCTAAGCTAAACCTGGATTTTAGTGAATCGATTGTTTTTGATATTTCACTTTCCGTTTAAGCTGCTAAAAACATTGAGTTAATTTGCTTTCCGACTAATTCTTTTGAAACACTAAATTTCCTCGCCAATTTCTCACCAACATTTGCAAAAAAAGTTTTCAAATTCATCAATATTGAAGTTCTTTTCTACCGCGATCGTTGTTTTTGTTAGCAAATGGTAGAACGTTATACGGACGGAAAAAATTTCTGCTGTTGTTGGATTCCATTTGTAATCTATTTTGATAAAAAGCTGTTTTTTTCCGGCTCAGCAGTTTGGTTAGAGATTCAAACTTACTTCTGGCCTCTATGGTTCCAATTTTTGAAAGAGTTTTCCAAAACCGATGTATTTTCGATGCTACAGTTTTCACTCCATTATCTACCCAGAGCTTCAACGATTTTCTAACTGATGTTTTTTCTGGTAAAACGATTCAATTTTATTTCTAAGCTTTTTGTTTAACAATGAAAAAACTCATTGCAGTTCATTTGGCTAATTTTTGCTTCAACATCGAATTAATTTTTATAGCGATTTGTTTAGTTCTTTCAGGAAAGAATAAGATTCAAGTTTATACCACGGTCCGATTTCGGAAAAAGTAGTTCATTTTGGCATGTTTGTGATGTTGCGTTAAAAATAACCCCATAATGATCAGTTACAAAGCTTTTGAAAATGTTTTTTTTTTACAATTGAAAGAAAAAAAGATCTATACCCGTCTTACTGGTCTTGGTTTCTTTGGTTGTTTTTCATTTTGTAGGAAAAATTCGTTGCCAGTTATTATGCTCATCAGTTCAGAGAGTCTTTGCTTTTTATTAGTATATTGATATTAAAGCCACCACAAAGTAGATGTTTAGATGGGCTACTATAATATCGCCCAAAACGCTTTAGAGTATCGCGAGTGCCTGAGTTTTCACCGCGCTTTCATTTGTAACTTTGATGCTTAATAATTGAGTTCGGTTCTTGTTTCTTTATTATTTCAAAATCTATTCCACAATTTACATACAAACCTATGCCTTCTCCCTCCCCTACGCTTACGAGAACTTTCAAAGAGAGATTGATACTCGTTAAATTTAAAAATTTTTAAAATGCTGGTTTGGCGAAAGAAAAGTTTCGTTGCAGCAAATAATGCTAGGAAAATAATTTAGTTGAGATAGGCTAACTTGTCATTCTGTTTTTGGTGAGAATCTAGTATTTTGCAAGAGAATTTGCTCAGTGGTATTCATGATATACTGCTTTGTATGTCTCAGTTGATCTGAGATAGGAGGAAAAAAACCATAGCAAGATAGTCAAAAAATCACGAACTCCCTCAGTTGGCCTGAAAAATTTCCCTTTTACGTCCCTATATTTTATAAGCTGTTCTCGTATGGAAACAATATCCTTAATTTCTCTGTTTTAAAAAAGGAGAAATTTCATATTTGCCATGTTTTCGATTGCACTCCTTCGCTGTAGAGACTCAAAGATCTCTCATTTATATCTAAATTACTACAAAAAAAATTGAAATCTAGGTAAAATAAAATATAAAAGTTAGCTTTAGTGTTCACCTAATTACAGAGCACAAAAGTTTACTCGCATACGCAGTCCATAAGCTCCTTTCCCGGCTTAATGGTCGCGTTATCATTATCAATCTGGAGTGCTCGCATTAAAATAAACAGGGCAAACGGAACGGACAATCTGCAATTTGTTTTGACTAAAAATAAGAAACAATTAAATATTTGTGAAATGCTTCTGACGCAATTGAATTTCCGCGCCAAAAACACTTGTATAATTAGTATATCAAAATTAAGTAAGGGCAAAATAGCACGCTTTAATATCAACTCATTATATTTTTTGTTTTATCATGAAATAATCAACAAAAAATTTCAGTTCGTGTAACTGTTTATGATTCTATTTGTTGTTCATATTTCTTTTTTCCCACTGGTGAGACTCTATCAATATTTGCACCTCTGCTGCTGTTGTTAACCTCAATTTTTCGTTTGATCGCATTTGATTCCAAATTTTTGAGATCCTCAATTTGAATTACTTAAAAAGAACTCAACTTGATTTAAGATCATTTATCCACGAAGACCAACATACGAGCTGTTCAGCTCATCACGGCGAACCGCTGCTGTGCTCCTGCTTAAGAACTACATGCAACTTTTTTGGTTATTTTTCTGGGCTGGGTAATGTTGCCTCACCCTCAAGCAACGAGCACGGATCATGGTGGGCCTCGAACATACGACCTTTCGATTGAGAGGCGGATACGTAACCACTTCACCACTGCTCTCCTTCACCACGTTAAGTCAAATCACAAAAATTTAAGCTTGGGCCTGATAATTTTTGGGCGTGAGTACACTATTCATATTTATAGGGGACGCTAGCTACAACGAAATAAGCCTTCAGATCAATTTAGCTCAGGTTGACGGACCAGACATGTCTGGATAAGCTTCAACCACTGGTTTAAAGGAAACTGAATTTTTCGTTTAATTGAAAAACAGAACCAGCTGTTAGAAATTAAAATCTAGAACTTTTACATTGATATAGAAAATAATTAAATTTTTGAAATTGACGAGACTTAAACAATTACATCAACAAAATGCATACCCAAATGGAACCTATATATAAATTGAAATTTATTACTGCAATAATTCATGATTACAAAGCCATCCATTGAATAGTCTAAGTTTCCACGTAATAGTCTTAGCTGCGAAATAGCTCCAACCATTTCATTAGTATCATTATTGATACGAACGTAATTGAACAGTCAAATTTGTAAAAATGCATCAAATTCAAATTTTGTGAAGGTAAACTACAAACTAAGTAGAGTTGAATCATTTTTGAACATGTTAAGAAATCGCTACAAATAGTTTCTAAATTGTTATATGCATCATACTTTCTAAAATCTACCCTATGGCTTCAAATATTTACAGCATATTCAAAGATTCTAGCGTTTTTATACAATTATTGTATCAATACAACTATTTATTCTCGTCTAACTTCTGTTTATACTAGTTCAAATTTCAAGTCTTCAAAAATTGAGAATTCTTAAACGTTGCCGATAGTTGATGTTGGAATCATCCGTCAGCTCTTTTCCATGTTGGGAGTTGAGCTAGAACTTCTAACCACAATAGTTTTGGTCAACAGTCGAAGTTCACTATCTTCGCTCGCTCCTACTCTTCGTGGCTCTTCATTGGTCGGAGACGTTGCTGGTTCCGTACTCGGATCGAAGCTCTGTGTACTCTCAAACTTATTTAGCCGAGGTGGTTCTTCTAGAACATTCGAAGTCGGAGATATCGACGCGTTCTCTACACTCACAGTTCCATGCAGTTTTGCTAGACTTTGCAGTGATCTTTTGGTCGCTTTTGAATGCATCCCCTCCGTTGATGTTATATCGACTGTAGCTTCGGTGGATTTGCAGCCTCTCAGCTCCGGTTCTGAATATTTCAAAGTCGACGATGTTTCATCCAGAGTCAGAGTTTTCGACATCGGATCTGAACTGCAACTTTGAATGCTAACGTTCTCAAATAACTTTGGGTAGTCCTCTATAAACATTTCGATAACCGCCGAAAGATGGTCCAACTCTGAGATTTCTTGGTCTAGTCTTCCAAGCTGAAAAATATGTTCGTCTTGCTTTTTATTGGTGATGAGAGTAGGTCCAAATACTCTTCCTAAATTGTATGCGTTCATTTTGTTCAGAGAACTATGTTCTGTTATTTGACGCAGATGACGCAGAAAAAATCGTAAGACTTTTTGATTTTGCACACTAAGGAGACCGATCAACTTTGCGCTTTTCTGCAGTAAGTGATTGTACGACTTGTCTTCCTCTTTAAGGGCTCTATAACATCTTCCCACATCTTGCCAATCCTCAGTCAAATTGTTGTCAAGCAGCCTGTGAGGTAAAACACGGAAGAAATGCTTAACTAAGGAGCAGAGAACTTGCGGAGGTGTGCTAGATAAATTAACACTACTATAACTATCTTCGAATTTCTGGCACAAAATTTGGACTTTGGCCTTTGCACCTTCAGTCCTATACAACCCACGGATTTCCAAGAATTCGTTTTCAATCTGCTTGATGCATTTTGAAAGTACCACGGGAACGCCTGCAGCATTGTCAATTGGTTGCAGGGAAAGAGGAACTGAGAATATCTTCATGTTTCTCTGGGGCACGTCTCTCGCTTGAAAACAGGTGATTGAAAGTTTGTTCAGACATCCTGTGTGAATAGCTTTCGAACAAGTTTTACAGAACAAAGCTTCGTAGAACACGTAAACGTCGCACTCGACGCAAAATGTGCACTGAAAATGAACGGAGGGATCTCGATCGACTTCAGCGAAGTTGTGAGTTTTGGCAGCATCTGATGAAGTGAAGTCCGAGAATGAGGTATGTCTTGAATCGAAAGCCGATCCTGGAACTGTTAGCATTGATGACAAATTGGATGCCCGTTTACCACAACCACCCTCTTCGGTGCTTTTTGACTTGCTGCTGATCACATTTGACATGGCGCTGCTTGATATACTGAAGAGTCTGCTAGCTTTCGACTCTTGCAGTTTTATGTTGAGATTCGGACAGTTTTCTAGCTTGAACTCTTCCTCCTGTTGAGATGGCAGATCGGG
The DNA here is from genome assembly GCF_963678635.1 of Symsagittifera roscoffensis. Lineage (NCBI taxonomy): Eukaryota > Metazoa > Xenacoelomorpha > Acoela > Convolutidae > Symsagittifera > Symsagittifera roscoffensis. The sequence continues at coordinate 42,926,865 of NC_087062.1, forward strand.
ATCGTTATTGAGGATGCTAATCAATTGGTCCCTATAGAAGTTTTCAACGGTGTAACTTCTACTTTGTTCTACTAGATGTTTATACTGCACAGGTCTCAGTTGGTACATTCCAGTCACCATCTTGAAGTAGTTAATCAGAGCCGACTGAATCTTCAGCTCAGCCTGCAAAATGAGTTGTCTGATGCAAATCACGGCAGTATTGCGCTCGTCTTTCACTGATTTCTGACCGGCATTTGCTACAGCTATTAGCCTGTCGTACTTGATTTTGGAGTCTAATAGTCTGTCCTTGGCTTCTATCATTTGTTTTTGTCGCTTCTCCGATTCACTGCTACTTTGCTCTAGTCTACTCACTTCTGCTTGCTGAAACAGATGAAAATTGAGGTTTAGACTTGAAAGCATCCTAAAATTAATCAAAAGGCCACTGAGTTCATACCGTTTCTCGTTGAGCAGCCAAATTGGACTAAAATAAGACCATTGACCCATTATATCCTCAGCATAGATTATAGAATTTGTAGTTTCGAATTGAAACGTTTGGTTGATAACCAGGTTAAAACTTGCTAAAAATTGCAAATTCGATATGAAGATAAAAACAGCCTACAGCAAGTTGAGGAAGTGTGAATGAACTCCGAGAATATGAAAGAAATACAGAGGGGAAGCGAAGCTTCGCACCACTTGCGATACAGCGCGAACATACAAAATAAGTCGGAAAAAAAATGAAAAATGTGAAAAAACTACGTGAATTAAAATGTTCAAATGGGCCATAACTTTTGTGTTTAAAAAATTGAGCATAGTAGATTAATCTAGCCAGCTTCCCGCAACCCATTAAATCAAAATAACCCGACTTTGAACGGTAGTTTTGCAAAAAAAAATGGGTCACAAAAGCAAAATTTTGACTTTTCCGAAGGCCATAACTTGTTGTAAAAAAACAATAGGGCGTAGCCGCATATGCAGAAAAATTTCGACACACCGAAAAAACCAGAATCTAAATTTGAGAGTATATTTTTTAGAAAACGAGAAGTAATAAAAATTTGAGACATAAATTCCCCTCAAAGATTTTTTTCGAAGGCTGTAGAGAGAATGGTAAAGTAAAAAGAGATAAGAAGATTATGCAGGCACACAGATGAGCAGGCGTTCTTTTTTATACCTTTGTTTTGGAAATCGAAAAAGTAGTTTTCTACCGAACTAAAATTTTGCAGAAAAAAAAATCGAAAGGGTCTCAAAAAAACCCAATGCCATACATTTTTCATAATACCTGATTTTGAAGAATAGAAAATTTTGGGCTTCGAAACTACGCATTATGGACTTACTAAGCCAATACAACCTAAGCCAAAAAATTTTAATCAAAAAAAGTTTAACAAAAAACAACATTATTCGAAATTGGTAATGGTAAAATGGTAAATTACAGAACTTTCAATCAAAATTTTAGAAAAAATTCAACAAAAATATGTGAAATTCATGCTTTACGAAACCAGCCAATAAAATAAGTATCAGATTTTAAAAAACCTCGCAAACAGACAGTTGAAAAAGAGTCAATGAACGCAAGAAAACAAAAAAACTGCCTTGCTTTTTCGAAAATTTTATAGAACTGCCGGTTGCTGTGTAAATACCACAGAGGGTTCCGAGCACAAAAAACATTTGAACAAGAGGCAAAGTGACGCATACACGCATACAGCACGACAAACTGGTAAACAGAAAAAGAAACGAAAACCTTTTGATAAAAATAAACTAGATCTACCAAAATTTCATATTTTGATTTGAAGTTTAACATTTTAACATTCAAAACGTGGGTCTCAAAAAAACCCACAAAGCAGTAACAAAACCATCAATTGAGCAGAAAACCGTTCAGTCGGAAAAAAATTTCATAAAAAATGAAAAATTCTTTAAAAAACGCTTCAAAATCTTTTCTCACCAAATGACGCAATACTAGACAAATATAAGCCAACAGCTTTGAAGCTCAATAAAAACAATTATAAAATTAGAGTCAAAAAATTACAACCAAAATAAAAACGGATTTTAAGTATAACGAGCAATTAGAAGCAAAGCTTAGTGTTCTTTGACGAGGTGCAGATTTGAAGATAACCACAAATTAGTCATTCTGTGAATAAAAATATCTACAGGAAAAAAAATTAGTGCCACCTTGCAATATCCGTTCTAATTGCTAGGGTAACAAAAAATCAACCAAATCTGCGATTTCTTTGCGCGAGATATGGTGAAATTAATTAACACAAAGTCGTAGCTTCGCTTCGCAAACACTAGCGAAAACACGACAAAAAGCAGCTCTAGAAAAAGCAATATTAAAAAAAAAATTAGCCTCGAATTAGCAAAAATTCGGCTAGGTCTAGGATTTGTTCTGCGACCTGCTGCAATCAAAAGATTTTGAGTCGCACGCACTAACCACTGAGCCACGCACGATTAACCACTGACAAACACTATTCACGAATAAAGCAGCTACACATGCTATAAAATTGCCAATGCGACTCAGCAAAATTGGCGCCAAATACAAATAGACACGATTTTGCAAGTAATAAATTGGATTATAATAAACTGAAGAAATCCACACTAACTTTGCATGTAACAAATCTCAATCGCAAAGGATAAAGCCACATTATACATTAATTATGCATTTCAAAAAATTGCGAGATATATTGAGTTAGAAAATTTCTGAAATCGAGTTTTTATTCTTGTTCTGTTGTTTGAAACAAACAGCTTTTTTCGGTTCATTTGATGATTTAAATTTGCATCAACTGCGTTAACTTATTACTATTCGAATGTCAAAGCACATGCTATTAAAAAGCTGTAAAGATGCCACCGAGGTGTCAAAGCACATGCTATTAAAAAGCTGTAAAGATGCACATGCTATTAAAAAGCTGTAAAGATGCCACCATGTAAATACCACAGAGGGTTCCGAGCACAAAAAAACATTTGAACAAGAGGCAAAGTGACGCATACACGCATACAGCACGACAAAATGGTAAACACAAAATGAAACGAAAACCTTTTGCTAAAAAAAACTAGATCTACCAAAATTTCATATTTTGATTTGAAGTTTAACATTTTAACATTCAAAATGTGGGGCTCCCAAAAAAACCCACAAAGCAGTAACAAAACCCTCAATTGAGCAGAGAACCGTTCAGTCGGAAAAAAAATTTCATAAAAAATTCTTTAAAAACGCTTCAAAATCTTTTCTCATCAAATGACGCAATACTAGACAAATATAAGCCAACAGCTTTGAAGCTCAATAAAAACAATTATAAAATTAGAGTCAAAAAATTACAACCAAAACAAAAACTGACTTTAAGTTTAACGAGCAATTAGAAGCAAAGCTTAGTGTTGTTTGACGAGGTGCAGATTTGAAGATGACCACAAATTAGTCATTCTGTGAAAAAATATATCTACAGGAAACAAATTAGTGCCACCTTGCAATATCCGTTCTAATTGCTAGGGTAACAAAAAATCAACTAAAATCTGCGATTTAATTGCGCGAGATATGGAGGAACTAATTAACACAAAGTCGTAGCTTCGCTTCGCAAACACTAGCGAAAACACGACAAAAAGCAGCTCTAGAAAAAGCAATAATAAAAAACAAAAAAAAGCCTCGAAAAATTCGGCTAGGTCTAGGATTTGTTCTGCGACCTACTGCAATCAAAAGATTTTGACTCGCACGCAATAACCACTGAGCCACGCACGATTAACCACTGGCAAACACTATTCACGAATAAAGCAGCTACACATGCTAAAAAATTGCCAATGCGACTCAGCAAAAGTGGCGCCAAATACAAATAGACACGATTTTGCAAGTAATAAATTGGATTATAATAAACTGAAGAAATCCACACTAACTTTGCATGTAACAAATCTCAATCGCAAAGGATAAAGCCACATTATACATTAATTATGCATTTCAAAAAATTGCGAGATATATTGAGTTAGAAAATTTCTGAAATCGAGTTTTTATTCTTGTTCTGTTTGAAACAAATATTTTTTTCGGTTCATTTTATGATTTAAATTTGCATCAACTGCGTTAACTTATCACTATTCGAATATCAAAGCACATGCTATTAAAAAGCTGTAAAGATGCCACCAAAGTGTCACCAATATTAGCGACTTAGTTTAGAAAAAAAGGTTCTCAACAAAACTTTCAGCTGGCGCTAGTGTTAAAATAACTTTTGAGAATTATAGCGAATCGAAAATTGGAAAAGAGCAATGAAGGCAAGTAAACATTAAAAAACACTTGACTTTCTTGAAAAAATCTCAATTTTCTAACACGAAATTGAGTTAGAAAATTTCTGAAATCGAGTTTTTATTCTTGTTCTGTTTGAAACAAATATTTTTTTCGGTTCATTTTATGATTTAAATTTGCATCAACTGCGTTAACTTATCACTATTCGAATATCAAAGCACATGCTATTAAAAAGCTGTAAAGATGCCACCAAAGTGTCACCAATATTAGCGACTTAGTTTAGAAAAAAAGGTTCTCAACAAAACTTTCAGCTGGCGCTAGTGTTAAAATAACTTTTGAGAAACATAGCGAATCGAAAATTGGAAAAGAGCAATGAAGGCAAGTAAACATTAAAAAACACTTGACTTTCTTGAAAAAATCTCAACTTTTGAATTTCAAAGAAAAAAATAGATGCCCTTTAAGCTCTTTGAATTTCTGGAACAATTTATGATTGACGCTTTTTTTGATATTTTGAATCCAACTTGAACACGAAATTAGAAATCGTTCACGAATTTTTGCACCATTTGCACGTTTGTATTTGGAGATTGATCTTTACGTCATTTTCAGCAGATGAATTCCAATTGAACTCGTAAAGTGCATATATACCTGAGTGCATTCATAAATGCATCAATATGTATCAATGCACATCTGTAGTTATTAGAGACTTTTCCTTTAAAAAAACAAAAAAATCATCAAGACCTATATAAGAGTCTTCACTGCGTTCATTACTCTTCAAAACGGTTTGAAAACTTAATTCTCAAATTATCCACTAGTGCCAAAGAACTTCATAAATTTTTCATTTACTTTTTCAAATAAATAATGCTAATAAAAGTCTGCACCACTTGCACAACTGACAATTCTGGCAAGCAAACACAGACAACAAAATCGCCATGAAGCAGTTGCCTTAACCTCTAACCCACTGCTGCTTGGATAAAAAAACACTTTCATCACTACTCAAATACAAGTTTATTTTTGCTCGTCTTTTTGGTACCATTGCCCAACACGCAATGCCACGAATTCTAGAACGCAATGATTAGATCAATGAACTGGTCTCAATTAAATTTAAGGAAGGTTTTCGACTACACTCCAGCACTAGAAAATGGTCGCTTTGCGTGCATTAATAAATCCGAATTGGCAATTTTATTACGTCCACCATAAGTTCTGAGGTGAAATGTTCTTTTTATGTTACAAGCTGTCAAAATGATTCAGTCGAAATTTGTCTGGAGAAAAATTTTGTACCTTTTCTTCAAAATTTGAACATGCCAAGCAGCAATGATAGCGCTTTAACAAGCCGGATATTTGTAATACTAATTGAAATCTCTAAATAGAGAATAAACTATATCAACAATTAATGCAAAAAATTAACTCATAAAATTGCTACATATGATTTCACTGAAAATCAACACGAGTAGAAGCGTAGCTTCGCACTACTTTCGACACATCACAGACATTACACGGCAAGCTAGGTGAAAAAAATGAGATTAAAGCCACTGAGTCAAAAACAGAAACTATACCTCCCAAAAGTTTCATACATTTGCCTCGGTTGAAGTTTAGTTTAAGGAAATATGTCAAAAAACATAATCACTAGCGTTAGAATATGATAGAGACAAAACTTATCAGGGGATAAACAAGCCGACATCAACTTGATAGATCTCCATTCGAGCGAGAAAAATTTTGCGCTCTAAAAATTTTTTGAACTTGAAGTTAACCCTTGGGCAGAACCATTCATTAGATTTGAGTTTATTACGAAACAAGTTGAAACATGTAACATCTTCTTTGAGCAAAAATTACAACGGGAAAAATTTAGTACCCGGTTGCCATTCGCAGAGGCAAAAAGTGGATATTTAAGTTTTCAAGGAGGCAAACACAAGCTAACAAACGGCAAGAAGTAGCTTAAAAGGGTGAAAGAAAACTAATGTGTATTGAAAAACAAATTACCTGTACGGGAACTAATCATAAGTCCTCGGGCATTTATGTTTTGCAGTTGGCTACCCTACAAAATTGAGCCACTGACTCTTATAGAAACCAAAAACAAGCGGCAAAATGGACCTTCAAATTTCACAATATAAAAAACTTTGCATGTAATTTGAAATGAAGAAAAGCAAGCACACTCTTGCATATAATAAATTGAAAAGTATACAGCCAAATGGTGTTAGAATTGTGCATTTCAAAAATCTCGAAAGGAGTTTTTATTATTGCACTGTAGCATCCTTCGGTTCATTTGATAAACTAAGAATGAATCCGATGTATTAAATTACTAATAATTAAATGTCAATGCACATGCTATTAAAACGGCCATTCAGCCTCCTGCTTCAAAATTGCCAGCTAAAGTAGCGCTAGAACTTGTGAATTAGGTCGGAAAAATTTGCATCGTACTATCACACTGCCCTTTGCCTGTGTAATTATCTCAGGCATTACTGCGGGCGTGATAATATGCTACTTTTTCATCGATCGGATAATTTTGTTCAGAATGACATACCTTAAGCCAGTAGTTATCTCGCGCCTTCCTGACTAGCAAACACGTATTGGCATAATTTCTCTCCTCCAGCTCCCACAGATCTTTGATCTCCTTGCGCAAGTCATCGAATTCCTGTTTGCGACTGCGCAGAGATTCCACGAACTTCCTGTTCTGCAGCTCCATAGTCACTTCATTCAATTTTTTGCAGTACTCTTTGTCCTGAAAAAACACGATAACACATTTTTGACAGACAAAAATTTCCAAATATAGCTTCAAGCTTGAATAAGGGAGAAAGCATGCTTCAATTTATGGCTTAAACTGGTCACACTAAGGAATTATCCTCAAATTAACCAAGGCTATGGCTATCCGTCCATTCCATATTATTGACAACTTCACATTTGTCAAAAATTGGCAAACATTTTGAATCTTAAATTCTATGCAAGTAACACCAGACTTTTTCAACCACACTGTTGTGATTGAAATTTGGATTTTTTACTCAGTTTCCACTTTTAGGTTAAGATAATGTCCAAATCAAGTAGCACTTAGCAGACCCAGCTTAACTTGGAAGTACCTCTTTGATATTTTTCATTTGCATTGGTAATACTGATGCGCGATGAAATGGATAATTTCAAAAATTTGACTGTGCCCAAAATCTTAGTTGTTTCTCTACTAAAAAAAGGTTCCCTAGGAGATAACATTTTTCATACAAAACAAGGAACGAGTCGCTGCTTGGGCGGGAAAAATTCTCGCAAACGGTTCTTTCGATTGAACAATTCGTCTCAGATTTGATAGGTTAGTTTTTAAGGAAAGTCAATAGTTTCTAAACAACACGGCTTTCCAAAATCCAAAACATTTTTTTCTACAAAAAGTAGGTCGTGTTCGGTTAAGCGGAGAAAACTCCCAAAATCTGGTTGCTCGATTGAATACTTAACCTAAGAACTAGCAGGGTAGTTTTCGAGAAAGTTTCCAAAAACGGTCTATTTCAAAACACTGACATTTTTGAAGCCCATAACTTTTATCCAAAAAACTGAAAGTGACCGCTTATGCAAATAGGCATTCAACAACCTCCTATTTTGATTAAAATCTTGATATCAAAATGAAGGGATAGTTGTCGAGATATCAGAACTGGCAGGATATTTGTCAAAACGTTTTCAAAAAGCGGCCATTAAATCAAAAACTTGCCTTATCTGATTTAAGAACCTTTTATTTCGTTTGAACCCAAAAACAAATTTGGAAAGGGTAATTTTCAAGAAAGTTGAAATAAGGTTACAAATATGAAGAAAAAAAATGGTTTTTCCAAGAGCCAGAATTTTTTGTTAAAGCATTGCGCGTAGTCTATTATGCAGGAGAGCTTCCTACAACCAGCTATATTGATTGAGCCTCAGATTTGAGAAGACAATATTCGAGAAATGTCAGTGTCCGAAAAATGGTCGAAAAAAAACATATTTGACATTTCCGAACGCCAAAATCTTTTATCTACAAAAAAGTGGGTACCGAATTACGCAGCAACGATTTACGCACCAAAATACGCACCCCCAACTTGTTCATTCGATGAAACCATTAACATAAGAAATGGCAGGTAAGTTTAAGATAACACCCGAAATTTTCCAAAAAAACAGTCGAAATTAGAATTTGAATTTTTCGCAACTCATTTTTCCTTAAAAATTACGACGTAGCCGCTTATGCAGCAAAATTTTCCGCAGCCTATTGCTTTGACTAAACCTCAGATATCAGATCTTGCATTGTAGTTTTCGAGAGGAGTCGAAGTTTCCAATAAACGGGCAACAAACCAAATAGTTGATTTTTCCGAGGGCCTTAACCTTCTGTGCAAAACGGGCAGAGACGATCATGCAGAAGAGCTTTTACAACCAACCCGCTACTTCGATTGAACCCAAAAACTCAGATTTGAAGGGTAGTTCTTGAGAAAAGTCAAGAAGTTTCAAAAAAAGTAAAAAAAAAATTGATTTTTCAGAGGACCAAAAATTTTGGCGTAAAAAATTGAGCGTTGCCGCTCATGCAGGGGAACTTTTTTCAGACTTTTTTGGAAATTGAATTCAAATCTCAGATTTAGGAGGATAATGTTTGAGAAAAGACAAAACCTTGCAAAAAACGGTCTAAAAATTAAAAAATTTACTTTTCCGAGAGCAATTACTCGCGAAAAAAATTTTTTGTGCGAAAAAAGTATTGTCGTGGCCGATCACGCAGTGGGGCCTCCTTCAACCCGTTCCATCTATTGAACTCAAAATCTCAGATTTGGGAGGGTGGTTCTTGAAACCAAAAATCCTTAAATTTGGGTCAAATTTTCCCCATAGACTTTTCGAAGGCAATGGAGAGTGGGGTAAATTAAAAAAAAAAGACTAGGGGATTATGCCTGCACACAGATGAGCATGAGTTCTTTTTTTGAAAATCGAAAGTGATTTTTTACCGAGCTAAAAAAATTTTGCAAAAAGTTTTAAAAAATCAAACCAATTCCATTCATTTTCATAAAAACTGTTTTAATCAAACAGGAATTCCAGGAAAAAAACATGCTAAGCAAGAATTAATTTTAAAATTAGCGACGGAAAACTTACAAAGCGGAAAAAATACGACAGTCTTTGAGCAGAAACCAGTTAAAACGAAAAAAAAACTAATTTTATAATATTTTTTTACATGAGTTTCAAACACCGCCTGAAACGAGAAGGAAAAACACTTCCAACCACCATAATACTTGCTTGTCGCCCAAGAAAAATCCGTGATGTAGCACCTAAGCGAAAGTCCTACGACCCAATTTTTACCGGATTTTTTTTTTTTCAAATTTCATACATATTGGAAAAAACAAGTCCCTGCCGGGACTCGAACCCAAGACATGAGGGTGCAAAAGCGACAGCGTTACCTCCAGACCAAAAGGGAAGGAACCAATTGTTAGGATTTATATTAAAGCAAGTGCGATTTCTTGAGAGAAAAGTTGTTTACGGAAACAAAGACTAGTTCGCAAGTGTAAATTTATATAAAAAAAAAGAGATAATATAATGAGCCAGGAAGAAAAAACTGATTCTTTTAATTAAATCCTCTTGTTTCAGTACGCTGAATATAAGTTAGGTATTTGATTATCTAACTCCATATACCAAAATCCATAGTTACCTGGAGGTTCATAAACGATACTGTTCCCCAAAGAGGCAAAGTAGCGTAGTTTTCGTCAACTGCAGAAAAGTTGTATCCCTGTGAAATTTTGTACAACTTCACGCAATAGTCCAGATCTAGCGCTAGTTTCTTCTCGACATAAGACAAACAATCGCGGAAGTATTTCGAGAACATCTCTCCGGATTCAAAAGCCTGTGAAAACCAAAAATCATTTTAAGCCAACGTTTAACTAACTTTTTAAACATCAAGCATCAAATTAGAGCCGAAGCAAACTTTTAGGCCAATGATGAGCAATGCAACTTGTTTACAAATTTTTCTCATGTCTACCATAAACATTCCGCTCTTTTCCAGTTTCCCCCCCCCCCTTTCAAAACACCGAGTTTTTTTGTTTGTTTTACGTGTTTTTACGGCTAAATGCGTGATGTTACGCTGTAAAGTATGAAGAACAAATCTGTTCACAGTTGTCGATTACTTCACCACGCCAAATTTCATTACACTATGACAACGTTAAATACACTTTTCAAAATTGAATTTGAAAGGGGGGGAAACTGGAAAAGAGCCAAACATTCTTCCAAAATATGAGAACCGGGAACCGGAGCACGTGGGTAATTTTCATGACATTAGGCTAGGGGTATAATGGAAAAACCCACAAAGTAAATGCTATCAGCTAATATAACAAAATGATTACCTTTGATATGCCTTTTTCGCCGGAGTTGACCAAAATTGACTCAACTACTGGAAGTTTCACCTCTGACTTGTTATTTTCATCAAGTATTCTCTTAATTTCTTCCAATGTTATCTTTTCAAAATCAATCGCCTCACTATCTCTCTCATGTTCCAACTTGCATGAGACTCTGCCAGTTAAATGGAAAATTCTTTCGTGCAACAGTGAATGCAGATCTGACATGAGGTGAAACGCAGGTTCGATGACATTTTCATCTCGATCAGCAAGTAAAGCTAGAAGTTTGTTTAAGTCAGTCGTGATACTGGTTGTTGAAAACTCAGGGAACTTGGAGAGCATGTCTGTGAAGTGCTTCTTGAACTCTAGCATACTTGAAAAAGAATCGAATAGATCGATTCCTGATTCGTCGTATTTGTATCTTTCGAAGCATTGCAGAAATTTCTTTAGAATTTGATCTAAAAGAGCAATTAAGTCGTTAGTGAAGAAAATTAGAGTAAGCTATCTTGTTTTTGCTATCTTAAAATCTAGTCAAAAACGAAATGAATGCTGAAAGGACCTCAGTTTAGTTCACCTTATTTTAACTAAATCAAGAAAACATGTTATCGTATGTTTACTCGCGCATATGATGCTCAGTATTTTGATGAAGTGAAAAATAGATGCAAAGTTAAGGATTGCCAAAACAAATCGCATCAATTTATGGTACACATTTAATAAGACGTATGCTTTATATAAAAATAATTGCTAATTTTTAGGACCGGATCAAAATACCCGAATCCCATTTTGTAGTAGATAAGCAAGAGCAACATATTTCATCTAGAATATTTATGAACAAATCGAGACACGCGGTGTGGAGATAGGAATGATTCGAGATGCAATACAGGTTGTTGCTTATCTGGTATGAGACACATGTGCGCAGTTTGAACAAAAATTGAAACATTTTCACGCTCACACGTGATTTTCACTTTCTACTTTGTTTAGGTTGATTGTTCGTTCTAGGAAAGATATTGAACTAGTTACTATTTCATTTTTGAAAAACTAGAGCAAAATTTGAAACACGGATGCAAGCTTTAAATATTGCACTAGTAATTCAAATATTGCACTCCTGACTCAAATACTGCACTAATTTTTCAAACATGGCAAAGAAACATATTGAGCACCAGTGTTTTTTTTTTTTCAACTATATCAGAAATTTTTTTCCGGAACAGCAAAAAAAATTCCATTGTCAAAAAACAGTGTTTTGATTTTTCTAAAAAAATATGTCATTCCGAATTCCATTCCGAAGTGCATAGTAATGTAACCAGAGCTGTCACTTTCTGAGAGACCTGGAGTTCTCCGTAAACGATGTCCGCAAACTATTAACTAAAGTTCCCGACTCTTCAACTGTTGCGTTTGACGGTGTTCCACCGTTCGTATTGAAACATTCCTCGCTTATTACTTATCCTGTCTATCATCTTTTTTCCAAAGTACTTTCAAATCGCATATGGCCCTCTTACTGGAAAGAAGCCTATATTGTTCCAATACACAAGTCCGGCCCCCGTTCAAACATTAAAAATATCCGCGGAATTAGTATCCTTCCTCGCACATCTCTGGTTTTAGAACGAATCATCTTCAATTTTATACATGAAAAAGTCAGATATCGTTGTCTGCCTCTCAGCACGGCTTCCGTGCTCATCGCAGCACATTTACGCAGCTGTTGCAAAACGTTGACATGCTCTACAAGTGTAACGACAAAAATATTGACTTCTGCGCAGTGTATTTTGATATTGAGAAAGCCTTTGGCAGAAAGCCTTCTTAACTGACGCTATTTTTATATTCTTTTTAATGTTAATTTTTATACATTTTTTGTAATTTCTACACATCCATTTCCATTCCGGTTTTACAGGTGCTTTGTTTTTTAGATTGGCTGATGATGACTTTTATGTCGAAAACGTTTCTGGAATTTATTTTACATTAATCTGCCGTTTTTATCACTGCCTTTGGCAGTGTTTCTCACTGACTGTTTACTGTTCAAGCTTCAAAAATTCCGGTTTGATCGTGATTTCATTCAATTAATTTCCTCGTATTTAGGCGAACCGTACTCAACGAGTGAAACTGGATTGTACGTTATCGTCGTTGAAGCATGTACTCAGTGGTGTTCCGCAAGTGAGTATTCTCGGTCCTCTTTCATTTCTTAATTTTTGTAACCAACTTCCAGAATCTGTAAGCTACTCAACATCATTTTAATTTGCACACGATTTGAAACTTTCTTCTATTGAAAATCATGCCTTGCTCGAACAAGACAAGGATACATTATCTATGTGGGCTGATGAAAATGGTTTAACTTTTCACCGCAGAGAACAACGGTTATTTGCTCAAACACCTGCAATTTGTTAACGAGTTCTGTATGTATCCGCAAGGTTCAGCCCACTAAAGACCTTCGGTTACTTATCCGCGCTGACATGTCTTGGAATGAGCACATATGAAATGTAGCCATGCCATCCGCAGTTTCCATGCTTTAAAACCCAACATTCCTTGTAACTCACGGGGTAATTCAGTTCAGTTCAGTTCTTTTTCTGATCTTTTAGGCGTTTTGTCGCCTCTATCGATCAGCTCATGATGTACTCCTTTTCGATTAATTAGTCTCAAAATTATTAATTCCGCTTTTCTTCTCATGTTTGTGCAGGTTGTTCTTGAAAGCGTTCAAGGTCTTCGAGTCAATTACTTCTCCTGGCAAAATTTTCCAATCTCTAGCTGATCTAATGGTAAAAAAAGTTTATACGCAATTCGAATTTGGCCTTTAATGCTGATTTATGACTTCATTGCTGATATAAATGCATTTTTATATCGCTGGTATGGCCCTATCCAGCTTGTGCACTTACCGTAACAAAACGGAAGGGCCCCTTTTGTAATTTAGTAGAGAAAGATTAAATATAAGTTATTTTATGTCGTAACGGTTGTAACCTATTTTGAACATTTCGATCCTTGTTCCTCGCCTTCTGCGGTATTCAAGTGACGGTAGTTCTTGTTTTTTTAATCTTTTATTGTAGCTTAGTATCTGCAGCCCTTGTACCATTCGTATCGCTCGTCGTTGCACATTTCCGATTAATCTTGTGTTCTTCTTTAATCGCGGGTACCAGACTTGATTACAGAACTCCAATTGAGGCTTTATGAGGCCTTTATAAACATTTAAAATTACAGATATAGTCTTTTAATGAATGTTTTCTTGAAAACTGCAATGATAGAATTTGCCTTTTTTTTTACAAAAGATTTGAGAGTCAAAGGAGAGTTTACTATCGATGATCACTCCAAGGTTTTTTCTTCTCCTGCCGTTTCAAGCTGTTTATCGTAAAATTCTTTCGAGCTTGTTTCACGATTTGATCCTCCATTTGAGATTATCAAATGTACACATTTATCTTCATTGAAATGCGAAAGATTATTTTTTGACCATTCTTCCAGTTTTTTTAGATCTTCTTGCAGCAACTCAACGTCTTTGTTACTGGTAATTTCTCGGCATAGTTTTGCATCGACTGCAAATAAATAGAATTTTGTTTCGACTGTCTTCGGCATTGAATTTATATATATTACAAACAAAACAGGTCCCAGTACAGATCCTTGGGGAATCCCACTCAGAACATCTTTCCATTCAGATCTACTGTCGTTTATCACAACTCTTTATCGTCTTGTTAATAAAAACTCGTTGATTCAGCCCAGTGTTTTTCCTTTTATTCCATAATGTTTTAGGATTCCTATCAGTCTTTTGTGCGGAACCGAGTCGAACGCTTTCTTGAAATCCAAGTAGATAACATCCGTTTCTCTGCGACTATCTATTATTTTTGTGAAATCATCCAGCACTCTCAGTAGTTGTGTTTGTGATGATCTACCGGGCAGAAAACCAAACAGTTCATTTACAAGGATTTCATTTTTTTCTAGATGTTCCATACAATGGGCTCTAATTATTTTCTCAAAGATTTTACAAACTGTTGATGTTAAGCTTACTGGACGATAGTTGTCAGCTGAAGACTTTTTGCCTTTTTTGATGATAGAGGCAATGTGAGCAAGTTTCCATTCTTCAGGTAGCTTCGTTTCGTCCCAAGATTTGTTAAAAGTTTTTGTAAGAACTTGAGTCAGGAAATATCTCAATTCAAACAAAAATTTCGGGTGAATTTCGTCGAGCCCTGGATATTTCGATGTTTTGATTGAGTCAAATTGCTCTTTCACCAACTGCTCTGTTATTTCTAAGTCCTTTATTGGATGGGTGATATCCAATTCTGGAATCTTCCATTCTCCTGGTGGTTCGTGTGTGAAGACTGATGGAAAGAACTTCAATTTTTTTGATCTCATTGGTCGTTAAAGATTCATCATCCTGCACTAAAGCTGGTACTGCATTTTGCAACACGGTTTTCTGCCCACATAGCTCCAGAATGTTTTTGTTTTCATTTTTCTATCATTTGCTATCTCACTTTTCTTTGCTCTTTGATCATTTCGGACAGCTGTTTTAACAGCATTTCTTTTTTCTTTATAGTTGTCAAAATTTACTTTTGTTCTATTGCAGCAAACTTTTTTCCGGTATTTTTTTTTTGCACTGATTGCCTGTCGAGTGGTATTGGTGAATATTAAGTTGTTTCTACACTCTGGATTGAGCCTAGTTAATGGTACAAACTATTTTGTTAGTTCAGTCAGGAATTCCTGATGTTTCGTTTGTGTTAGAGTGTCAATATTTGTGTACCAGAAGTTTAATTTTCTAGTCTTGGTTTCTTCTTGATTTTTAGTATCTGCGTTCCTCAAACCAGTTATACATAGTTTCCTTCTTCCTGATCGTTCAAGTTTTTTGCTTTCGTAACTAGGTTTCGCACTTCTTCTTTTTCTTTCAAACTCCGATCCGGGCTAAATCTGAGGTTTCTGATTTCTGCAGTGGCTTCTTTCATCTTTGGCAATTTACGGTTTATTTCAATAACATCTTGTTCAGTATTGAAGGAAACCAGCAATGGTCTGTTTATATGCTCATCGGTTTTCCGACCGAGTCGGATCGTTTTCACAATTTGTTTATCTTCCAGTTCGATACTTGATAAAAATTTTTCAACTATTTTTTTATCTTCTTGTTTCCTTGATTCACTGTCATTAGCTGCACTCTCCTTGGCTTTGTAGGTCACAATGTTCTTTTTTCTTCGGTTTTCTTCAGCTTCTTCTCTATTTTGTTCTTCTGTTGCTTCTAAGATGATCTCTTTCAAAGGTTTCATTTTCCGATTCACAACTTCTTTCCAGATTCCTGTCTGTTCGTCAACCTTCCCGTGAGATGGTCCTGCTATGAGTTTATAGAGATCATTCATCATGTTTTTCATGCTATCCATAATTGTATCCAGATCTGCTCTTAAATTTTGGTCGAATGATCGGTTCCACTTTCCTGTTCTTCGCTGATAAGTTGCTTCACGGTTGGACAGCAAGCAACACCAGATTACAGTAGTTTGGCACATGTATTGATAGGGTGCGTCAGGCATTTTAAGGCATTATGCACAGTAGTGTTAACGGCAACGCTCACACTCCATGACTTCGTCTAGGGGGTTTTCATATATTTCCTTGCAAATTTTGCATTCCTAAGGCTCAACGGGATCACTCACTGATGTTGTGCCTTTATGGCGAGTTTTGGGGGGTCATTTTTGATGACCTCACTTTCTACTGGCTTTGCCGCTCCAAGATAACGAAACCTCAGAATCTACGACGCAAGAAAAAAATGAAATTTCAAGTCAGTTAGTAGTAGCAGTAGTAGTAGCAGTAGTAGTAGAAGTAGTAGAAGTAGTAGTAGTAGTAGTAGTAGTAGTAGTAGTAGTAGAAGAAGTAGTAGTAGTAGTAGTAGTAGTAGTAGTAGTAGTATTAGTAACAGACGTTTACTCAAATCACATTTAAGGTCAAGAAAACAGTTCATATAACAACCATTGGCTCAAAGGTAATGGACACTAACTCTCTTGTTTTTGTACATCAATCAGCCGAGCCAATTAGTTGTTCGCTTAGGAAATCGAACTTTAGGATAGCTTAAGGTTTAATTTAAGGCCACAATCAAAATACCCTCTCCACCACTCTAGAAAGAAAAAGTTATTCCTTTATGGCTTCGTTTCCGTATACCTAACCCACGCGAACGCCATTAAAAACAGAGCTGAGACATCACTAAATCAGCATTATTTTTCACATGACTGTGTACATTTGATAGGTCTCAGATGGATCAACCTAAAACTTGCCCCATTTAAACATAACTAGAAAAAATACATGCAACTGGAAAGTTTAAATTCAGATTTTCACATCTGGAAAACAACTCTGGAGTTGACTCCAAGCACGATCAACTAACTAGTAGTAGTAGTAGTAGTAGTAGCTCCAGAGAATATTTAAAGTATCACTCAAGAAGTGTTTATAATAAAGCTCTTCAAATAGGTTTCGGACCAATGGGTCTTTTCAGTGGCCGACCATCCCAACCAAGGTGTCTCCTGCTCCACAGTCTGCACTCTCGAGTCCACTCTTGAGGCTTGCTGTTAGGAGCACAACAACTCTACTTAATCACAAGTGCCATTTGACCAGATTGTGGTCTCTTTTAATCGACAGAAAAAGATCGTACAAATAGTTGAAAATGAAGGTTATCGACGCTATTTGCCTTTGGAACCATAAAAGAAGCAAAATTCTGAAAATAGTTTTAACATGACCCGTAACAACTATTTTTTCGTATTATTTGATAAGCACGAAAATCAGTACGATAATTTTTGCTTCTCTTTCACAATAAGACAAGATAATGGAGTAAGAAGACACGAAACAACTGATCACGACCAGCGTATTAGGAAAGAAAAAAAGCCCTCCGTGGTGTAACGTTTGAGCAGCTACGATCGCTATCAGCCTTATTTCGCCAATTGTACAGGACGGGAAAAAGAGTTTCAACGATTCCTTGAAGTGAAGAAATCGCTTCTGCAGTGATTTTGTAGCGAACAGAAGGGTCTAGAATTGTACTCCAAAATTGTAATTTTAGCAATTTTAGCTTTCTGGATTGGCCTGAAATTGATTTATTAACGTCCAACAGGATATGAAAAGCAAAGACTTATAGAAAAAGTCGACTCTGTACATGAACACTAGTAAACTGGTGACATCATCATGAACGTGCATCAGTTCTGTTTTTAGGAGTGACCTCGTCATCTGGGAAGACTGAGACTCAGCCATAACTTCACAAAATTCACAATTAGTTAAGTTAATTTGCGCGGCTCGGCTGATAGACTTAAGTAAAAAACCTATTTTGTCGACCAGATGTACTTTGAACCACATTGAATTGGCTATAGTAGACTTGGTCAAAAGCACAAAAAATTCTATAGACCTTAGCCAATCATTTAGTTTTACTTTCCGTCGGTGTGTAAGCCCGGGCAAATGTTCCAACAATTTTTACGGACAGGTTGCTAATAGCAATTTAACTCTCATCTGATTTTTTTATCGAGTTTCCTGCAATTATTAATTTGGTCGTACTGACTCTGGACTCTGGTATTTCAATTACCCGAGCATGACAGGGCCGACCCCAATTTTTGAAAACTTCATTTTGAGCCAGAACAAACCTCTTCCAAATGAGCGACAAGCACATAAGGCTAAGAACTCAAGTCACAAACGACAAAAAAAAATAAATCTCAAAGGACGAAAAAATTCTATCAGAGAGGAAAAAAAACGTCTACCCACAGAACAAAAAGAAAGTCATGAGACAGGGCAAAAGACGTTTTCCACACAGGACAAAAACGTCTACACTAAGGACAAAAAACTTCTACACACAGAACAAACAAAAACGTCTACACACCAGAAAGAATAACGATTATCCTACAGGACAAAAAATATCTACGAAACAGTTGCTTATCTCACACATAGAACAAAAATCAACTCGACACAAGGCAAACAACGGCTACGCACAGGACAAAAAAACGTCCACACACCAGACAAAAATAGTCTATAACACAGGACAAAGCAAATTTTTATTCCAAACACAACAAAAAACGTCTATAAAAAAGTTACTTATACCTTCATTGATTTTTCTTTTTGAAAACTTTTTTTATTCAAGAATGCAGTCCAATTAGTGAATATTTGCTGTAACTAAAAATAATACCTCTTTTCAATTATGATATCAACGAACCTTGAATGTATCTTTATTTTTTGTAGTTTTCGTAAATTTCTATTACATGTTGAAATCAAAACTTTCATTACAAACAAATGATGACGTGTTTTTATTTTGAGTTAAATAGTTAAAATCAAATTCCATTCAATTATCTGAGACTTAAAATATCCTAAAGTACCTGTATCCGGATTATCAATTTTCAAAATTACAGCAGAGTTACTACAAATTTGCCCTGCTGTGATTTCTTTGAAGCAACGTAAGCTACTGAATGCTCGGCCAAATTAAATTTACGTAGTTTACCAAAAAACGGACCAAAATTGAAGTAGGTTTTAAAACTAAAAACGTCTCACTTTTTTGCTCCGAAGAATTTGATTAATTAACTATATCAACCATTTACAAAACTCGTTACTACTAAAAAGAAAAGCGCCGGAAAGTTTGCGAAAACATACACAGAGGAGATGGATCAGGCAGTGACAAGAATAGACCAGATGCAACGATCTTCAAGTCAGTTGCTGCTAAAAACCGTGAGAGATTATTCCCATTCCCTGTACTAGAGGAAAGAAAAATTCAGTTCTGGGGTCAAGTATAACAGTTCGAATAAAGGCTGAAAACCATCCTGATGACAGTATTGTACATTTTGTTCAAGGGTAGCACCACCGAAGGAACACTCTTAGTTCTCAATTGGTATCCTGACAAAAACTAAAAAGAGTTAGTGTCCACGATACGATCAAGTCTGTTCTCTAGAAAAATTTCCCTGCCTCGATGAGTTCATTAACCAAATTTAGGAGGTTTTTGAGGTACTTACTAACAAATTTAGCTTAGATATGGTCATTGTTTGCAAAGCACCAAAATTGTTAGATGACCATGCTGCTAACTTGAACATTGATAACACAAGAACTCGTTTAACGAACATTTTCGAAACAGCGCAGATTTTGAGTTGCTCAAACTCAACTTCTGATGAACGATTTAAAAAACTAAAGATCTTTAGTTTGGGACAAGATCCACTTGAATGATAATAACGGCGTCTCTTTCTTACGTAATCGTCTGCGTACGTTCGTTTTTGAAAAATTTACTAATCGTTCACGAGTCAGTCAAACTATCTAAAAATCAGGCTCTCGTTCATTATAATCAACACCCTTATTTGAACAAAAAAAACTAATTCTTAGAGCTTGTGAAAGCACACCTATAGACGCCACACGTACAAAAGTCAAAATAAAAAATTTTACTTCTTTTCTTGGGCTACACTCAAACTTATCATCAAACTTTTAATTATACTACGGGCTTTCTTCGAAAAACCAAAGTAGTTACGGCAAATCTTCAAATTTGGTCTGTTATTTTATTTTATTACAACTGGTACTATTCTTTATCTGTTCTTGCTTCTTGCGTGGAAAACACCGAAACACGGCCAAATACAAAGTTGTTTGCCCTTTTCAATAGTCGGAACAGTAAGGCACACCGAATACAAACTTGCTCCCCATTTTCAATAGGCGCAATACAAAAACTAAAATTAAGAGTTGATGAAACAAACAGAATCTACAGAAAATGGAGCCAAAAAACACATTGCTCCTCTTTTGCAAGTAGGAATTTTGTAAGAATCCCAAACTCTGAAAAAACAAATTTACATCGGATAGATGTTTTCTTATTTTCATGAAAGGAGATGAAATTGAGGAGAAAAATAGAGACTTCGTAATGATTCGCGATGAGAACTCGCAAGTTGGACTTACAGATTAACTTACCAATTATTAAAATCTTCAACTAAAAATAGACGACTCATACGCAATTTTTCACCGTCGAGCAGCATAATTATATGCACTTAAAAATTATAAGTTGAAATATGAGTTGGAACAGATTTCAATATGGTTATGCGTACCACATATGAGGGGCATCGCGCGCAAAAACGTTATTATTTCAACTAAAATGAAAAAACCTTTATGGGGAATTCACCAGCACCAAAATTATGCAGGCCCTCAGTTATAGATAGAAAGTTACAGAGCGATCTAGCTAAGAAAAACATCTCTGTATTTTTAAAACAGCTTCGGAATTCAATGTTTCTCAGCTTAGAAATGCAGTCTGAATTTTCTGCTGAAATGTATGACTCTCGCCATAATCCTAGATATCAGTGATTCTATTCAAAGTGATTGGCTGACCTAGTTTAATTTCGCCTGCTTCGATTGCTTTCACATCTGAGTGTGTGAAGAATCGTGTTTCGACTGCATCTGTGTTGGCCGATGAAGTTGGCATGCTGGTTGGGGATGCGTTCGCAGTACTGTTGGGGTGGGGCGAGGACATTACAGAAGGGGAGGGGGAGCAGGGGGGCTGTAAATGCAGAGTCCCACTGCGACCTGATACTGAAGAGGAAGAAGTCGCTAGCTTGCTGAACATTTCCCGCAACACTCAGCTTCGATGCGTTTTGTAAACTGCCTCTAATTTCTGCAGAAGCTAATTTGAAAGAGAAGTTTTCCGTCAAGTATTCTTCATCTTCTTTTTCACTATATTTTCTACTTTGGGAGAGCGTCGCCTTTTAATAAATGCTGTGTGGTGACTTCTTTTTTGTGGTGTTAATATGACCTGTTTATTGCATTAGATTTGAATTGAGTCATTTTTTCAAATGCAATCAGTTGTGGAGATTAGTACATATTGTGGAGCAAAATGAGAAGAGGAACCAACAAATACCTCAAATGAGTTTGGTGGGTGGAATGGAATGGAATGGAATAAAATAATTTGATGGTCTGCTTTTTGCCCCCGTGGCAACTATTTGGGTCAAAAATGGAGTCTGTGCTTAACTGTGTGTTTGTGATGGGAAGGAATGAAAGAGGAAAGCGTTTAGAAATTTTTTTAAAAAAGGAGATAAGGTAATGGCAATAATGCAATGGTAATAACTAATATAATAATTGCTCGTGTATTATAATAGCACACGGAGCAATAGCAAAAAATTGTAGCAAAACTGTTGTAGCCGCTTCAGGTTAGTTGGTTATTACAGTAGTATATTTGCTACGCTCTTCTCTATACCTAGAGCTACAGCACAGAACTCATGACAACAACAACAAAAATACAATTCTGACGATAATGAATTCCGAAAATGATAAAAGTAGGAAAAAAAGCTGTACATGAAATTCTTTTTTCTTCTAGTGCCACACAGTAGGGACAGTGGTTACTCCTGTATGGCTGCTTGCATGTATGCGTGCTAACATAGCATGTGGAACAACACGGCCCCTGCTACATAATATGAAAATGAAGCTTTTTTGGGCTCTTTTCAAATTTGGGTGGTACTTGCTACCGAATTATGACAGAGCGTGAAAAGAGCAAAGAGAGGATTTGCAATTGTCAGTAAAGATTAGCTTGCATTTGAATGAACAAAAAGCGCTACAAAATGCAAATACTATATACTCTTGCTAATTAGCCCAAGTTGTCGTAAAAAGTAGACAGGGCTAACTGGATTGCATGTTCCGCTTAACGCGACATCGACTTATTGGTGCAATGGACGGGGAAAGAACCTTGGGAGGGCAAGCGGGGTTTGAAAAGAGAGTGAGCGAGAGAGAGAGGATTAAATGGGAAAAAATGAAGAAAAAGAAAGCGGATAAACGTTAAAAGATGTGAGCAGAATTGAAATTGCAGAGGAAACCACAGCGTTACTTGCCTCTTTAATGCTCCCAATATAACCATTTCACGTGGTTAAAAAATGGGAAAATATATTGGAAAAACATAACATTAAAAATGAATTTGACTCTATTTGACTATGTGACTACATAACAAGCCACTGAAGTCCCGATGTTCTAGCACACTAAGGGGGAAAGAGGGAGAAATAATTTATTGATCTGCTCTAGCTGTCCTCACTTTAAATCACCTTTTATTCCTTCCCTGCCAACCCAATGTTCCTCTACTCAACTAAATGTCTCCTCATTTGCGCTTCCGTTTTAGCGTGGCATTCCCTGCATTAAAAAAAAAGAAGATTTTTGTAAGCCCCTTCGGCCTCGCTGAAATACGATTAGGTTTCAGTCATTTTGCTGAAATTTCTGTAGTTCATATGAAATTTCTTCAATTTTTTTGCTCAGCCTAAACGGCCCTATTCTTGTTTGATCTTGATATTTTTTCTAGGGAAATTGCTAAGTATAAAACGAGGTATAATGAGTGTACAGTGAAGATCTAGTTTTTCGGTTCACCGGACGCCCGTGAGAACCCATCGCATCTCCTAACGACTTAAAGGATTAATAGTTCGTATTGATTTTTTGTTTGTCCTCAATTTTCCCAATCGTTTTAAATCAGATTAAGAATTAACGGCCGCTTTTTGAATTTATAAGGGTACTAATATTGTACTGCTCTACGCAGGCAATTTTTTCCGTTTCACTGCTTTTTATCTCAATATAATTTACCCACAAATGACAATTTCAGCAGCCTTTGATGGCCTAATGATGAAACGAAGTGACGCTTTGTGCCTTCATTTTACCCATACATGTTCCCTTTTAACCAATTTTCCCATCCTGGACAGCACAGCATGTTATAAGCACAGGGAAATTTTTAGATAGCCACTGTGAACTGCTGAAACAGTACATCAAACTCACGTCAACCTCGTTTTTTGCACGCAATACCAGCAATACTTACAAAAAAAATGCATTGGATAGCTTTGGACAACCCCATTTTGCTCGAGATTATATTAAAAGGAAGGATATCTAAACAAGTTTCAAATTGATCTTTTTTACAAGACTCTTTTCCGCATATGGCGGAACTAAAAAAAAACATATCAAAATGGGAGCGATAAGCTTAAGAGGCCATTTAGAGACTCTATTTGCAGTGTCCTTAGGGTAATTGTGCGTGAGCTTTGGGTTGTTTCCCCTAGCTTAGGTTAGTTGGCAGTGTCATAAATCTTGAGGTTCAAAGGAAATGGTTCAATGGTGCAAAGATGTAATTAAGGCGAAGAATGGAGACCGTAAGTGCTCTGAGGCCGGGGCAATTCTTCTGATGCCAACAGGATTGGATTGAATTTAGAGAGTTGTTTAGAGGGGCTGAGCACTATTTTTAGAATTCACTGTAGCCGAGAGGCTGACCTTCAAATGCACCGGATGCAATGAAGCGATTAATTCCTATCAGAGACAGATAATAAAAAAACGCGGCTGCTACGGGTATTAAAAATAGGCGTACACGGGAGCCAGCTCATAATCCTGTTTATCACTCATCACATATTATGAAGAATACTCAACCCCTGACCAAGTGAGGGGATGGGAATGATTTTTTCACCTTTGAAAAAAACTCAATATCCTTGATTTATAACTTCACATCAGATTAGCCTGCTTAGATCAGCCCTCAAGATGATTAAAAGGTTTCAACAAAGAATTTTCCATAAAACTAGTGGTAATTTTTCGTAAATTTTGACAAAGTCCTTTGATATAACCCGAATGTCTTAAATAGAAACATTATCTCCAGTTGTATTTTTTTTCTTGCAGAAAGAACTCGACAGAACACATTGAATCTCGTTTGATTCATTTCCCGTAACACGACAACACTCAACAAAAAAAAAAACTCGCAAAAACGAGTAAAAGACATTTTTGAGCGATTTGATTCGTTTTGAGCGTTTTTTGTTTCAAGTTTGCGCAAAGTTTGTGACTTGGCCCTCCCTCTCTCAGCTGCGTCGAATATTTGCGCGACATCAAGCGGTGACTTAGCGCGACTTTAACTATTGCGTGAGTGAGGATTTTAGGCTGTGAGACGAGATAATATAATTCCGACCTTATATTTGTGTAATTACGCTTGCAATTGATCGTTTTAAATGACCGTTTCATTCGAACTTTTAGGGTTGGTTGTAAATCAATTTTCGCTCATTTTTTTCACAAAGTTTGCCTGAAAGTTTGTGCTTTGAAGCAACAAAAACTTATATTGCTTTTGTGCTTACCCACTTTTTAAATGATTTTTTTAAACATTTTTTCCGACTCAGCTTGCGTTTTTCTTGGATTTGCTGCCGGGCTTTTTTTTGTATCCCAAGTGGTGTGAAACTCCGCTTCGTCTATGTGTAAATCGGGCATCTCGTTCCGGGTTAGCATCGGTTTTTGGAAAATTTTCGAAAATGTGTCCCGTTTTTTTTGAATCCCAGTCAAATTCCTCTCAGAGTTTCTTCTTCAAACGGCATAGAGTTTTGTATAATAAGTAATGTGTTTCCTCCAAATCGCAGAGGAGCTATCAATAGGCCTTAACAGTCGTTTCGAGGATAGTTCATTTGTGTTATCTCCCCACATTCCAGACTGTGTTATTTTGTTAAGTGAAACTGATCCTTTGCGACTGAAGGCAGTTTTTTTTTGCGTCTAGAATTTTCTTGTGGTACCACTACTGCAGCCGAATTTGGTCAATTTGCTGTAGACCTAAAACAAGAGGTCAAGTGAGTGCTCGGCCTCACTCACTATCATTGCCATGGCATGATATCGAATACACGATCTGACGATTTCAGAGTGGACGCCTTACCACTATGCTAAGTGCCTCACAGTTTTGATGACAAATGATCCCAGTCATAATTTTCCAATTGTTCGGATTACTCCTAAACCTATATAACATAGCTGTTAATGTTTATCAAAATAACTAAACGTGGCGTCCCGTCGCTGAAAGAGATCAATTTATTGCACAATGAAACAAGCCAAACTAAACCATCGAAATATTTTCAGTGAGGTTTATTTAGGGCGATCTATTGGTTTATTGTCAAAGATGCAATTTTATTGAAGATGCAATTTTAGCGCCAAATTTTTTTTAAAATAAGTTATAAGAAATGATGTGCCAAGAAATGTTTACATAGCTTTTGCAACATTTAAATCATTTGTTCAGTCAGCGAAACTTAATATCTTTTCCAAACAAAAGAAACAGCAGTTTCACCAATGGGGATTGCGTCTCTGCTTCTTTTCTCGCCGGTGGCGAAAGTGAGCTTCTCTCGTTTTCCCGAAAATCTGACTCCATTTCTGCTTCCCCTTGAGTTGTTCAGATTAAAGGGTTTTGTGGATCTGGATACTTGTGTTTGCTCTGTTAAACAATCCGTTTTTTGGACTTATTGTGTCAAAATAAAACGCGTAGCCACTAGTTATTTTTGCGATAACTGAAAACCGCGATAAACAAAACCACGATTTTTGCAATCAGAAATTAGACGATAGCAAACAACAAGAAGACAAAAATCACGATATTGCAATCAAACGACAGCGGAATGAAAGAAGCCTTCCGAGTTGTAACGATTTTTCTTCAATCCTTATCGGACGCTTTTTACCAATCGGGAAGACTAAGGAAAAGAAGAGCAACCCTTCCTGGTGGCGAAGAAGACGCTTCTTCAGCGAAGATCAAGAAAACGGTAATGTATGTCGTTGAACTACAGAACTGTTGTAACCATAACTTTTAGCTCATTGAACATGACCTAAAATTAATTTAAAATTTGCAAAAATTCTCTTCCAGGAGCTAGGTGTGAAAGGAAAGGGAGGATCTATCTCGGGTGCATCAAGTTGACTTTCTCCACTGAACAAAAACAGTTGTAAAATAGTAATAAAATAGCAAGTCTGGTTTTGACCTCGTTCTCCGGAGATGACGCGACACATATAGTATCTCACTAATTCTGCATTTAAATTAGTTAATTTGCATGGTTCGGCCGATAAATCTTAAGAAGCAACAGGTTTTTCACCCAATTTTACGAGAGACCACTTTTAATTGGCTCTGGTAGAGCTATTAAAACACTTAAGCCTTTATCTTGACGCTAGTCAATCGTTGTAAGAATCAACCTGACTCTCCGTCTTTATAAACTTTCCGGGCGAACGTTACATATATTTTTATGGCGTTCTCGGTTGCTTTTCGTACCATCATGACATGTGAGTCAATTAATGAACGCCTCCGCGCGGTGCCGATTCCCCCAAAAAAGATCTTTAGCAACAACCGGATGGGAAATTTGTAACCGGATTCTTCGGTCTATCTTTTTCAACTATAAAACCCAAATTATCGTACCGTGCTTCAGTAGTTCATTCCCACATGCTCCGAAAATTCCTCCATCATTTGCTTTGTTCCAAGTTGGTTCTCTGTGATTGGTACTTGCGTCATATGATGTTCAACAAAATCCCTCACATCACCTTCACTTTGGGCCAGACTTGGATTGGGATGGGATTTTCATTCACGCCAAAAAACTCCAGAGACTCTTTCTCGCACTTGAATTTGTACTAGGTCAAATGAAAATTCTACCGAGTGCTTAAGTTTGCTGTTTTGCAATGAGATTATGATTTTGAGCAATAAGTTGAATAGGAGATACAGAGTAAAAACAAGAACAATGACTAATTTAGAGCTGAGGGAGGAGGTAGTCGACGGTAGTTCAGTTGAAATTAAAATGTTTCGGGCTGGTAGAAGAGGTTTTTGGCGGTAATTAATTTGAGAATGAAAGGATTTTTAGACAAGAGTGAGAGGTACCTTCTACTCAAATGTGTAGGTTTAACCAATCAGAATTGACTTTCCTAATTTATTCTGTAGTCGTGTTTAACAGATTTCATCTTCCTTTTATGGAATCATTATATAAAATACTTGTCCTATTAGAAATAAAGTTCCACTTTAGTATTTTTTTTAAAAAAAAGTTGATAATGTACTTTGTTTTGGTTGTTGCATTCAATAAGAGGATCCCTTTAAGAGCTTAAATCTTTCAATTAAATAAAAGGATACGCAAAAGAAAGTGAAAATTTAAATGACCACAGGTTGTTTGCTATAAAAAGAAAAAACATCGCGGTTAAAAGTCACACAAAAACAATAACTATAACAAGTAGCATCTCTGCAAGTTTTTTCATCAAGTCAGCTAATGTTTTTCTCTATTTAATCAATGAGATATTGTTGAATTTTGAGAACACTTTTTGATTTTGATGTAACTTTGAGAGGATAGCTCGAAGTTGATAAAATGTTCAAAGCAATTTTCCCCAAAATTCTTTTTCCAAACACGATCATGCAGAATGTTGATTTTTGAAATTCTTTAAAAAAATGGAGGAATAAAGAATTTTGCTGGGGTGTTTTGACAAATTTGGGAATCGGTCACAGGGATAAATGAGTATTTGATATAATATCATTTAACTTTTTGAACAGCTTCAAAGTTTCGAGAATAAAACATTTATTTCCTTGTCAGGTGTAACGCAGCCATAAGTTTAAAGCTTTGAGATTCAATACATCTCTCAAAAGTAAACTTTTTGACTGAGTAAGTTTCTCTAAAGATACCTTTACTTAGTCAGATAATTCTAATTTGTACAATATAAGTGTCCAAAAAATTTTGAAAAAATAAGAGTCAACATTTGTTTCATCATAAAAAAATCGAATGGATTTTTTTTCTTATTTCTTTTTTCGTGTAAATAACCCGAGAAAATTCAAATGTTTTTTGATAGACGTTCTTCAAATAATGATTAAATTTCATTCAAATTTAATTCTGGAAACTGGTGAGCTCTGATTGGTTGATAACAAAACTGTTGAAAGTTCCATGTTAAGTGGAGCTTGATTCTCATTGGCTCATACAAAAACAGTTGAAATTTCCAGGATATTAAAGCTCGATTCTCCTTGGTTGTTGTCAAAACTTTTGAAAATTCTTTAGTTCCACTCAGATTGAATGATTTATGTTCCAGTTACACCAAAAAGGATGATATCCGATCTGATTTTTTTCACATTAAAAACAGTTGGTCAATATTTTCGCTTTTTTTATTTACTTTTATTTGTTTTTTTTTGGGGCTATTCCGCTAATTCTCCTACCAAAATTTTTGAGATATTCGAAATAACCCATTTGTTCTCAATTTCTTTCTTTAGTAACTAAAATGCCGTCATTGAAGTAAAATGAAAGATTTGCATTTGTATGTGACAGGGAGTACACGCGCTCACACGAATCAAGACATCGTAAGCGCCGTGGCGTTTTCAAGCGACCAAGTTGTAATTTTCATACATACAGCAGCAAAGAACTGAATCTTCATATCTCACAGAAGCATTCTTCTGTTCAAAATAATAATCTACATGGTGATGGAAGACACAATCCGCAGTCTCCAATGGCACTCAACAAAAAATTAAATTTATAAACATACAAAAAAACATAGAATAAACTACTATTTTTACTGATATTAGAAAAATCTAGAGATTCTAGTAATTTGATAAATTTTCAGAAATAATTATTCTTGTAACAAATCTGAAATAATTTCAACGAAATTCTTTCAACGAAATACATGGTGATGGAAAGCACACTGCGCAGTCTCCAAAGGCACTCAACGAAAAGTTAAATTTAGAAACATACAAAAAACATAGGATAAATAACAATTTTTACTGATATTGGAAAAATCTAGAAATATGTACAAAGTTCTAGTAATTTGATAAATTTTTAGAAATAATTATTCTTGTAACAAATGTGAAATAATTTCCACGAAGTTTTTAATTGTTCGTTTATGCTTTTGTTCAATGATTCTGATTGCCGATGAAACTAACTCCAGCAATGATCAGATTCAAATTTTTGTGAAAATCTCATTGGAAAACGATCCAAAAATCTATAAGCTACAGTTAGATTTGCAATGGTGGCTTGCTTACGGGGCTTTTGTTGTTTTTAATTTTGCTGTAAAAGTACATAAATTAAGCATTTAACTGAATACGTGTTCGGTAAAACTTTGTAACAAAGTAGTGGATACTTTTAAGACATCGACTAAATTATTTGTTTTGCCTAGGTATCAATCTTTGAACTTCCTAAGTTAGTGACTTTGATTGAGTTCAAAGATTAGTGCGTTTTCAAGCAGATAAAGTGTGGCTTATGCATCAAAAAAAAAATATTCTTGATTAGGGACGATGACAAAAAGATCGGATTTTGGATAATTTTGTTGGAGCTTGAACCTTTCCAGATAATAAGATACCTAAATCTGCACTGGAAGTTCACTTCAAATTTAAAATTGAAGTTAAAGTAAGAATATACAGTTATCTGGATCGGAGTTTCCTTCTGAGGATTTTAGCAAATAGTATTTTCGATAAAAACCTTGCATCGGAATAATAATTGGTGTTTGAAGTGATACAAGTTTACTGGTAAAATTCAGTTTTGGAGTATACTTTCGTTCACATGGACTCAATTGGAAAACGAGCAGAAACCAAGAAAAATCTAATTGAAGTTTTTTGACGAAATAAAATAGAAGTTCAATTTAATTTTATAGGTTTTGTGATAATTTTGCTTCAATTCAGATTATAAGTTGTAGCTGAATGAAAAGTTCAAAAAAAATCATCAAGTATTGGTACTAGCGTGTAAATTATCAGAGATTTTGTTATCATTTGATGATCTAAGTAAAAATACGTGACAATTCAGATGTTTTTGAGGTTATTTTCATTGAAGTAGGCACAACTCCGAGTCAAAATTGTTCGCTTAAATGATACAGTTTTTCCACTAAAAAATCTATATTGTTTTGTTGACAGCAAAAGTAACCCTTTAAAAAGAAAGGACATTAAGTTAAGACACAAAAAATTTTGTTTTGTTTTCTAACCAAGCAAGTGTGTTTGTTTGACGTAAGCAATCAGAAACTCGAATTATGGAAAAAGATTAAAAACAAGCAACAAAATACAGGAAATTGAACAAAATTTAAAAAATTTTCAAATAAGTTTGTTTTCTGACAATCGATCCAAAAACTTTTTATCGACAGTTATAACTAAAAAAGTAGAAATCTTACAGCAAATCGGTAGTGTTAAATTGCAGTAAGAAATATACTATGAAACTTTGGGTCGAAACGTATTTGCTATACATTTTTATTAGAAAGTACATGATTTTCACAAAACTTCGACTTATTGATTTTTTGCCTAGCTATCATTTTATAAGTTTTCTAAGTTTTCGTCTTTGAATACGTTCATAGAGTACCGCGTTTTAAAGTGGTTTATTGAAGACTATTGAGAATCATAATTTTTTAAATCAATTTCCAAAGATTTTAGAAAAATATTAAAAGAAAAAAATGGTTGCTTTAGGCAGAATTAAAAGACGATTAAAAGAAAAAAATGGTTGCTTTAGGCAGAATTTCCAGTTTAATTATCATAAAACTCTGACCTAAAGATCACTTCAAAAACCTAAAGGAACGCAGAACAGTATACATTTATCTGATTTAGAAGTTTCGTACTCAAGAGGGATTTTTTGATGCTTTGGATTAGAGAACGACGTTTGTTCAAGACCACATTTCAAAAGATACAGTTTTCCATCTGAAATTCAAATTTTCAGCAAAATTTTATTCAAATTGTATTGTAACACACTCAAACTGGGAGATGGTAGATCAAACAGAAACCAAAAATAAATTAATTTTGAGTTTACAGAAAAAAATGTTGAAATTCATTGTTTATTTTTGGTTTATGAGTTTTATGAGTAAAATTGGTTTTATGAGTAAAATTCAATGTTTATGAGTTTTGAGAAAAATGTTCTTAATTTTAGGTTATGAATAATAGTCCGAGAACAAAATGGATATCAAAAGTCTCCAGTATAGACATTGTAAGATTTTTGTCCGGTTATTGTTTCTTTTGCTTCGTTTAATGGATTAAAAGAAAATATGGAAAATTCAAAGTTTTTCAAGCAGATTTTCTTTATAATTAATCTTAATATAAAAATGATCGGTTAATTGATAGAATTTTTCTAATAAATTGTCTTTTTAGTGCAAAATTTCATTAAAAACAGTTTTGTTGGAAGGTTGTAGGTAAAGCAGTGACCAAAAAATTGCGTTCAAGTTACATGTTTACATGATTTGTCGAAAAAAAAACTACGACGAAGCTCTGCTGTAGAATTACTTCTAAGATTTAACAAAGCTTATTGAAGACTAGAACTGATTGATATGAAGAACAGCTTGGAAAAGTGTATACATCCACCAGTTGTGTTAAGAAACAGACGCAGTTTTTGAAAAATGACCTGCAAAGTTCCTCCAAATCTGTTTCATATACGAAACTAGGATGATAATCATGAAAGGAACATGGATAAAGCATGTGTTTATGGCAAACTAGCTGGAAATTGAATAGTTTTCAGGTATCAAACTTTACTTTATTAGTTTTGGTATTTATATAATGCTTTTGATTTTGTCTCTTCCAAACTAATTTTGATTAAAATTCTATAAAAATCCAATTCTGAAGAATCGATCATGGAAACTTCACCAACATTTCAAAACTTACATCAAAATTTTTTTTTAACTGATGTTGTTTAGAACATCGATAACCTCTAGGACAGAAAACTAGTAGCAAAGCAGGTTTAGAGCGTAAGAAAGATAATTTTTGGACAGATGCTGAGTCTAATTTGATGACTATTTGTAGTAACAGTTTTCAAATTGTGAATTTTGACAATTTTTCCGAGAAATCGGAAGTTTCAGCTGCGTTTCAGTTAGGTTTCAGCAGAGTTTCAGGTTGATAGAGCACGTTTCAAAAGACTTACTCCATCTAGTAAAACACTTAATAGCAAAAATTAGATCAAATTGTATCGTGTTTCGTAGTTTTTTGCTTTTTGAAAAAATCATAAGTTTTTTTGACAAAAAGTTTAAGTTTTTGCGCATCTTACCATTGACTTACCATGAACCGAAAATATAAAACCTTCAATCCACAACCTACTCGTGATAAACCAATGATTTTCGCCAATTACAAAACTGATGGGTTCTTTTTTCGCCAATCCAGAAAAGCCTCAATCCGAAAGGGTCCTTCTTTCGTTAATCTGGAAGGGTACTTATTTCCTCAGTCCGAAAAGGTTTCAATCTGCAAGTTCCTTAATTCTCCAGTGCGAAAGGGTCCTAATTCGACTGTAATCGGAGGGGTCTCTATTGGCCGTACCCGAATGGCTCCCCATTTGACCATACCCGAATGGCTCCCCATTTGACCATACCCGGAGGGGTCTCTACACGACCGTACCCGGAGGCGCTTCTATTCGACCGCACCGGTGGTCTCCATTCGACCGTAACCGCAACGGTTTTCATTTCATCGATATGGTAGGGGTAGTTGAAACACCAAATCAAAATGGTTCCTAAATTGTCAGACCTGAAGGGTCATACGTCAGACCCTTCACAGTCCGTAAACTTTAACGACGACGCGGAACGAGCAGAACGCGGTTCATTCACCGTACGCATAAAGAAACGTCGCAAATGAACAGCGAGAACAGAGTACTAAAATCAGTTCACCGGGAATTAGTAGGAATTGTTAAGATTTATTAAGAACTTACCAGGAATCGGTCAATTAAAAAGATCAAAAACGAAAACCAACTAAAAAATGCACTTGCGATTTCTCCAACAACAGAACAAGAGAGAAAACGGACGTAAGTGGTTTTTAATTTTACACACGCATATTGGTAACTCCTTGTCAAAAATAATTGAAGTAGACATCAACGTTCTATGGATGGTAATCCGAGAAACCGTTTTTTTTCTTGGAGAAGTGGTAAACTTGAGAGCTTAAGTGTTTCTATCAAAAGCCTTATTGATGCAAATAAGCAGAGAAAAGCTCGGTGGGTGCAAAAACATTCACCTGCGGAAAGAACGCTGCTTTCATTTTTTGTCTGTCCAGTGCTGCACTGAACTGGAAAATTTGTCTTCCGAAACACGTTCGAGTGTCAAAAAAGCATCTTTTTAGAAGCATTTGTTTCTCTTAAAATGATAATTTTTTTATTTCGTTTTATATTTGTTACAACCAATTTGAAATCATACTTTTGTGTTAAGTTTTTATTAAACAACCCGTTGCTTGCTGTTGCGCATATTTTGAGCTCACATTGCCCTGGTCCTGGTATTTTAATCTTTGAAACGTGATTTTTGTTTGTGATCTATAAAACGTGATTTTTGATCTCTGTCGTGTTGTGTTACGATTAATCATCAGCTCTATGCAAAACTTATTAAGTAACTAGGACAAGTGAGCAGTACAGTTTATTCCATTAGATTGAGCCAGGACAAGCCCAAGATACCTAATTTGAGTGAAAATTCTAAGAAAATGAATCAAGAGAGAAACTCAATAAGTGACCTTTTTGAAGTAGGGCGTTAACAGGCTCAAAAAATGAGGGAAAAGGAATTTTCAAAACAAAATGGTTGAAATCAAAACGGTTGAAATCCAACTATCATAAGGCCTCGGTTAGTGATGGGATATCAGTGGATGAGAGTCTGATGAAGATCATGGATAGGATGGGTGAAAAAGAGCAGCAGGTGTCAGTCAGATTGAGTGACCTAGAAAGAGACGTTCATCTCGGTCGAAAACCTGTCTGGGAAGAATGCCTCGAAACAAGCAAGAAACAAGTCAGAATGAGAAAAGCATGATGAAGAGGATAAACGACTACCTGGCTAAGAAATGGTCGCGAATGACTCGTGAAGCTGAAGAGAGGGATCAACGATTGAGAAAAAATATGGAGCATCTCTGGGGTCAACACGAACAAGCTCAATGAACTCTGAACCATGATGGCAACACATTATACGAATCTCTAGAAGAGAACAGCCCCAAAAAAGTTGAGGCTAAATTCTAGGGATTACTTACTTCTGAAATCATATATGAGATCAAGTTATTTTGGGAACACTTAAGGCAACTTAAACAGAGGATCTCCAAATCATGACAACAGTTGATATGAGCCCAGGGATGACATGGGCAACACACACTCTAGTGCGAACACAGATCAAGTGAACGTTCTGTATCAGCGTGTCAAACATAAAAGCAGTGCATCAAGCTAATTGATTTCTGTTGAAGGACAAAGATGCATCAGCCAATGATCAGCCAGATATCAAAAAGGAAGTAATTTCCAAATTTAGTCCAAGCTGTTTTTTTATTGTAAACTGGCAGGCTATTTTAAATTGATTGCCCGCAATTTTGGGAATGCCCTGGCGGACATTAAGTATCCAAGGCATGAAGATGCTTTATCATGTGTTGAGGCCAGCAAAGCATGCTTGATAAGTGAAGTACAAGCCAAAAGCCCCAAGAGGAAGTGATAAAGAATATTCAAACAGTGAAAAAACAAGCAACAGGAGCTGAGCCTCAAAGCGAAGTCTTTAGGATCGATAACAAGGTAGCGGCCAAGCATATTTGGAGCAGGGTTAAAAAAGAGCTGGAAACAAAGGATTTTGATCAAAAAATGAAGATGGACTTGGGCATTGACTGGTTGCAGGATCAACTCAATGCTTTCGAAGCATCCTTGCTGGAAGAGAACAAAGTAGCAAGCAGTTTAAGCAATAGGCTAATCGTAATCTTCATCAGAAGTTTGTAACGATACCTCATGGTAGCAAGATTTTGTCGACAAACTCGGGCTGGACATCAAGTAATCAGGAACTCGAGCGAACCAGCAGAGTTGACAATCATGCATCTCGACAGTTGTGCAGATTATCTGAGGCAAGCAGCACCATGGAATAAGTCGAGCGCTGTGCGAGCTCTTTTTTTTACATATAACCCACGGACCACGAAAGTTAATGAGCATTATAAGGAGTTTTATGGAACATATCAAGAATGTGGATTGAATTGACATCTGAACAAAGAATTATGTCATGCTTAACATTGACCAAATATGAAAATTTTTCCTTGGTTTGGAAGAGTTGAAGATCCACAAAAACTGGTCACTAGGCCATGTTGGAGCAAATTGCACTACATATAGGCTGCGAAGCTGTTGTCATGCAAATCTCCAAGATCTAGACGGCAATAAAATTGGAGTCACGCGTCTATTGGACAGAGAAGCCGTGGTCAGTGTGATGCAGATAGAGCTAGGGGTCGAAAGATGACCTGATACCCACAAACATGAGCTCGTAGGAAAAATACTTATAATAGTCCTCCAGATGGTAAGAAAAATTTTCTGGATGAGTATCTTAGTGTTACAGAACTTTGATTTTCCCGATCAAAACAATTTAACAATCAATTCACTTTGTCTAGAATTTAGATTTAACAATCGACTTGAATAGTGGACTGATAGGGTTGAGAAATAAGATATCGTATCATCAAGTATTTCAAACAAAATATTAAAAGAGTAGAAAATGAGGAAAATAGGATACCATAATTTCTAGTCCGAAACTTGAAATTATAACCCAGGCAGGCAGTCATAGCAAAATTTAGGAAGAAAATTTCAAAATTCAAAACTCATAGTACTACAAATTGGCTGAATACGCAAGCCTAACACTCAAAATGCAGAACTTTGAAGCCGGAGTTTTTCCGTTTTCTGGAGTGAACTGTTTGTGAATGTTTTACTGAAGCAACGGTTTTGATCCAACACAGAGGTTAAGTTTAGTCCAATTTTGCCGGTGAGGACTCACTCTGAAGAGACTTAAAATCTCAAGGAGCATCAAATGGATGAATCATGCCAGTAGTTAGTTAGTTTCAAGAAAAAATAATGAGTTTGTCTTTAAATGATACATTTTCAATGAATTTTTGGGCAAATGATAAGTGCTGCTCAATTTTTTTGGAATGCCTCTCATCAACTGATCTGGAATCTTCTGAGGCTGTTTTACCGGAACTAGAGCTTTTAAAATGAAAAATTAGGGATGTGGAGTTTGATATGCTTAGTGAGAGTTCAAATTGCAATGCAGACTTTTTTTCGAAACATAACGAGGAGGAGCCTGTGGAGTTGTCATGACCAAGAAAAAAGTAGGACAATTGAGGTTCTGCTTCATTGTTCGCTACCTCAACGCTGTGACAACAAAAGATGCGTATCCTTTACTACGCATAGCTGACAGCCTGTCAAAACTTGAAGATGCCAAGTGTTTCATCAACTTGGACCTTATTTCTGCCTTTTGTCAAGAAATAATGCGAGGAGAAAATAGATTTGTGTGTCAGCTGGGTTCGTATCAGTAGAAGAGAAAACTCCTCGGCCAGTGTAATGGGTCGGCAACCTTTCAAGTACTTATGGATCAGACTTAACCAGCACAACTAATTATTACGGAAGTCTCGTGATTTGTTATGTGGACGATGTGGTGATAGCGACATTAAATTTAGCACATATTTTCGAGAAATTGGATGAAGTTATTGATTGAATGAAAGGGCGGGCCTGAAAAACAAAACATCGAAGGGCGAATTTCTCAGGGGCTCGATAAAATATCTGGGCAGGATGGACATGCCTGGTGCGAGGCCAGATCCTGATGGAGTGGAAGTTATACTGTCATGGGAAGACTTCAAAACAGACACAAAACATGAAACTGATGGGCTTCTTAGGATTCGCGAATTACCATTAGAATTTGTGAAGGGATATGCAAACCAGATGAATACGTCGCAGCAATTGATGCGCAACAAAGGGAAGAAGTTCGAGTGGAATGAAAAGACTTAAGCAGCCTGTAAGAACATAAAACGGGAGCTGTGAGAGGCACCAGTACCAGACATGTCCACGGAAAAGGCGTGTT
Source organism: Symsagittifera roscoffensis (assembly GCF_963678635.1). Taxonomy (NCBI): domain Eukaryota; kingdom Metazoa; phylum Xenacoelomorpha; order Acoela; family Convolutidae; genus Symsagittifera; species Symsagittifera roscoffensis. The sequence continues at coordinate 42,963,705 of NC_087062.1, forward strand.
TGCCTAAATGGTTACAATTTCTAAAAATCTGCATCAGACACAAGAGTGGAGCGTAGGGACCGTTCTCCATCCCATTGAATATGGACGTAAGGTATTCAGCGTCACCGAGGAGAATTATGGTTTACCATAAGTCAAATTACTTAAAGTAGTCACGTTTGTCGATAAGTATCGTGCTTACTTAGGGAGCGCTCCCTTTTAGTTCCGAGTGGACAACCGCTTCTTATTATGATTCAAAAAATACTTATTGGACCAGAGTTACATTGGTCGTTGGATATTCCGATCAGATGCTTTACTAAAATAATTGAGCACAGGCTGCTTGACAAGCACCAAAGCGCTGACAGTCCAAGCAAAAATGCAAAAATTCATGATCAGTCGGAGGAAAAGCAGGCCAACCAGGCAAAGATAAGGGAAGGATTCTCGTTTGTAGAAAATGACACTTATGAGGCACTGCCTATGACAAGTTGGTTAGGTAATTGAGTGCACCCCATACCAGGAAAATCAACAGCAGCAGAGTTGTTTCGGATTCTACGCAAGTTGTTAGAGACAAAAAGTTAACCAGAGACAATTCATAAGGGACGGGAGCAATAACCTCATTCGCATCAAGCTAACAAAACGTCAAAATCCTTAGAAAATTCAGGATTGTAGGGAAAATATTCAGCAGTTAGTCTCCTCTCTTTCCCAAAGTGTCTCAAAAAAGACATCATGTAGGACAAGGTCAGAGCGGGTCGAGTTTCAGAAGAAATTGGTCACGTTCGAGATGCACGATGAACCACAAAATGGTGCTACATAAAGAGCTTCGGTAGTCTTTTCCAGGGTATCGAATATAGAAAAGAATGAAATCACACATGCCATGGTCAAGGTGCGGTAGACCGAGGAGTTTAGGTGGATAAGAACACTACAGAAGATTCACCTAGAAAAGCTTCTCAAAGAGATGGGAAGCTGACACCTAATCAGATAGGAACTCGTGCGAAAGCTTTGAAACCTGAGAATGGGCTCTTCACACTCTACTCGTGAAGATTAGGGCCGGGGTTTTAGACATGGAGATATATCAGGATCCTGACGGTGATCAAACCCTACACTCGGGCGGAAAGATTCTGGACAACGCAGCCGACGATCTGAAAATTATAGCAGGGTCAAAACTCACAGTGAGCTGGTTTCTACCGAAAGAAGCAGTCAGGTTCCATCTTGATCTATTTGAACAACAAGCAAGGCCAGGAACCCTCTATGGTATGTCAAGGAGAAAGACAATGCTCAAAAACAAAATGATTGGACAGCAAAACTGAAGCTCATTGATGCTCATCAGTGAGACTCCAAATGAGATGCAGACTAACCGACTAACTAAGATAGCAGGAAAAGGATCATTTGAGAGTCCGCCTGAGAACCCGGGTTGACCTCCATAGACCGAAAATGCTAATCACACAATTTCATACACTTAGTCTATGGAAAAATGCTAGTCATACAATTTTCAAGCATTTTTGCAAAATGAGTTTAATCGAATTTTAAAGGTATTTTATATTTGTTTTGGTATCAAAATTGGTGTCTCTTCATAAATAAAAGGGAAAAAATGGTATGAAAAAAAATGCTAACCATACAATTTCCATATATGGAAATTGTATGATTAGAATTTTTTTAAAAAAATTTTTTCGTGAAAAAAAAATCTTTGAACAATCAATTCAACTGCTGGCAAAGCATTTAAGCGTTTTTTACGCTGCTACGACTGAAAACTTTGACTTTTTTTATTTTTGTTTTCTGAAAAAAAAACACTAGTCATACAATTTCCATATATGGAAATTGTATGACTAGCATTTTTTTGATGGCGACGACAAAAATTTTTGAAGTATTTTTGAAATTGCCCCCAAAAATTTTTTATAATTTTTTTCAACCGCAAATTGATTTTCGTATTCAAACAAACATTTTTTGAAAAAAAAAATTTTGCATGCAAAAATTAATTTTTTGTGTGTATAACGTAGTCCTGGATATACTAATATTGGATTTTTTTTCCTTTTCTCTTCATAACTTTTTTCAAAAACGCTTAAAACTCCTCGTTCTTTTGTATGACATGTTTTTGAATGCCTTGATCAATGTTTGGTAATTTAAAAATTCAATTTTTAGAAATAATCATCTTTGAAAATTATTGCCAAAATTTAAAAGTTCATTACTTTCGTTATATTGTTTGTCTGAGACAGAAGTAACACATATCAGGCTGTTTCCAATGCATTTTCAATGCGAGAAGGCCAAACCTTTGGTTTCTACGTTTGAGTAATCAAGGCTTATGTCATTTGTGTTCGGTTACGAACACAACCAAAAAATTTTGAGAAATTAAAATGTAAAAAATCAATACTTTTGGTTTATGGAAAAACGCTAGTCATACAATTTCCATATATGAAAAAAATACTAATCATAGACCTTTCATGCAATTTTCTGTACGTATGGAATTGCATGAAAAGTGTATGACTAACATTTTTCCATATATGGAAATTGTATGACTAGTATTTTTGGTCATCCCGGGAAGATGAATAAAAAATGGAGCTCGCTCTTGATAAAGGAGACTTGCGATAAAGGAAAGTTACGGAACTCTTAGACGATACTATATTTAGAAGGACGGGCCGTTATAATTGAACAAGGATGGGATTGTCTTCTGCAAAAGGGGAGAGAAAGACAAAACTCGTCTGCAAAAGGGGAGAGGAAGACAGTACAAGTAGTCGCCGCAAGTCTATCAAACAGAACTGTCGTTCAGGTAACATAGACAGAAGGGACATACGGGAATATATATAAGGTGTGGTAGAGTAGTACTTGAAAACGTTTTGCATGACCTGGAAGGAGGAAAGCGTGAGAAAATTGGGTTGCAGTTTGTTCATCATGTCAACAGGTGAAGGATCCCAGGAGACTGATTTTCCCATTGCAGTCATTTGAGTCATCACCGGAAATTATGCTTGACACTTCACAAAATATGCAAGAGCTGCTCCTTGCAAGAAAGCTTCACAAAGTCGAACAATTCACAAAATATTCAGGAGCTGTTCCTTGCAAGAAAGCTTCAGCCAGAGAAACTGGTGATCACCTGAGACATAATTGAATTGCCAGACATGGACTCCGATAACATTCCAGTTGGCTAATTAACAGATGAGGTGTTCTCAAATGGCACAAGCTCACTCAACTACATACTACCTACAAACGAATGGCTTAAAAATACCGTTCTTTCTAACTTCCCACAAATTCAAATGGTTGATCGTTTAAAATACACTTAGAAAACAAATCTTCTTAAGTTGACTGTTATTAAAATTGCTTCAAGTTTCTGGACAAAAAAAAGTATAATCATTCCAGAAAAAAAATTAAAAAAATTTAGGGTAATTTTTATTTTTTGCCTGACAGGATTGTCTTGTATCTTTTCGTTTATTAAACTTGAAAAAAAACTAAAAAAAACAGGAACTGACACTAGAATTGAAGTTTTATTTTAGGTCAATTCATAATGAAGCAGATTCAAGTGAAAAATCATTAGGCTATAGGAGAACAATAAAACCATTTATAGTACGCAGTGATTTGATTTAATGCAGATAAGGTTATTTTTCGCTGTACTTTCATAAATTATGTATGATGGCGCTATATCATTTTGATGACATATAATTGGATAGAGCCTCAGTGAGGATAATTGAATGAGGATAATGAGAGCGCTGTCCGAAGAGCATGTGACGTTCAACGAGATTGCCCTATACTGCAATCTGAAACAAAATGAGTGCACGATAGGCCGAAAACAGCAAACTAGTTTTTTATCTGCAAAAAGAACCACAAAGTAAAGATTAGAAATGTCTGAAAAATTATTTGTATTGATTAACTTATTTGGCAATAACTGAAAGGCAATTTTTTTCAGTCAAAAGTTAGAGGATAGCAAATAACAAGAAGAGAGAAAACATGATTTTGCAATCAAATGATACTGAAATAAAAAAACTTCCGAGTTGTGATAATTGTTCTGTTACAATGGATACCGGACGCTTCTTAAAAATTCAAGATCATGAAAACAGAAGAGCAACTTCTCCTGGTAGTGAAAAAGGCGCTTCTTCAGCAAAGATGAAGAAAACGATGATGAATGTTGTTGAACTACAGAACTGTTAGAACAATAACTTGTAGCTCTCTGGATTTGACCTAAATTTAATTTAACAACATCAAAAGTTTTTTTTTAGGATATGCGGAGCTATGTTTGAAAGGAAAGGATCGGTTCATCTCTTTTGCATGATGTTGACTTTCTCCACTGATTAAAAAACAAACGTATTACAGTCAGAAAGTAGCAACAATAATTTTAGGAGTGGCCTCATGGTCTGGGTATGACGGGACTAAGCCATTAGCTCATTGATTTGGCATGTAAGTTGGTTAAAATATGTGGTTCAGCTGATAGCCTTCATGCAGTAACTGGTTAGCCGACCCAATCTTACGAAAGACCATTTTGAATTGGACTTGGTAGCGAACGTTAACAGCACGTAAGGCTCTATCTTGACGTAGCCAACTATTTTAAGAGTGAATCTTACTTTACGTCGTGATGGATTTTCTCGGCGAATGTTACATATGTATCGAGATACACTTTTTTTTCTTGAATCGGGCACAATGGACACTTTTTCTCTCAAAGACAATTTGGTTTTTCGACGCCCCTCTTCCTTCAATTTTTTTTTAACTTTAAATCAATTCTTGTCTTCAGTTCCGCGTGTCCTCGCCTTTAGCACCTCGAGTTGTGACTTCGGTCGTGGTACCGTTCTTTGTGATTTGGAATTTTTCAATCTTCCTAGAAGATCCAATCTTATGACAAACTTTGATTTTCGTTCTGTAAGCAACAAGATCCCCTCTGTAGAAATCTTCCGGCTGATGTCAATTTTACTTTTGATGATCCAAAAAGTTTGATACGTTTTGATTGTATTAAAAAAAATTGCACGGTTTTATTTAGTTTTTTTTCTTGCCTGAGCGTCGCAGCTTCTCATTTTTTGCTCAGCTTTAGTACATTTGATAAATGGAATGGGAGTTGTATCCACCGTCATGTGAATTATATGGTTGTTTTTGTTAATTGCTCATTGTTCCTGTCATGCTCTCACTGAGTTCAAGGAACGTTGCAACCTCCGTCGGCCAAAACCACAAGTCTCTAGGGGACAAAATTGTTCTGTTTTTTAGTAGTACTTAAAGTCTACTTCTACTGACCCCAATTTGAACCAACAAGCGCCTTCAGTATCCATATCCTGAGCATGGTGTTGCTTGCTGTTTGATCGGAATGCTCGGCAAATTTTAATGAAAAGCCAAGAAACCCAGAAATTTGGGATGATTTACGACAGGCAAAAGTTTTTCAGTCAATGTAACCTTAGAATCAAGTTAATTTCTTTTTTACGCGACGTAAAATGACTAACAAATCCGTTCTTAGAGGAAAAATTTAGCAATCTACTCGTGGAAAAGCCGTGCAGTGTGTTAAGATAGTTACTCAGAGTGTCAGAGGAGTTTTTTTGTCGGGTGATTGGATGAGAAGGTAGAAAAAAATCGGCATAAGACTAAAGTTTGACTTCAGGAGGAGAGTTGGGTTCCTCATGCAAGTAAAACTTAAAAGAGTTGGCGAGAGGACAGAATCATGAGGGACGCTTGTACGTACGATACTGTATAAAGACAAAACCCCCTAAGTTGCGTTTTGCTTGCTTGTCGCTGAGATAAACTTTAAGCCATTTAGTTAAACTAACTGCTACAGTGGTGCCATGAATAAGTTCCAGTAAGGTGCAATAGCAGACCGTGTGAAATGCTTTGGATACATCTAAGGTGGCTAGCACAGTTCTTTTGAATGGTCTTTTAAATGAAACCGTTGCTATTTAAAAAAATCCAAGGCATTCTAATGCCATAGTGGTGCGGTGAAATGGACGAAAACCGTGATGAATTGTCAGCTGTAGGGAGGTTTCTTTGAGGATTGCAAAAAAAATTGTAAAGCTTTCGCTGCTGGGCTTAAAATTGGGACATCGATATTTTAACTTCTTTTAGAGTTCTCTCCTAAATGAGGTATTTTGTTAAACATAAGGGACATTTCAATCGCATGTGTTGAAACATTGATGGCAGTTGGTACCATATGTTTCACGTGTACCGTGCAATACCCGTCTGGGCTAACGCTTTTGAAGACTTAGCTACTTTAATTGCTTCATCTGTTTCAGAAGGGAAAAAGTCAGTGGATCGCTCCGCGTTAGTTCCAGTATTTTTCTTTCGATTCGTCTCTGCTGTTTGTTAGTTTTTCTGAGATTCGTGTGTTGAGTGTTAAATCCACTTCCTATTTGATTAGCCTCAAAATTTTTTTGCCGTTAGAAGACATTGGATGAGATCTTGCATCGGATTTGGTTCCATTAAGGAGCGAACCGTTTGCCAGAACATACTGGACGACGCCACGTGTGGTGGTTAAACTTCAAGGGGAGACCCAGTCCACTTGATCTTTTTTCTCGGCAGTTTTTTTTATCTTGTCTTGGTTTAAATTTTTAACATAGGCGTTCCTTAACCTGATTTTATCGCGCTTTTGCGCTGTTTTTTTTTGGTTTCGTCTGTTAAGGCAGGTAAATAAATAGGATATTAACAGAGGTGGAAAAACGAATGCCAGAATCTGGCGCCAGGCTGCTTTTAGAGTTTTGCTTCTCAAAAAATTTTTTGGTGACGTTAACGTCTTTCATAACAACGAAAGTAAACAGTTTCTTCTCAATTTCTTCAGTGAGTTCGTCCTGATTCGTTTTCTTAAGTTTTAAGAACGTCTTTTTTTGGCAGTAAAAGCAGTATCCTCTGTTGGAGGGAGACTTTATCAAATAGGTAGATAGTCTGACCCCAAATCTAGAAGCGTTTCTCACCTTACAGGGGAAAAACATGATGATGCTAAGATTCAGCCTGGAGATGAGGAGCTTGAGTTGCCGAACGGTGAAGGAGTTTGGATGTGGTCGTTCATAAGGATACAGTCAGAGCTAGTATTTTCTGCATCTAAAGAGACGCCTCTGTTATCTTTTGCTATATCTGAGTACATGAGAGGGATGTGGGCATTTGCATCTCCCATGACAATTTTATTGTCTTCCGCGAATAGCTGAGTAATAGAAGCCTTAATTATTCTCTGTTCCGTCTTCCACTGTTTGCAACTCTTCGTAGATAAGTGAATTCTGTATAGCCGTAGGTGTTTCGCTTCCCTTTTGAGGGCGGTCTTTTCTGAAAATATTATATTTTGCGCCTAGCAAGGGGTTGCTGTTTTTTTCAGTAAGTTTTGTCTCATGAAGAACCGCGATGTAAGTTTTGATTTCTCCTATTAACGAAGCAATTTTGGGTAATTTCAATTGGAGAAGTTTTAGACGGTTTGGTTACCGCTAGAAACTCTAAGGCGGGTTAAAAGCAGAAACAGTATGCGCTGTATGGTTTTGAGGGTTAGTGTTTGAATAGTTCGTGGGCCTTGTAACAGGGTTGTGAGGCTAGTAGTCTTATGTTTTTTGACATTTTAAGCATATCGTTCAATGGGAGGGGCAAGATTTTATTGGTCGTACAACAAGGGAACTAAAAATCTCTAAGTTGTTGTTTGAGGGTTGCGAGTCTACTAATCTCTACGTGGATCCAGCCGCATAAGTATAAAACAGTTGGTTGTGCGCGGGATATGTTTGTGTTACAAAGGGGCAGATTTAAGGGCCTGGGTTTTGGGTTAATGCTGGCACATAAAAGGAGAATAAGTGTTTTTAGGTGGAGCAGTCCAGTTGATTTTGGACGTTCTGTGACCAAAAACACGGTTTGAGAATACTTTTTGCGCCCTAAACAAATGAGGTGTTTTGTTGTCATTTGCGTCAACGTGCCGTTCGTCGGGTCCAACACGAGAAAGCGGCACCCTTGTACCCTGAATTATGTGGTTATCCACCGTTACTAAAATCTCAAGCACGCAGGTAAGATAAACTTGTTTCTCAGCCTTCGACGACCAGCTTTTGCAAATCTCCACTTCGTCGTTCCAGACATTAGAAATATTTAGAGGAAGTCGGAGGGCGCCATTGGCGAAATGCTTAACCGAACAAAATGTTTTATTATTGTAGAACGGAATGTTTCAAAAACTTTTATGGGCTCAACACTTAAGAGAAAGCCGAAAATACTCAAAGTTTTGATGTGTTTTTACTTCAAAAGCCCTTTTGAACAACTCTTGAGCAAGAATTTAACTTAAGAAAAAAATTGAAACACTTCAACATTTCATTACTTCATTAGCTTGCTTGAGTAACTTTAACATTATTGCACAACAGTCCAAACTATCAAAAAAACTGCAAAACAAATCCTAATTTTATCGCTTTTGATAAGACCGCTTGATACATTTTAACTTTTATGCGAAGCTATGACACTTACCTACAGAACTTCAAAACATTTTGAGTTTTCTTCGCTTTAATAGATCGCTCGACTTTTTTCTTTTTTCATTGGAGCATTCATTGCTATGAAAACAATTTCAACAATTTCGTTGCTCTAATAACTTACGCAGAAATTTTTTTATTGGAGAGCCTACTCGCTTTATGCACTTAATAAAACTTTTTAAAAGTTTGTCGCTTAATTGGCTTGCTTAGAATGTTTATTTTTTCGACCATCCATTTGCTCTATGATATATTTTTTTGAGTTTTCATCGGTGTTATAGCCTTATTAGAAAAGGTCAACTTTTCGTAAACCGCTCATGTGACATTGGACCGACATGGCAGTAAGGAATTTTTGTTTGGAGGAACTTAGTGAGAAAATCGACTGTTTCGAAGAAATAACAGCGTTCACTGTTTAATTGAAAGAATCGGTGGAGGTCGTTTTTGACTGACTAGTGAAATTGTAAAAACTCATTGGTTTGTAAAGAGACGTGACAATTTTTATTCACTGAAAAACCACGAAAATCAGAACAACAATTTTTGCTGATAGAAAACAGACAAAACGCTGAACGAAGCAGATAGAGTTTTATAGTCGAAGATGATAGCGGAAGAGCATTCTGAATTGCAATGTTTGTGCAGGTAAAAATGTTACGGCGATTTTCTCGAGAATCAGGAGGGCTATTGGGAGCATTTTTCTACCCTTCCTGGTCGACAACATGACATCTCTTCGACCGGACTCAAGAATCCGGAAGTGTTTTGAGAAAAGTCTGGAAACTGGTTTTTAAACAATTTTTAGCTTCCTGTTATATCCTGAATTGAATTTAAAAAAACATCAACTTCGTTTTCAGACAATGAGAAGCAAGGAATTGAGGCAAACGGGTTGATTCATCTCCGATGGATGTGATGATTTTAATCTTCTGAACAAAAATTATCGTAATATAATAATTAAGGAGTAGATCTGTCTTTGGGAGTGATCTTGTGGTCTGGGGATACTGAGACCCGGCCATGAGCTCATTATTTTTGCATATAACCAATTGACTTTGCGCTGGTAGTCTTAAATTATAATGAATTTGACGACCCGATGTTAATGGACCACACATTGAGCTGGAGATAAAGTTCCCAGTTTTGCTTACAGAAAAAAGCAGCCGATTCACGCTACAACATGTTTCAATTTTTGCAAAGTTATTTTTCGATGAGATAATCTTGAAAAGTTTGCAGATCAATGCTTTAATTTTTTGCTGAAAAATCGTTAATTTTTGTGGATCGACTTATGGTATGGTTGTTAGATTTCCGGGTTTCATCACCCGAGTTGTCACTTAACCCCGAATGGCACAATGCAACCTTCCATTGTACGAAATAATTGACGTCAATGGCTTTATTGCGGAGATCGTGAAAAAAAGAAGATAGAAAACTTTGGAGATTAAATGTTTCAAAATTTCAATTGGAGCCAAATATTTCTCAGAAATATGAGAAGATTGCCCTTTTTTATAACAACATGTTCAAGAGACAAGAGAAGAAGATATTTTAATTTAAAGGGTGAAACTGGATTAGTTGCGGTACCATATGATAGGGCGTGGGTTTCTGTGTAATTAGGAAGGACACCTACGAGAACGAGTTATCTACATTAGATTCAAATCAATTCAGCGAAAGTAGAGGAACAAGTCATGCGATTATTTTGAAGATAGAAAGAGACATCAATAAGATGTTGTTAGCTATGAGGAAAAAACATCAATAAGATGTTGTTAGCTATGAGGGTTGAGAAACACCGAAACGAGGATACCCCAGTTGGACAGCATATACGGCAGTGTAGTAGTAGGGGTAAGTCGGAGTTTAAATGGAGGATAATCAAACAGGCATCCAGCAGCATTAAGTTACTTACATAAGAGGCGCTGCATATTAGGAAAGAGAGACCGGTAATTAACACGCGCGACGAGTTTAGAGTGGGGAGCTGATACTAAAGCTATAGTTCTAGAATCCAAAAATTCTAGCTAAAACAAAAAAAATTTTGAAATAATTTACATGTTAGCATGAAATTAGCGACAAAACGAAATTGTAGAAACAAAAAAGGTGAAAATTGTCAGAAATTTGTGATTAAATTTATTAATTTTTAACAAATAGTTGTTATTTATTCTCAGTAACATTTGTGAAGTTGTGATAGTTAGAAGTTGTGAAGTTAGAATTTTAAAACCTGAAGATGCCCAAAAACGTGCGCTAAAATTTGTCTGAATTTACATTTTTAACGCATTCTGAGAAGATATTTTAGTTAATAAAACGAACTGACAGTTGAAGTCTTCGGTCGTTACACGCAGACACGGTAAAAACCTAGTCTTGCAAAAGTGGAACCGGAAGATCCAGCGCAAAAGTCGGGACAGTCCTGAAACCTCTCGCGCAGAAGAAGTTAAAAAATGACGATGTCACTTCTTGGAGAGGTTGGAATTGGAAGACCGGTGCCCAGATACTATTTTAATAAACGATAAACACCTATTAGCTACTGTAATGCTCTAAGCGTATTTAAATTAACTCGATATCGTCCAGTTATTTCTGAGCATCAGAAGTTAGGTCGAAGAAAGGATCAATCTAATGGATCTAATATAAAACTGTTTCTAAAAAAAATATTTTTAAATGGGCGTCTACCCCTGTTTTCAGTAATAATCACGTTTTCTGAGGATCCGAGACCCAGCTATGAGGTTATTTTTGAATGTACGCGGAAGCTAAGTAAAATTCCTTTTGCTGCTGGCCTAAAAACGGTAACCTGAGGGTTGCCCTTAAACAGACAGGAAAAACAACTAATCAGGTCGAGACGGTGAAAAATTGAGTCGAATTAAGATAAAAGATGTCAAAGGTAACTGCTGCCGCCACCACTCCCTAGATTGGTCCTGAGAAGAAAACTCACGTGGAAAAATGTGTTAGATTATTCAAAACATTTTAATAAATTTAATAGCAGTTTCCTGAGAATTAAAATTCTGAGAAAATGTCTCGATATCGACATTATACCAGATGTTTTACGATTTCGCGTGCCTGATAACGGTGTTTTTTTTTCGGATCAAGCGGTGCACAGTTTCCAACTGAGACTCTTGAGATCTGAGATAAGCCAGGCAAAGAAACTTTCGGAAAGACAGGATAGACCATTAAAAAACTTGGATGAAAGGTCAGTTAGAATTTAAGATGAAGTGATTTTGCCGCTTTGGGTGCGGGAAGTCTTAGGTTTTGGACTTCCGGTACGAGACAAAATCAATGAAATTCTTTTCCTTTCTGACATTGATTTTTTTGTCTGAACTGAAGTTAATTAGAATAATCCGAGAAAAATTATGTGAGATTGAAGCAGCTGCAAAGAGATAAGCTAAGAATGTGAAACAGACCCCCTCTGACAAAGGTGCTGAAAAAACCAGAAAGTATTTGAAGGAAAACGGTCTTCTGGCAGTGCCGTTTGATAAGAGGGTGGGTTCTTGTGTAATGAAAAAGGAGACATATGTGAAAAAACTGAAAGATTTATTACAAGCAGAACAGTTTAGTGAGAGGAAGAATGTGACAGGCAGTGTGATTATAAAAATTAAAAAAGACATAAACAAACAATTACTCGCCATGAAAAAGATGGACGAGAATAGCGAAGTGCTGTATACTAGGTTGAGATCAACGGGAGCGCAGCCAGCTAGGCTGTATGGATTAGCAAAAGTATACAAACAAGGCACACCACTTCGCCCGTCCTTTCTTTACCTGGTAGCTCATATGACAGCCTAAATAAAACATTGGCAAAGTATTTTGTTGAAATTGAGGGGGAAAACATAGAAATGAACGCTCCAATAACCAGGGAGATCTTGGAGAAAACTGAGTTGGACTCTGACGAGAGTATAATCTCCCATGATGTAAAGAGTTTGTACACTAATGTCCCGCTCAAGGAAGCGGTTGAAATAGCCCTGAGGAGATTATATGAGCAAGTGAACGCTCCGGAAACATCTCGCAAGACTATGAAAAAACTACTGAATTTGGCAGTGAGTAAGGTACACTTTAAATTCAATGGTTTGTAGTATATACAAAAAGACGGTTTAGCAAAGGCGCCTCCCTTGCAGTAATTTTGGCCAATTTATGGCTCAAAGAAAACGAACCTGCATCAAAGAAAGATACCAAAATTGACTGTGCTAAATGAGGGTAACAAGGAAGTGTGCCGTAGATGTCAGAAAAAGGTGACATATCGGACAAAAAGGGTAGAATGCGAAGCTTGTTTGAGTTGATACCACTTAGAGTGTGGTAAGATGACATCGCTGAAACAGTATGGTTTTGCATGAATTGCAGAAAACAACAGGAAGCAGATCGGACTGTGAATGGTATTAAAGTTTTCTAAGATATGTGGACGACATAGTTAGAACGGTCAAGGGCGATCCTGGGGTAGTTCTCTAGGCTGCCAATAAAATGCATCCAAATTTGCAGAACTTGATAGTAACGGTAATTTGGCCTTTTTGGACTTAAATGTCAACGTGGATTCAGGAAAAAAGGTCACATGTGGCTGGTACCAAAAACCCACTGATACTGGCACCATTCTAAGTTTCAGAGGCTGTGCATCTTTGCAGTACAAAAAAAACGTTATTGAAGAGACGGTTCAAAGTTCAAAGGGTTTTCAGAAGTACCTCAACGTGGGAAGACTTTGACCTGGCATTGGAAAATAACCGGAAGCAATTGATTGAAAATCAAAATCCGAAAAATTGGTCTGACACGGCACAAATAATTTTTACAACAAGAAAATTGAAAACATGCTTGCTATCCCTCGAAACTTCCGTTGCTCGTGAAGTGAGATCAAGCTTACTGAGATCAAAGTGGTGTACAAGCTTACTTTTAGTGGATGTAACTCCACCTATGTCGGCCAGACAGTCCGACATTTAGCCACGAGGGTCGATGAACACCGCAAAGGGGACTCTCCAGTAGGGCAACACTTGTTAGAACGTAATAAGGAGGTAGGCGGTACTGCTGAGCAGAAATCACAGATTATAGACCAAACAGCCAACACTCATAAGCTACTGACACTAGAGGCTTTGCATATTTGGAGGGAGAGGCCGAAGATCAACACACGCGATGAATTCAGGAGACGGGAATTAACACTAAAATTATAGTCTATGTATAACATGGCTAAAAGATAAAAAACTGACATGTCAGAATCAAAAATATTCCCAAATCGAAATGTTATAACCATGAGAGAACAAAAACTAAAAAATTTCAAAAATTTACAGGAAAATGTTATTCATGATTACGTAAATATATTATGCAATAACAGTTGTTTAATTTTGATTGGTTAGAAAGTTTTAGAGCCTATTAGACATGTTTCTCATTTTTCAAATCTTTGATCGTTTTGTAAATATTGTAATAAATTTTAATTCTGTAGATGCACAAAATGAGCGAAAACGTTTGAATTAACCTTTTAAATTTCTTGTAATTAATGTCAGCTAGTCGGTGTGTTATTTCTGGGCGAATGGTACAACTAATTTTCTTAGGCTAATTTCTTACCGATGAAAACTTCATCTCCATTCGAACCGTTTTGCTATGAATTAGTTGGAATTATTAAAGAGATTCATCGCTTGAATGGCTTGCTCAGAAAAAATTATTCGGCCAATCGATCTAAGCTATGAAATAACTCAAAATTTTATAAAATCTTAATCCATGACTGATTTATTCAAGAAAGACTTGAAAATGTGTCAAGCTGAAATACCATAAACTGTTTCAATTCTACATAGCTTAGAATTAACATAGCGATTTTACATAGCTTAGCCTAATTGTTGTGATAAACTTATTAAATAGATTTGTTATGATTGATGTTTGTGCCTGTTTGTGGAACGCCCTCCACGGGATTTTAAAGACAGGTCTGTCAAGTGGCTTTCTGTGGGGAGGTGGGAAACTGGAACTGGTTTGAAGAGTCTGGTGGTGCACCGCTGGACCTACTGAGCTCGGGTGAGATTGTTCCTTGTTTTTGAATTTGTAATTCGATTTTGAAATTTAAATTAAATTAATTGCTTTTTATTTTTTTTGTTTGCTGATTTATAAAATTCCCACTAACCGCTTATCATGGGTTAGTTCAGTCCCCTAGTTCTAGTCGAAATCCTTTTTTTTTAAACATTTATGCGGAGTCAAGATGAGGAAAACAACAAAGAATGTACATGCAAAGATTGCTTAAAACCTTCAGGACTGATAAATTGGTCTGGATGTGATTGTTGTTCTAGTTGGTATCATATCAGTTGTGTAAATATTTCTCTTAGCGACTCTAGATAACCCAATGGTTTCAGTGTCCTTTATGTGTTGATGTAAAATCTGTTAATAAAGCAACAATAGGTAATGATTTAGTGCTAGACAATTATGTTAGAACAGCCATCTCAAATGTCCGAGTACTCAAGAGAGTACCAAAAGACTCGCGTCTTTCATTGGCGGAAAGTCTGTCGGACAAAATAAATGACATCGTCTACAATGTAGAAGTTGTTACAAAATGGCTAATTTTTTAACGTCGCTCTTGTTTTTTTGGAGCAACCGAAAAGAAGTGGACGCAAACAGACCACAAGCATGAGCTCTTTGATAAATAAAAAAAATTCGAGCAAATGACGTGTCACTTCCAAAACCCCATCCCCAAGTTTCAAGCCCGCCTCTGAGTGACTTCGAGCAGAGAATAAAGTTAATAAGTAGTAAGTTCGATGAAGGAAATGTAAAGGGAGGATTAAGGCTTGCTGCTTCGGATGACAAAATTGCTCCTTTTTCAACTGATAAGTATCAAAAAATGCTGTCTAAGCACCCTCAGCGAGCCAAATTTGCAGCTCCAAATCCAAAAAGCTTTGATAGTTTTTTCGTAACCGATTTCGACCTATACAAAGCGATAATGTCCTTTCCGAACGGATCAGCAGCAGGTCCTGATAAAATGTTCATCAAATTTTTGAAGGTCTTGTTAGTAAGTCGAATGGCAATGCAGGATTTAATTTTCTGAAATCGCTTACTAAGCTGATAAACCACATTGAAGATGGCAAGATACCCGAACCCCCAAGACCTTTCTTTTTTGGCGCAAAGCTTACCGCCCTCATAAAGATAGACGGAGGGTTGAGACCGATTGCCATAGGCAGCACGCTGAGACGTATCGCGTCTAAATGCGCTGGAAGCAAGGCCCTCGCCGAGCGACAAATTTTTTTCGGAAACGTACAGGTACGATCCGGTACCAAACGAGGAGCAGAAATAGCGGCACACTTGTTTCGAAACCTAATTGAACGCGACGACAATCCAAAATGCACTGTTTATTTTAAACTAGATTTTAAGAATGCCTTTAACTTTCTAAATAGAGAAACAATGCTGAATCATGTTTATTACCTTTTTTACGGAAGCTCTGTCAAAATGTCAGAAGACGGAAATCAGCAAGTTGATCCTGAAGCCTCACCCTTTTTTGTGGAATAAATTCAGAAACTAGTCAAATAGTTGGAGTCGAAAAATTACATCTGCTATTTAGATGATGGAAATTTAGCCGATGACTTTAAGGTAGTACTCCGGGACCTTAAAAATTTTCTGAAATCGGAACAAAATTACGGCCTGAGCTTGAACACTGAGAAGTGTGAACTTTGTTTTTTAGGACCGACTACGAGTACACAGTTTAATTCAATTTTAACACAATTTCGAAAAATATGCCTCAAAATGAAAATAAAAACAAAAGAAGAACTCCTCATTTTAGGATCTCCAATAGGCGAACTTTGCCAAAACGAATTACTGTAACATTCGCCGGGAAGATACATATCGACGGAAAATAAAGCTAGGTTCTAAGACGACTGGCCAACGTCTAAACAGAGCTCTACATGCTTTTCACCGTCTCTACCAAGCCAGTACTTTCGGTGGTCTTTCTAACATCGGGTCGACTAAAACGTTACTGCTTTCGGCTTCGGTCAAAACACTCAAATTAACTAGATTACATGCGGAAATAGTGAGCTCATGGCTGCGTCTCAGTATCCCCAGACCACGAGGTCACTCCTAAAAACAGGGCTACTACTATTCATTGAATTATTATTGTTTTTGTTCAGTAGATAAAAATCATCATCTCCATCGAAAATGGTTCAACCCTTTTCCCCAACTCCTAGCTTCTCATCCTATCAAAATGAATTCAGATGTTATTTAAATTCAACTCAGGACATAACAGGGAAGCTAAAAGTTTATGTAAAACACTATCAGTTTCAGTCCCGAGACCCCGCCGGATTCTCGAATCCGGGGTAATAAGACTCCTATTCTGCTTCCGGAAGGCTGCCTTCCACCCATCACCGTTGTTCGCAACGGCCTTGCAACTATTGTAGCGACACAATAGTTACAACTCGGAACGGTCTCTGCTACTTCTGCAATCTGTTGTTGTTTTTCAATCACAATTCTCGTTGTTATCGCTATCGCAACTAATGTTGTTGTATTTTTCTCCGGTTTTCTGCCAAAATGGCCATTTCTGACGTTTCTCAGCAATATGAAGTCATACTTCGAAAATTTGAAATTTCAAAATACCAGAATATCTTGACCTTCACCGTTTGACTAATCGTCCCAATAACGTTATTAATCTCTTAAAACCGTCAATTCGGAAGGTTCGTTGCTAAAATTTCGAATCTGCTGAATCTGCATTTTGGCGCATTCTGGTCGAATGTCACATACTCTTCGGACAGTCCGGTCATTGTCCTCCTTGAATCTCGCAATGTTGGTAAAACTGGTACAGTGTCATCGAACAGAATTTACAAAATGCACGAAATTATTTTTATCCGCGTCATATCGACTCACTGCAGAATACAAATGGCATCATACTACATCACTATAGCCTTCAAATTCTTTCATTAATCTGCACATTGAGGATATGACTTAAGATAAAAACATCTTTTCCGACTTCCAATGTCAATGTCCTGATAAAAACTTCTTCTCCTAGATTCAAAAGATGCTGGTTTGCAGGACAGTCCTGCCAACCAACATATTAAAATTATCCTACTATGCTCCTTCCCTTCGGAAATTTTGCTTGTTATTGTCCTGAATATTAAAACTAAGAAACTCTGTGGTTAGAAAACACAATGAAACAATCTCCCTCTTCGAGAGATTACCCAAGCCTTTCATATCACCACAAAGTGATCAGTTCTCCTAGTTGATTAAAAACAGTCATGCAGGCTGGATTATTTAAATATACTCTTTACTCAACCCTTTCTAAATAAATAATAAGTGTCTCTAAAGCCACTTAACTAAAAATCAAAATGCAAATTTATAAATTCAACAAATTCTTAAATGTCCAAAACTCAACTAAATGTTTCAGTTTTCAATTACAACTTGGTTGCTTGGTTTCTCATTTGAGTTTTTTCACACACATAAAACAATTCTGAGTTTTAACTTCTTCTTTTTCGTCACTCCTTTGTTTCTCTTCTTTTCGTCGTTTAGAAGTTCTAAAACTTCTAAATTCTTCTAATTTTCTTCTTTTTGCATCTTCTTCTTTCGACCATTTGTCAATGTTCCATCTCTTCCTCCTGTGACACTGACTCTGCACTTTCAGTTTATGTGTCTTGCAACACATCGTTAGCTATTCTGACGCTGTTGAAAGCAGTCCTCCAACACTTCTGCTCTTCTACCCTCTGTTTGCAACAAGGTAGGGGATCCACGTTAGATTCTCTGTTCCTGCAGAGGCTGTTGTGGAGACACAACGTCACAAATCTTCCTTCAACATCTCTGCCTTCTCCTTTCCACTACGTTCACTTGTCCTGGAAATTCTTTTCACAGCGGTGGTCACTGCATTCCGATGAGTCACGAAAGCTCGCTTGAAAGCTCCTGCTCCAATGTCCAGCTGATATTCACTGTACACTCTGCCGTGCTTCGACATATGCTTCTTAGCATATTCGTGCAACCATGCAGTCATGTTAGCTCTGAACCATGGCATCAATCGTCTTCTCGCCCATATCTTTTTCACTTCCATCGGAATGTTTAGAATCTTGCACATTGTCTCAAAAAGATCTAAATCTTTCAGACAATCCAACTTCCGCAACTGTTCTCTCGTCGATGCCTCCTGTCTATTGTTTTCTCTCACATGAGCTTCCAGCCATCGTATCGCCATCATAACTCCCACTATCACTATTGTTATGGGCTGTGATGAGTCTTGTAAACCCATGGAGAGCAGCTCTCCAGAGTCCCAGATCAATACCAGATTACTACGCTCTGGATACCACCAGGTCTGCAGCAAGCAGTAGCAGGGAAACTCGTCATGTGTCAACATGATGCTCCTCCAATTACGTTTTCCCGAAGCTTCCAGTAATGCTTCCACTTCCATCATCACTCGGTAGACTTCATCATTCTCGTCTACTGTATTGTAATCTGTTACAGTTGATCCTCTCTGTTTCTGTCTCTCAAAGTCACTGAAGTTCCCACTCACGTATCCCATGAACTTCCTTCCCAGTATCGATTCCAACTCCTCCTTTGTTCTCTCTGGAACTGCTGAGAACATCTTACATAGCAAATCGTAAGATTTTTCGGACATTCTCGTTAGTCTCACACACTTTGGAACTGAGAAGGCTTGATCCACGATCGTTCTCGTACTCTTTACATCCACAGCTACGAAATGCACCGGGTATCTGCTCTTGCACATTGGAGCCAATGTCGAGCCCACCAAATATCGTGCTCCTGATGGTGTACATTAAGTCTCACTGTGTCTGATGTTCATTTCCGCCTCGATCGCTTCCCTCCATTTTCCTATGTGTTTCTGCTCGGTTTGCAGAACTCCTGGGAATACTTCTACACTGATGGCAGTGACCATCTCATGTCTCTGTTCTAGATTCAATAGTGACTCTAAATAACCAAACATGCTGTAGAATCCTAGTGCAGTCACTAGATTCACCTCGGTTCCTCCATGGCAATCCGCGATCAGTTCCGTTTCCGTCCTTGCTTTCATCGCGACATTTCCAAACAGTATCGTCAATTGCTTGTGTTGTCTCTCTAGGGTCTTCACACAGTCCAGACCTCCACAAACGTGACCTTCCAGTCCACAGACTTCCGCCAGACAGCTACCAGATTTGACCCAGTCTTCTGGTCCCCAGCCAGGCAACTCCACTTTATCTTCCCCGTTGCTCCTAGAGGCCGTTATCATCACATTATATATGATGTTCAGGTCACGCAGGTTACAATCTGCATTCAGCTCCCTCTGCACGTCTTGTGTCGCCCCTAATATCGAGTCAGCATTGGGACTAGGACACCATGATGACCTCATCAATTCCCACACTACCATCAAGCTCGTTCTCAGTAATTCATCTGAGAATCCCAACCCAAACTCCACTCTTTTGTCGGATTTTGGTACGGAAGGTGCAGTCACCTCTTCTTCCAAGACCAGTCCCATTTTGATCTGAGGATTGGTAGCGCTCTTAATCGTTACAATTCTCGACGTCCAGAATCTTAGCAACACTGCCTGCTCATAATCGAAGAAGCAATCGCGTATGTCTTCACTCAGGAAAGGGTTGTACGCTATCCCTATGATTCCCGATACGTAGCTGTACGACTTCTTCTTGATCGGTCCACAGTACTCACTGGATTTCGGCAGTGCCCCCATAGATTTTTTAGTGAGTCTCAGCTCCTTGTTTGAAAATCTCTTGATTTCGTCTATCTATCTCATGGGCTCTAACTCCTCGGGTTCTTTCATATTCACCCTCATCGGTTTGCTTTGCTGCATATCCAGCAGTGCTAGCAAGAATAAGGCTTTCGCTCGCTCATCGCCCTCCCTCAGCATCTTGACACAGGTGTTCAATGCAGGTACTGAAATGAGCTCTATCATGAATCGAATGAAACATAGAGCGTCACTCCGCTTCGCACACGCTACTGCTGCTCCCTCTTGGATTATCAGATCCCTCAGGTTCGTCATAAGGAAAACCTTCTCTTCTTTTGACCTCTTCCTTTCTTCTGAATCATATTCTTCGCGAGTCAGTCCCATCATGCACCAGGCAAACCTCAGTTGTAACTCGGTTCTCACGTAAGGTACTGCCATGAGAGCGTGTATTCTTGGCGCAGTCCTCATCTCTTCTTCGAAGTACCGTAGCACCACTGCTTTCCATGGAAGGCTCACCAACTGCTCCATCGTTTCTGCCTGTATCTTAGACGACGCTAGAGTCCCGTACGCCTTCTGCTTGAGGGCGGTGCCTTGCAACATTGTCTCCAGATAACCCTCCTTGTCTTCCAGAGCCATCACATACCCTCTAGCCGAGTTTCGGTACACAAACATCTCCATGTATCCACCGGCGGGTTCACCTATCGACACAGCCTCCGATACTGTCAGTCGGTTATACTCCACTGGTACTAGTTGTCCTGCGACACTTCCTTTTCCGTGATTCATGGGAGATGGCCTAAAGTCTTTCATTGTGCTCTCTCCACATTGGCTGAGTATTTCCATTTCTAAGATCGCTCCGGTCAGAGTGCGGTCACTCCTTTTTGGATTTGTAAGCTGTCGACTTTATTCCCGCCATGAGAATGGGTGGCACCATCGCTATATCAGTCAACATTTCATCCGTGCCAGGCAATTGATAATCACCTTGTTCCAAATCCATGACCTCTTTGACTCGTTTCATTTTTGCTGAATTGACAGCTTTTATCGATATCTCCGAATCCACCTTCGTCTTTCCTACTCTCCTCGGCATCACTCTGCTGCCTAACTTCATTTTCATCTCGTTGATCTTATCAATCACCAATTTCGATCGCATCGTTCCTTTCCTGGTTCTTGACAGATGCACCACCTCTACTTTATCGTCCTGCGGTGTCATCTTGATGGGAGAGTTCGCTTCACTTTCATCAGTGGCTGAGTCAATCAACAACTCACTCAATCTCCCTTCACACTCATCAAGTTTGTCAAGGACTTCCCGCATCAAGGGTCGGTTGAGACCTGTTTTCAAAATGGACTGGGTCCCATAGCTCTGAACCACTGTCCAGACTTCTTCCATGAACGCCACTCTGTCCAATCTGCATCCCGTCCTATTTACATGGTCTCGATGATGTACTTCCCACTCTTCCTCGGGCAACGTTCCCAAGAAAGGTACTCTGGCTGAGCCCTCTATTTTTCTTCTTCTGGGTGATTCCATTAGGATTCTTTGTTCGTTATTTCTTGAATTGCCAGGAGAGCTGCTCTCCGGCAAATTCCGTTTCATTTCTGTAAAGGCTGACGGAGGCTCCAGTGTCAAAATGCCTTCATCCGCTGGCTCAGTCGTCTCCAACGTATCCGCGTTGTTCTCAAGATCACTGAAGATATATGAAATCCGGGCTGGATACTCCTCCTGTCGATGCCCTGTCCTCTTTCCCACCAGCTTGACTTGCATCTTGTTGCATGGGTTCTTCGGTTTGACGGCTTCCTCCCTGTCCATCATCTCCTTCTGACTTATCCCTCTTCGAGCGTGAGGGTCCTTGCTTTCCAGTGCCAGCTCCTCCCCGGAACTTCGGCATGAGCAATGGACCGGCCGATCTATCTTCCTCTTCTCCATGGACCACTTTGATTTCCTCTCAACCGAAGCGTGCTAGGAAGGTTCTCGTATGCAGCGTTCCTCCTACTTTCAATTCCGGTTTCACACTAGTCAGGATCAAGGAGGCCTCAGACAGTTCGGTCCTGCCTCTCATCTTCATAGGCGCTAAGCCTAATCCCGCCCATTCCTCGTCAAATCTTCCAGGCTTGGGAGTCGCGGCGTTGCTTATTCGCCTTCTCGTCGCTTGATCCGTATCGGCAAATCGTGTGTACTGTAACACGGCGGCATTTCTCCCTACAAAGTATGGATCCATTTTTCCCACGAAATTCCCTATTCTCCTTTCATTGGTTTCAAATGCTCTCAACCTAGGAGCTTGTACCACGGAGACTGCTCCGAGCAACATCCTTCTTATCAGAGGGAATTCAGGAATTGCCTCCGGCAGCTTCTCGTAATCACCCCAGTCTTTCGTCTCTTCTCTCACTTTGTGATATGCTGCAGTGAGACAAGGAACTCTCGTCATTTCACCGTTCGTCTTGTCATAGGGTCTCAGATTCCAGAGCTTTGGAAACACCTCGATGTGCCCTCTCTCCACTTCTCCCATGCGATCACGGAAGTGATCGTCAAAGTTGATGACTGTCATCTCTGGCTCTGATATTTTCGCAAACAACAGATCTTCGCTCATGAGCTCCCGCAATGTGTGCTGCTCACACCAGTTCAGTACACTACCGTTCACTGCTGATATGAGGTTCAGGTGCAGCACCGACCTCCTATACGCCTCCACCTTAACGTCAGGGAACGCAAACGTGACTGCTGGTCCATAGATCACTGTCACAAACTCCGTGGCTCCTCTGATCAATGCTAAGGGATCGGTTCTCATAGCCAAGCTCAGATCAGTTAAGAGGGGCATGCCCCCAACATGTCGTCTAACATCTTCTTCTCTTTCGATAGTCTCATCATCTCCCGTTCCAAAGCGATTTTGTTGTAAGAGATATTGGATAAGAGTGTGTCTCAGGTCTCTTAACTTGTTCCACGAGTCCGTGGATTTCTTCATATCTAAATTCCTCACCCTCTCTCTCATCTGCTCTGGACAACGTGTCAATTTCATTAGTCCTCCCAAGTTTCCGTGGGTAATCGCAATCAGTGTTAGAAGCCCATCTAACCGCAGGTTCTGGATTCCTTCGGTGAGCAGCATCGCCGGTCCTTTCACGAAACTCTCTGCTCCAAACGTCACGAACAAGGCTAGTAGTTCCACTATTGACACTTCCACTACTGCTTGGAGGAAATCCTTTATCAAGTAATGAGAGACTTTCGGGTAGACTTTTGCCAAGAAGGACGCGGTCCATCCGGCTCCCAACCCTTCCAGCATGCTGTCCGTCCGTTCAAAGCCTTCCTGTCCCTTCACTTCCTGAGACAGAAGGTTTCCAGGGTAATCTGACACATTCTGTTTACAAATTCGGCAGTATTTTCTTCAGCATTTTCCGCCAGGTTCACCTCCTTTATTAAGTAGGCATGGATCTTCGTGATCATCACAGGGCCTTGCTCAAAAGCATCTGCACCCATTGCCGCTACTCGAGGACTTAGGTGTAGCCACTGGTTGGCTTCCTGCTTGGTTCTCAAAACCATCGCCTCCAAATGAGCTCTAGTCTCTTGGGAATTTTTTCTTCTCGTGTTTTCACCTGTCACTTCCATTGCACGGAACCATAAGTCGTTGGACATCGCTACGACCACTCGATGGTCGTCGCCTATTCCCGGTTTCAGTTTGAGCTTTCGACTGAAATTGGACAGTTCCAAACCCAGCACCTCGTCCAACACTAACATGTGCAGCGCATGGTCCTTGAATCTTCTCATCGCGTTCGAGATATCTGACCACACTGCAGGTAGTTCAGCCCTGAGTGGCCTCAGGTTCTCCATCTCTATCATGCGATTTGGGGCCGATATGATGACATCATATTTCCCTTCCGAAAGCAAGGTCACGATCGCATGCACGAATTTTAGTCCATCCGGGAGATATGCATACCCCGGAGACAACGCGAATACTACTCTCGGTGTCACCTTGGTGAACGACTCCTCCTTCGTCGCATCCACCACTTCACCCATTGACTCAAGGATATCTTTTATCGCTGGCCACACAGCATTCTCTGCCGTTGTAGGATCTCTGAGTCTGCTCAGAAAACCTCTACTGTGTAGATGGTCATTGATGCCAGCAAACACGATCGTAATTGGGTTCATGTCTGTCTGTCTTTGTACCCCTATAGCCATAGATACCGATTGCAGTAGGACCAGATCACCGCTGCCAACATTATGAAGTCCGGTCAAAACAGAGACTTGGAAGTATACACGAGTCTGAATTCGCTACTATCATGATCTTGGCCTTCCTTATTTCTGCTTTGTCATAGGCGGCGAAGATGGTATCATCTTTCTTTATCGCTTTCAATCCGCCGTATCTTTGGACATCACCATCTTGACTCACTAGTTTCGGGTATATTCTTTCCTTCACATGACCTGGGGGTGAGCTCAACTGCCTGAACATCTTCACATGTTGTCCGATCGGCGCCCTTGTCACCAGAAATCTTCCAGGTCTCTCTTCTCGATTCCCTTCATCATGATTCAACCTCACGTCCTGCAATGGTCTTGCGTTCACTGGTCCCATCGTGTTGTTAGAGGGCAGTCCCTCTAGGTCAGCAAATCTCAAAGCCTTCGTGGAACTGAAGTTTATGCTATGCCTGTTATCGAGTACAGTCTGCTGACGGATAGCCTCGCTCCATTCAGCATCCTCTTTGCATCTTCGATGAAGCTCACCCTCTGGAGATCCAGCTTCATTAGTTCATCTTTGTATACATGCCGGGGAGATGGTATGGGCCTTGACCACATCAACGAGCCTCTGCCCGGGCGTCTCTCCTCTCGACTGGTACTTGTCGTCTCCGATCTCATGTCCGATCTAGACGTGCTGGCTGTCTCTTTGATTGGGTTAACAGGTCCTAGTCTTCTCCGAGGATGAATGGTCCTCCTTACCGGTGCTTCTCCCAATCGATCTTGAACATCCGTTCTTTGACCTGGTTTGCTGGAGCTCTGCTGTCTATAATTCGTGACGGCCGGGACCGTCCCCAAGCGTGTTTCCAGGTTAGGGAGCACAAAGGTGGTAATCACCGTTTCGCTCGATGCTCTTTCTTCCCTCAGCACTCCTATGTCAAAGAGTTCTACCTCCAACTCATCCAATTGCTCCTGGAAGACTCTGTTCAGCCAAGCTTGTCCTTCTATACTATCGAAGTGGATGCCGTCCGTGGTCAGCCTGGCCTGATCCATCGCTCTCAGCTCATGTTCGATGTCCATGAGGATCATCCTTCCGGCATTCCGACTTGCGAGATTCCTCAAAATATTGTTCCACCTGACCACTCCTTCGTTGTGCCTTCTCCCTGCTGCTGTCAAGCTTCTTGCATTCATAAGCACAGTGCAAAAGGTCAGTACCGCGCAGTTGAACTTCTGCCAGAGAGTAGTAAACAAGCACACCATCATCGATTTCCATAGTGCTTCCTCCTCATCCGAACTTCTCGAGATGTTGTTCGTTCCAACCTGGATCATCACACTGGGGATCCTCCCTGGATTCATTAGTTCCACCATCCGATATAACTGGGCTATAGTCGCTCCTCCGAAGGCCATCACCATGGTGACCCAAGAGGTCCTCAAATTCGATAGTACTCTGACCAAGCTGTCTCCCAGTATCAGATGTGATGTCCCCAGTGGCGGTTGTTGCAGGTTTACTGCCGGGTTCCAAGTCGCTCGATTGAAGTAAGCTCTCGGATCTGTCTCCGGAATTTCCGTGAAGTTATATCTCAATTGATTGTTCTTTTGTATGTCTATTACACGTGACACTTTCTTCGCTGGCATCTTCTGTATTCTTCTTTCTGGGGCCTTAGAGCTCCCCATTAGTGGCGTCACGTCACTTATTCCCTGTCTGATCACGGTCTGGGAGAGTCGTACTCTGCCCGTGTCGTCGATCTTTCCATAGGGTGCAGTCACCACGGAACCTGGCGCATTCTTGTTGGCGACCAGTCGTCCAGCTGTCTCTATCAGCTTCCTCACCGTTTGTTCCACGACGGGGTCACCCAAAGTGTCACTAGGGTCCGGGATTGTCACTCGATCTGTCGCTGTCGGGAGCCGTGTCTCCGTTGTCTGACTCATTTCTCGAGGCGTCAAGAGCTCCATCGGGGACTGCCCACGAGGAATACTCCTTGCAGGTATCACCTTCTCCACGGCCGTGGTCAGCGCCCTCCGTTCCGATCGCTCCTTGTAGTCCTGCCTTAAGCGCTCAATTTCTTCACCCTGCTTTTTGTTACAGTCTTCAAACAATCTTTTCCACATGTCTCTGTCGTCCTCCGCAATGAGCATGGTCTTAGTCACCTCGTCCAGCTCCTTTTTCGTTCTTTCCAGTTCGTCCTTTATCCCATCCAGATCTTGCATGGTTTGGTTCGTCTGAACCTTCTGTTCTACTTTCGCCCTCTTTGGTGGCACAGCTGCTCTCGGTGGTGAACCAGACGAGGCAGCCTCGCTGTTCATCTCCTGATGCATTCTCGTCAGCCCAGGTTTGGGCTTGGAGGGCATAGGCACTTCACCTGGTTGGTAAGTCCTAGAACTTCCCAATCCAGGCTCATTCGCCAAGTCGCTCCCTGAGAGAGCCCCGTTTCTCCACCTCATCACTCTCATGTTCGGGCGGTCTAGTACTCCCCTCTCTCCATATGCTGCCATCAACAGGACTTCCGTGGGGCGGTCCCCACGGTTGTCATGCCCCAAGATGTTGATAAGGGCGGTCAGCAACATTACTACCTCTGGGTCCTCCAGAGCAAAGTCTCGATCCATTAGCCGACGATAGATCGCATCTATCATCGGTACTACATATGCCTCTGCCAGGTCCATCAATTCATCCAAGTTGAAATTATCCTTTCTGTTCTTCAAGTTCGATTCGGTTTGATTCAAAGGTTTGACTCAAGTGAGTAATTAAACGATCAATCAGGATCTAGAAAAAGCTTCACGAATATCACACTTGTCACTTTCGCCTGAACTTCTCGTTAAAATTCATTTAAAAACAGTCGGATAAAAAGATTCTGTTCCTAAAATTAATTAGTATCAATCGGTCTCTAAAATTTTGGAATTCGACCTAAGATTGGACAGTCCAACCTTTGGATCTATTCGTAAGATCGTCATCCAGTTGTTCATGGTCACTAACCCCTTCTTATCCAAGATCTTAATAACATAACACATAACATAACATAACACACATATCACACACCACATAACTTAGTCTTTAGCCTAACACCCTCTTGCACGTCACTCAGCCTATGCTTAGGTAATATTTCTTATGTAGATATACTTGTATATTAGTATCAGAGAATATCACGTGTACAAGCGCGTACAATTCCCGAGGATGCAGTCGCCCTCTGTTCGGATCGTACTCTGGAAGCGAGAGCTCCTTCACGTCCATTTCCACGAGGAAATCTCTCAACCTCCTCAAGGACAAGACTAGGTTCTCTGGGTCCACGTGCTGCTTTTCCGTCGCCCTCGTTACCATGAAGCATAGGTATTTTCCCGGTATTTGTGACGCCGCCCGATGTAAGGCTGCTACGCCCCCTACTCCTGGTCGTTGCTTCCAAAGGAATTCCACGTTTTTGTATTCTCTCTTAAAATCTGCCGCTAACGCTGTCCTAAAACTCATGTCTGCTGTGATTGCTATCGCACATGTTCTATTTGTGAGTATGAAATCAATGTCTGTTAATTTTATGTTACGTTCTATTTGTGCGTATGGAATCACTGTCTGTTAATATTATGTTACTTGAAAACTCATTTGGTAGATTAAAGTATGACTCAACTACCCTCCCTATGTCAGGTTTCTTATGTTCTTCGCCTATTTCTGCTTCTAAGTCTCCTATCTCTCTTGCTATTCTTAATTTTTTTATTATCAGGTTTTCAGTGTGGGTAAGTCCTACCCCCAATCCCAGGACAAAAATATCCTTCGACGTCCCCGTCGATCGCATACCGGATATCAAGTCGATGTTAGAAGCTGGAATGAGTAGTTGTCCTTCCTGGGCAGCCCAGGAAGGATCATCTCGTTCGGTCTTGATGTATTTCATGCTTTCACGATCTACGTCTTGAATTGTGACGCTGGTCTCTTTTGGGTCTGATGTCATTTCGTTCAGCCACTCCAAGACTCGCAGATTTGTGAGATCTTCTTCGTAGGACTCCAATTGCTCCTCGTCGAATTCTACTTCGGGTTTCGACCTGTCCTCGATCCATTCCTGGTGGTGATCATCTACTATGTCGATGTCTTGTGAGACTGTTATGCCTTCTAGACCCTCCATTTCTTCCACTATCTTTTTCAGATCTATCCTGTCTACTACAAAGTCGTCACCGTAACGGTTGTATTTCTTTCTGGGTCTTCTCCCGTCGCCTTGTCGAGTCTGTATCGTGAACGGGAGATCTGGTTCCAAATTTTTGGGAACCTCCGTCTGTTCGGGGTCCTGCCAATCTTCCTCTGCGTAGGGTAAAGTTTCATAATCTGCTTCGATCACCTCGTTTGGATCCAAGTCCAGTGGTGTAATTGTTCCTTCCTCTATGACTTCGTTTCCATCGTTCTTCTACCTGGTGCCTTTCTCGTTGACCTCACAAGCAGGATCCATCATCAGATAGTCCCCTTTTTCTATGTCTGCGGGTATACACCAGTCTTTTGTCGATGGATTGTGTGGCTTAATGTTCTCGTAGTGGGCGGCTCGGCCAGTACTCAGTCTATAAAAGCGTCCCTCCTGGTGCATTTCTGTAATCATGAAGAGTCCCCTCCACTTTTTTAGGAGCTTTTTTGTCCCTTTCGGTGGTAAAACTTTCTGAAATACCCATATGTAGTCTCCCACCGAGTAAGCTTTTGCACCAGCTGCTTTCTTGTCGAATTTTTTCCTCTGCCTTGCCTGTGCTTGCTGAGTATTTCGTCGACACAAATCGTTCAACTCCTGTTGTTGTCTGATCACATCCCTCACGTAGACCTGTGGAGACGTTTTCTGTCCCTCATACTCTGGGTAGAAAAAGGTTAAGGGTAAAGACTTCTCGTGTTCAGTTAGCATCATGTGTGGACTAACTCCAGTGGTGGAGTGTTGCGTGCTATTATAGGCTCCCATCACCTGTGGAAGGTATCTGTCCCAATCGGTCATGTACCTGGAACAATATACTCTCAGCATCGACACTAACGTCCTATTCTGTCTTTCCACTAAGCCATTCGTCTGGGAATGGTATGTCGTTGAGTGAGCTTGAGCAACTTGCGAGCGTTTTATTAGCTCTTTCGTGAGTTCTCCTACGAAAGCTGTTCTGTTATCCGATTGAAACGTCATTGGACAACCGTGTCTCGCTATCCATATATTGATCAGGTGGTCGCACGTCTCTTCCGCCGAGGCAGTTACGCAGGGCACGGCCTCTGCATACTTTGTGAAATGATCTATCATGACCAATACCTGATTATAACCACTGTCTGTCATGCATATCTTTTGGTGATCTATCTGCACCACCTCGTTGAATTCAGACGACTCGATCGATTGTAAAGGAAATCGCAATTTCCTTGGATCCTGGACCTGCTGGCATGACAGTCATGCTGTTACCTACTTCTCGCATGCCTTTTTCAATCCAGGCCACCCAAAGCGCTTCAGGATCCTCTGATATACTTTGTCGATCCCCTGATGGCCCATCTGATCATGCGACCTGAATAATAGTTCTGTCTGATAGAGTTGCGGCAACACTATCGCGTTATACTTGTATAGGACTCTGTCTTCCTCTCTTCTTTTGCAAGCCACAATCCCGTCCTTGTTCAAATATAACCTCCCTTCCTACTGCATGAAAAACTGTCTCAGGATACGATAACTATCTTCCTCGAAGTCCCCTTTGACCGGAGAACCATTCTCGATCCACCTTTTCAGGTTGCTTGTCATGCGATCATTTCTCTGCGCCCTTAGAAGATCCGAGAGTCTGTATCTCGCCTTCAAGTACGTCTTCTTGACCCTCATCTGACTATTCAGCTCATTGGGCTGGTGTGTGTCTTCTTCCATCTTAACGCACCAAATCTTCGCCAGCGGCTGTTTCTTGCTTGAACGGCTGAAGATCAGTCCTGACTACCTCTTTTTGTGGCAACAGACTTAGCGAACGTTTCGATATCGCTATTGTCTCCAAATCATCCGCTGCGTTGTCAAAGACTCTTTCGCTTGGTATAAGGTAGCGATCACTGTCAGGATCCTGGTGGACCTCTCTGTCCAGATCCCTTGCCCGAGTTTCCACTAGTAGTGGGTGTATCGCTAGTTCGGACAGTTCTGATCCCGAGCTCGAGTTCCTGTCTGAATAGGTGTCAATTCCTGAGTTTCGGGAATTGTCATCTGTTGAAGAGGTTGTGATGGAGTCTGCACGCTCCTCCAGATCATGTCTGTGCCTTCTTCGCATCCATCTGAACTCCCCGGACAAAACCTTGTTCCCCAGGTCCTGTTTCTCATCAGGAACTTTTTCATCTATCTCAGACTCCCCGGACAAACTTTCTTGTCCCGGGTGTTGATCTTGTACTCGCTGGCTCTTCTAATCATTCGTCTCCCCGGACAAAGAACCTTGCAGCAGGTTTTGTTCTACCTTCTCACCTTTTTTATCCTGGTCCACAAAGGTAACGGTTTTCCTTCGCGTACTGCTCCCCTGTTCTTTCCGTCCGTAAGAAGTACTGGTTAAAATCTCGTGGGGAATTGAGGATACTAGTTGCTGAACTATTGTCCTACAATCCCTCTCGTTATCTTCGTGTTGTCGTCTGGACGGTATGATCTTCACCTTCTCCCTGATTGTTAGTGATGCCACTGCTGATGTCCACTCAGGGTCATCTCTGGTCACTTCTCTTTCTAACAATCCACCTAGCATCCGCATCACTTGCGGTGTGACCTGCACCGTTTTATCCAATAATGAGAGGCTGTTTATGTACATGCGAGAGAGTTCTTGCTGGACCAAATTCGAGCGCAGCAACAGATCCAAGGGGACCGGGTCCTCCTTGGATAGGATCTTTATCTCGGCTGGTTTCTCTACAGGTAACTCAGGGTGTCCTGGAATTGGATGTCCAGACTTATCCAACCATCTCGTTAAGGGAAGCGCTTCATAAGTTTCTTTGTCCAGAAACGAAAATCCTTCCTTTATTTCTGCCTGATTGGTTTGCTTTTGCTCCAATCTTTCACAGAACTTAGTTTTCTTGCTGAGACTGTCAGCATTCTGGTGTTTATCACGCATCCTGTGTTCAATTATCATATGGTAGCCATCCAATCCTACTATCCATCTACCAATATAACTATGATCCATCGAGTAGATCTTCAACCAGGATAACGCTCTGTTGTCTACGCGTAACTTAAAGGGAGCGCTCCCCAAGTATGCGCGGTATTTTTCTACAAATGTTACCACTGCAAACATTTCTGCTTTAGGTGCGCCATATTTCATCTCTGTGTCACTCAAGACCTTGCTGCCGTATGCAATGGGACGGAGAACCGTTCTTCCATTCCATTCTTGCTCCTGATGCAAAATTCCTGAGATGGCTACTACTGATGCGTCTGTGTCAAGAACATACATGCCCTTTTCTCTAGGCATGCCTAGCACTGGCGCTTCGCACAGTTCCTGCTTTATGTTCTCGAAGGCAACTTGTGCTTCATCGTTCCATTCGAACTTTTTCCCTTTGTTGCGCATCAGCTTCTGCATCGGATACACCTTGTCCGCATATCCTTTTATGAACTCCCGGTAGTAAGTGGCAAACCCTAGGAAGCTTAGGAGCTGTGTGTCCGTTCTGGGAGCCTTCCATGTCAACCCTTCTTCTACTGCTTCCGGGTCCGGCCTCACACCATGCCTGTCCACCATTCTTCCCAGGTAATTGATTGAATCCCTACGGATTTCACATTTCGATGGTTTGCACTTCAAGCCTGCTCTTTTCATGCATCCAAAGACCTCATCGAGCCGATCAATATGGTCTTCTAGAGTTGGTGTCGCTATGACCACGTCGTCCACGTAACACATCACAAGGTTCCTGTACTTCTTTGTCACTCTGGTCAAAGCCTGAGCCATCAGTCTTTGAAAACTGGCCGTTGCATTGCGCAAGCCGAAAGGCATCCTCTTCCGCTGGTACAATCCCAATTCGCACGCGAATCCGGTTTTCTCTCTATCCTTCTTCCGCAAAGGGACCTGCCAGAAGGCCGAAACCAAGTCCAGTGTTGTGAAGAACTTGGCATCACCAAGTTTGGAGAGGCTCTCGTCTATTCGCGGTATCGGGTACGCATCTTTTATCGTCACCGCGTTCAAATAGCGAAAGTCGCAACAAAATCTTAGCTGTTCCCCTTTCTTTTTCGCCATTACCACCCCGCAAGCCCACGGCGATTTCGAGGGTTCTATCATGTCCTGTTCGAGCACCATTTCGATTTCCGCTCGGCACGCTTCCGACTTGTGTGGCGTCATTCGTCTCTGTTCGGAACGGCACCTTCTTCCAGTTCAATTTCGTGTTCGACGAAGTTACAGCAACCAATATCCGCTTTATGTTTTGAAAATACATCGTCGTTCCGATTTAAAACGTCCCGCAATTTTTCGAAATCTCCCTCACCTATTTTTCCTTTTAAATGTTCTATCTCTGGCAAAACCGGTTTGTCAGATTCTGGTTCGTATGACGAGGGGCGTTCCGGAAAATTCGAGCAGCTCGATAAGCCGTCTTCCGTTTCGGATTTCACTGAAAACAATTTATGAATAGATTTTAATTCATTAATCCTCTTTAAAATTTTATCTTTGTTGGCATGATAAGGACAGTCTTTCACATTATGTTTCTTCAAGTTTTGTGTCTCCTCGTAGTCGGTCCTCATCGGCAAAGCGTAACCAAGCTTCTTTCCACGCTGGATTGAAACCGTGGTATCCAGTGTGTTCAATATCACACTGACACGCAGTCCGTTTCGCGTTACCGAGAAGCTCCGGCCTAAAATCACCGAACTCAGACTATTTGGATTCGGTACTAAGCAAACCTGTTTACTATCACTTAACGAATTCAAATTTCTCATTCTAAAAATTGCCACCACAGCTTGTCCTGGCTGTATTTTTACTTTTCTATCTAAAAAAACTGGTACCTTGTTTTCGTCTGTTATTATACTATTAATTGGTTTCTTAACATACTTCCAGTCCGGGTTTCTAATCCGTATCAGACCGTTGTTCAAGTCAATCATCACGTCAAAATTCCTGACAAAATCTCTGCCCAAGATGAATTGGTCGGCGTCGTCTAAATTCTCTACTACCAGGAAGCTCATCCATAGATCTCGTCCTCCCATGTGGAGAAATGTTATCGGCGTTCTTCCGGCTACGTAAATCGCCCCTCGATTGGCGGCGGCCAGTCGGAGATTCGTTGGAATCTGATCTTCCCTCGTGAAGCCCATTCTTTCCCAAGTTTTTATTGGCATCACACTCACTACCGCTCCTGTGTCCAGAAGCCCTGTGACTCCGATTTTCGGTCCGTTGGTGTCGAGCAGATGTGCGGTCACATCTGCTTCATACCCAATGTGTACTGCATCTTGTTCCATCATGGTGTCATGGCCTATCCTGCGGACTTTGAGTTCCTCCTCACCCAAATAGATCTGCCCTATCTGGTCACTGTCTGTTGTTACATAAGTCCTAGTGTAGATACTGATCCCATCCACGTTCAGCATCACTTGATACGGCCCATAGACCTCCAGGTAGCGTCCATGAAGTTTCTTTGTGCGAGGGCCACCCGTTGTTAGTAGTGCTCGCACAGCTCTCGACTCAGTGCGTGGCTCCACCTGCCTCAGATAATCTGCATATGTGTCCAAATGCATCAAAGTGAACTCGGAGGGTTCACTCAGATTTCTGATTACCTGGTGTCCAGCCACTGAAATTATCGACAGTATCTTGCTTTCTTGTGGCACCATGCCGAACCTCTGACCGGAGATCACATTAAGTTTCATGCTCAAACTGCTTGGTGCTTTAGTCTCCTCGACCTCCGTTGCTTCGAAGGTATTCAGTTGCTCCTGTAGTTTCTCATTCTCCAGTTCGAGTTTCACTTTTTGTTGGATCTCTTTCGTCACCAGTTCCTGCTGCACTCTATTTAGAGCATCCCTCAAGGCTGCCCTATAATCAATCTTGAAGTCATCGGCCGCAGTCACTGGTTCCGGTTCACGTGTCTCTTCATTTACCGCTTGCATTTTCTTCGTCGCCAGCTCTTGAGGTTTGTCTTTTCTGCAGGCCTCCGCTTCACTCAACAGGCGAGCCTTGCTGGCTTTCACTCCTGACAAAGCTTCTTCATGCCTTGGATGCTTGATGTCTGCCACTGCATCCCAGAATTGCGGACAATCTGATATAAAATGACCTTCCAAGTTGCAAAAGAAACACCTCGGGCCGAATTTCGCAATTACTCCTCTCATGAAATACTCATGGTCCAATTCTGACGCATCTTCGTCCTCGAGGCTAAAACCTATTGCTTTCATGCCTTGTTTGTAAGTTGGGCATGCCAAAACATGATGGTCTGTTGAACTGCAATTGGCACAAGAGCGTCTCTTGTCCATATCATCCCTCGGTTTGTACCAGTTGTTCCCTTGGTTTGCTGGTCCATTGTTAAAATTGCCATAATTGTTCTTATAATGACCAGATCTCGAAGGAGGTTTCAATAAAAGATATTCTTTTGACTTGAGCCTCAACTCCTTTGGTGTTGGCGCGTTGGTTGATAGTGGTGTGTAATGCGTTGCCAGCATTGTCCGAAGTTCATCATTCTTCACACCATCGATGAATTTTGAGGCTACTGCCAGGTTCATCCTTCGGTTTGACTCATCCGGTTGGCTGCGTCTTCTCAGCATTTCCAAGTCGTCTAGAAACTTGTCTATCGTTTCATCCTCTCGTTGCCTCCGTTTCTCGAAGCGCATCATCGCCTGGTGCCCCTGCACCCCTGATCCAAAACGGTTCAACAAGATTTCGAAGATTTTCTCGGCTGTGTCACGCTGATATTGCTTCTTGGCCATGACACAGTTCATGCTCAAACTGCTTGATGCTTTAGTCTCCTCGACCTTCGTTGCTTCGAAGGTATTCAGTTGCTCCTGTAGTTTCTCATTCTCCAGTTCGAGTTTCACTTTTTGTTGGATCTCTTTCGTCACCAGTTCCTGCTGCACTCTATTTAGAGCATCCCTCAAGGCTGCCCTATAATCAATCTTGAAGTCATCGGCCGCAGTCACTGGTTCCGGTTCACGTGTCTCTTCAGTTACCGCTTGCACTTTCTTTGTCGCCAGCTCTTGAGTTTTGTCTTTTCTGCGTGCCTCCGCTTCACTCAACAGGCGAGCCTTGCTGGCTTTCACTCCTGACAAAGCTTCTTCATGCCTTGGATGCTTGATGTATGCCACTGCATCCCAGAATTGCGGACAATCTGATATAAAATGACCTTCCAAGTTGCAAAAGAAACACCTCGGGCCAAATTTCGCAATTACTCCTCTCATGAAATACTCATGGTCCAATTCTGACGCATCTTCGTCCTCGAGGCTAAAGCCTATTGCTTTCATGCCTTGTTTGTAAGTTGGGCATGCCGGAACATGATGGCCTGTTGAACTGTAATTGGCACAAGAGCGTCTCTTGTCCATATCATCCCTCGGTTTGTACCAGTTGTTCCCTTGGTTTGCTGGTCCATTGTTAAAATTGCCATAATTGTTCTTATAATAACCAGATCTCGAAGGAGGTTTCAATAAAAGATATTCTTTTGACTTGAGCCTCAACTCCTCTGGTGTTGGCGCATTGGTTGATAGTGGTGTGTAATGCGTTGCCAGCATTGTCCGAAATTCATCATTCTTCACACCATCGATGAATTTTGAGGCTACTGCCAGGTTCATCCTTCGGTTTGACTCATCCGGTTGGCTGCGTCTTCTCAGCATTTCCAAGTCGTCTAGAAACTTGTCTATCGTTTCATCCTCTCGTTGCCTCCGTTTCTCGAAGCGCATCATCGCCTGGTGCCCCTGCACCCCTGATCCAAAACGGTTCAACAAGATTTCGAAGAATTTCTCGGCTGTGTCACGCTGGTATTGCTTCTTGGCCATGACACAGTTCAGGGCTGTCCCTTCCAAGTTACTGGTGAGCGCACTGCATTCTTGTCTTTCCAACAAGTCCTCTTCCTCGAAATGCAGTTTCCTTGCCTCTATCCAGGTATCAATACAGCCATCAGATTCGTCTTTATAGCACCTTGGTTTCTTAAAGACTCTTCTGGACTTCTCACTGCGTTCATTGGTTCTGGATAACCTTGTAAGGAATGTCTCCAAAGACCTGTTTAGGGGTTCAAATGCTGTGGCCATTGCCGTAGCATCCCTTGAGTGTCCCGCCTGGGTGTCCTCACACCTTGTCAAAGGCTCTGTATTCAATGCATCCCTGCAATCCGAATCGCCGTGAGTGTTTCCCCCTTGGCCCACATGACTCCTCCTTTGGCTCGCATGTCTCCTGTTACCGGAATCACTTCTCCCAGTCGCATGTGTGCCTTGCGTTGGTCGTTCGTTAGAGGTCTGTCTGTTCCCCGTTGAACTTGCTCTACTGTTCGGGCCCCATGTTCTATTATCCGTTGTGGCATCGCCTGATGAACTGCCCCTACCTCTAGTGGATCCATATGTCCTCCTCCTTTGATGGTCATTGAAGTTCACCTTCGGCTCCCTGCTGGAACCTCCCGAGTTCGGTTCCCCTTCTTTTGCCCACCCTTGCTGCCTAGTAGCCCGTCCGACCTATCCATGATAGCCTGAGTTCGCCTCTCCATCATCGCGTCTATCTTTGTGTCCAGAGTCCCAAGAGACTGCTCTTGCTGAATTCTTAACTTCTCCATGTCGTCTCTTAAGCGTAATTCTCTCTGTTCCGCTTCTCTTGTCATTCGCGACAAATTCTTCGCTATGTGCTCGTCCGTACTTTCTTTCAAGCGTTTTTTGCTCCTACCAACTTCTTGTCTATTGCGGTTTATTTTTTCCCGCAGACTTTCTCTTTCAATGTGAACTGCTCTTTCTAGTTCACTCATTCTTATGGACATCTGTTCATTTTGTTCTCCTATACTGCCCACTATGTTGTTCAAGGCTTCTTCTAGTGCTGCCCCGTTATCCACGAGTGGCGTCACTAGTGGCGGTGTAACCCTGTCGGTCCCAGGTAGCTTCGTGCTGGTCGAGATTCGGGCCTTGACTCTCTGCCTCGACGTCTTTTCATTATCCACTTCAGGATCCGCCAATGCGTTGCCTAGCCCTTTGTTTCTACTCTCCTCAGTTTTCGGCTCTGAATTTGTCATAATCGCGAAGCCTCTCGACTGGCCCGGTGTGTTTACCTCTTTGCTTATCGTTCTCACCACAACAAATTTGACCATGGTTCCAGTCTCTCTTACAACGTATGCCTCATTCTCCTGGGTCGAACTAATGAGGCTGACTTGAGACCCAAAGTCCATTTGCTCTTCTTCGTCCTCCTCCTCCTCCTGGGATTCACCTTCATTTCCTGTGCCCATGGTGAATGGAAAGATGTTTCCTAAGGTGTTCCTCATTCTTTCTGAGAACGATGAGGACGTTGTTTGTTTCTCAGTCCCGCGACAGTATCATGGTGTTGTCTGTTGGAGATCTTCTTGTTGCCACTATTTCAGTTGAAATGTCGGACAGTTCCGACATCTCCTCTCGATCCAATGTCCCGGTGGAAGTGGCAAAATCATGGCCTTGTTCTACAGGAGTAATTTCCCTCGCCAGCCTTCTGCCCCTCCCTTCCAGTCCATGTACTTCCTGGTTGTCATTCATGGCCTGGTCCGTATTGACCTCCACTTCCAACATTTCTTTTCTCTCTTTTGAGGTCTTCTGACTCCTCGTTTCAACCATTCTGCCTGAAACCGTCTCCCCTTTGTCGGTCCGGGCTCGTTTGATCCGATCCACAAAAGGGTCGGTCATTGTTTTTCTTTGCTTTTTAGGTATGAATTTCCTAGAGCTATTACCTCCTTTAGGTATCCTTGACTTGTCTAGACTCATTCTCAATTTGTCACTTCTTAATGCCTATACACTCAATTCGATTGCTAGTAACTTTATAGTTTGACTATCAATAATAATGACACATCACAATAAATTTCACAAGATTCTATTAAATAGTCACCACGAATCCCTGTATGTTATCAGAGTACAGTTTGTATATAATTTATTCACACTAACCGATTATCGGTCGTAAGATTTGAGAACTAGCACAATATGATGTTATCAGTCAATTTAAAAGATAGTGTACTCACTACCCAATCAAGCACAAATTATGTTGATTTAAAATCAAAAACAAAAAAATATATATAATGACAGAATGTGAATAACTCTATAAAAAAACGTATGTGTATTGTACTTTTAGTCGGTCGCAGTACAATAGTCGAACTTATATTTTAAAGAAAAAGCTTTCCCTGCTTGGTGCTGCACCAAACAGACAAAATTTTGAAGGCAGTAATTTTATCAAGTGGGCGTCTATTGCACCCACCGAGTACTGTGTTACCTATTTGCCTTCGGACTGCCCGAGCTAGACCTACTAAAATCCTCAGGGCAGTCACTTTTCTCAAAAACGTTTTGGATTTCAATCCACACCAATGAATTACGCTCTTTTTAGTTTAGACTTAGTGTAGCGAATATCCGAGCTCGGACCTGTTTTGTTTTGGTCTGGTTTTTATTGAAAGGCAAGTTACCAGTGCAGTCACTGATTCCTAGCCTGTCTGCTAATAACCTAATATCTCTCACTGTAGTCTTTCTTCTGTTTACCTAAGTCCTTTAATAAAATAATACCCCTCCGGATTGGCAAAAATAGGACCCTTCCGGATTGGCAAAATTGAGACCCCTCCCGATTGGGACCCCTCTGAGTTAGCAAATGTAAGACCCCTCCGGATTGGGACCCCTCCAAATTTGAAAAAATCTGAACCTCACCGGATTGGGAGCCCTCTGGTTTTGTAAAAGTAGCTTTCCTTCTTTCAACCTATACCCCTCCGGATACGTTCTCCAATGCTATTTTGCTTTTTAAATTAACTAGGAAGGGTATGTATTGCTTTCCTAGACCCTTCCGGATTGAAGTTAAGCCTCTTATTTGACAATTCACGCTAACGGTGAAGGGTCTTATCGCTAGCCTAACTTCGGCTCGATTAAGGTTTTCTTGTGCCTTTAGCCTTCCCTTTTCGTCTAGAACAGCCTAAAGTTACTTTATTCAACTGCTATTACCTTTTGGTAGGGGTGTAAGGGCTTTCCTAAAAAAAATTATAAAACGTGAAGGGTTACCCTTCCAAATTGGTGAATATGCTAAAAACAATCTCAAAAAATTTTCACGCTTATTTTTTCGAAAAACTTTTGTCCTTATCAGTAAGCGCAGCTAATTTCTGATCTAATGGTACCAACATCAACTGAATCTGCCCAGTAGTTCCAAAGTTATTAACCAAAACGTCTTTTTTCTAAAGTCAAGAAATTTCTCATTTGTAGGTTCCGCCTAACTTCTTCCGCAATTCTGTTTTTTTTTCGACCTAAAAATTATTGATCCGAGCTCAGAAGGCCTATAATTTTCTAGTTCGATGAAAAAAAACCCGATCTAAAACGCTTTAGTTGAAAAAATTTGCGAAAAAATATGCTACCTGTACCCCTCCGGATTGATGAGTCCACCAAATCAAACACGTTAAGTTCGATTTCTCTGCAACCCGGAAGGCTTTCGGTAAGCGGGTTTTAAAACTTGTAGATTCACTAGTGGACGTTGTCCGGACAACTATTTTTACTGTCCTAGCTCAAAAATTTCAAAAATTTTTCTGATTTTATAGTGTTCCGTTTCCTCAAAAATCACGAAAATTCGGTTTTTGGTTCCAAAATAGTTCCAACCACTTCCGAACTAAACTTAACCGGTTCTATCTATTATAGTAGTGCAGTTACGATGTAACACACTAATTTAGCGCTTTTTTCCGTTTCAAAAAATATCGATATCTCAAAAGTCGCGACTTGTGGGGGATGAAAATATCGCTATTTTGACCCTAAAAACCGGTCTGCTTTCTGTGTTTTTCACTGAAAAACGGTATAGGAGTATTAATATAGGTTATATAAGTAATAATATTAGTAATACTATACTTCTCCGGGTTTGTTCAATATCCGAATTAAGGTGCTTAACTCGGATATTCGCAGTTCGGTGAAGGGTCACTACAGTGCAGCACTGTCGAGCACCCCACAGATTACTATCTTACTTTTTGTACGAAAATGGATACAAAACTTGTTAACGATACCCAACAGTCGATTGATGTTGTCGTTGAGCCCCTTCTTGTTGCTCCTTGTACTGCTTGCCGGATCAGTCTTCTCCCAAGACCCTTCCCAATTGAGCGCAAATCAGCTGACCCTTCCGGATTGAGCGCAATTTATCATTAACGTGCTTAAATGCTCAAATAACCCTACAGTACAAGCCTCACAAACGGGCTACAAAATTGATCGTAACAATCCTGACTGATATAAACGCCTGTAACAACAATATATCTATCAACAACAAACGGGGGGGTCGGATCACATCTTGTCTGGGGGGATGATTTCTACTGATTTTTTACTTTTTTTTTACTGTTTTTGGTTTTTTTGGTTATTTTTTTATGTTTTTTGTTTTTCTTGGGTACTATACTTTTTTTTGTTTGGTATTATATATATCTTTAAGTGTTTTTGGTCACAAGCCTCTCAGGGAACGAGGGGATGGCCGATCCCCCCACCCTTCCTGATTCGTGAATTTTCGGTCTTAACTAGGTTAAAAAGCTATTCACGGTAATCCGGAAGGCTTCCGCGTTCCGAACTACCCTTCCACGCCGGCGGTTTAGGCCTATCTAGGTCGTTAATGTGAGCATCCGCTCGGCGCGGAGTGCTCGTTAACGGTTCTGCCGTTCATGATGTTAAAAAAGAATAACACCCAGGAGCGCCAAAAAACATCTATGTAACATTCGCCCGGAAGATACATATCGACGGAAAATAAAGCTAGGTTCTAAGACGACTGGCCAACGTCTAAACAGAGCTCTACATGCTTTTCGCCGTCTCTACCAAGCCAGTACTTTCGGTGGTCTTTCTAACATCGGGTCGACTAAAACGTTACTGCTTTCGGCTTCGGTCAAAACACTCAAATTAACTAGATTACATGCAGAAATAGTGAGCTCATGGCTGCGTCTCAGTATCCCCAGACCACGAGGTCACTCCTAAAAACAGGGCTACTACTATTCATTGAATTATTATTGTTTTTGTTCAGTAGATAAAAATCATCATCTCCATCGAAGATGGTTCAACCCTTTTCCCCAACTCCTAGCTTCTCATCCTATCAAATGAATTCAGATGTTATTTAAATTCAACTCAGGACATGACAGGGAAGCTAAAAGTTTATGTAAAACACTATCAGTTTCAGTCCCGAGACCCCTCCGGATTCTCGAATCCGGGGAAATAAGACTCCTATTCTCCTTCCGGAAGGCTGCCTTCCACCCTTCACCGTTGTTCGCAACGGCCTTGCAACTATTGTAGCGACACAATAGTTGCAACTCGGAACGGTCTCTGCTACTTCTGCAATCTGTTGTTGTTTTTCAATCACAATTCTCGTTGTTATCGCTATCGCAACTAATGTTATTGTGTTTTTCTCCGGTTTTCTGCCAAAATGGCCATTTCTGACGTTTCTCAGAAATATGATGTCATACTTCTAAAATTTCAAAATACCAGAGTATCTTGATGACCTTCACCTTTTGACTAATCGTCCCAATAACGTTATTAATCTCTTAAAACCGTCAATTCGGAAGGTTTGCTGCTAAAATTTCGAATCTGCTGAATCTGCATTTTGGCGCATTATGGTCGAATGTCACATGTTCGACGAAAAAATTAAGGAGCTTAAAAACATCTCGGATGTCATTGACAAACTAGACGCTCATTATGGCTTTTACTTCCTGAAAAATTGCTTTAGCATGCCAAAACTCCTATATTTTTTTGCGTACGAGCCCTTGTTTTTTGCAAAAAGATTTTTTGGTACGCTACGACAAATTACTAAGAAATTCGTTATAAAAGGTCACTAACGTGAAAATGGATGATAACCACTTTTTACAAGCAGTTCTACCGGCAGCCAAAGGTGGCTTGATTGTTTCTTCCGCTCGTCTAATCGCTTTACCTGCTTTCTTAGCCTCTGCAGTAGGAGCAAAAAATACCTTGAGCAAAATCTTTGGGTTAGAGCATGTGGATGGAACCTATGATGATGCGCTTAAATGGTGGTTTGAACTTGGAAAAACTGAAATGGCTCTGGAAAATGAAGTCCGAAAAAAATTGGACAGAGCCAATTTTTGACAGCGAAATTACAGACTTGATTTTAGACTCGAGCCAACGGACGTAAAAAGATTCAACGCGTTCCAAGTTAGATTTGGCTCCCAATGGTTGAACGCAATCCCGTGCAAAACTTTAAGGTTGAAACTGTCAAACCAACAACTCAAAATTGCGATAGGACTTCGATTAGGTTAAAAAAAAATATGCGAACGGCATAAATGCGTATGCGGGAAAACGTTACCGAGTATGGTTGGCATTGTCTTTCTTGCCTCGAAAGTGAAGGGAGATTCTCTAAGCTTTCAAACCTGATTGCCCTTATAAAGAAGAGTTTATCTTATCACATTCCGTCTGTTTTAGATCCACGACACCTCTACAGGACCGATCAGAAGCGACCAGACGG
The DNA here is from genome assembly GCF_963678635.1 of Symsagittifera roscoffensis. Taxonomy (NCBI): domain Eukaryota; kingdom Metazoa; phylum Xenacoelomorpha; order Acoela; family Convolutidae; genus Symsagittifera; species Symsagittifera roscoffensis. The sequence goes on from NC_087062.1 coordinate 43,006,174, forward strand.
TTTGATGCTCGTTCCATGGGCTGTTGGTAAGCAGCTCTTGTGGGATGTAACGGTAGTAGACTCCATAGCTCCTTGTAGGATTAATTCCCGGTCTGTTTGTAACCCTGGTACGGCTGCCGCCGAAGCGGAAGAGCGAAAAATGACAAGTATAAAGATCTTGTAGACGATGGATATCTTTTTCAACCGCTAGCTTTCGAGATTCAGGGCGCGGCCGGCCCCAGCACAGAAGTTTTTTTGAGCAAGCTTTGTAAGAACCTAAGCATATGCACTGAGGAACCCAGAGAAGGCAGTTTTTTAAAACAGAGAATCTCCCTGGCAATACAGATTGCGAACGCCGCTTGCGTACTCGGAACAATAAATGACAAAATAACTTTCGACGAAATTTTTTTATTTGTAACACCTGTATTTTATATTTTCTCGTGTAGAGTTGCGTGTTCTTATTGAAGAAACGTAACCCGTATCGATTTTAATTGAAAAAGACTTCAACACTCATCTTCTTTTATCATTATCACTTCCATATCTAGAAAATTCCAAGGATTTTGACTGGAGTACGTGATGAAGGGACTCCTGACTCTAACTTCGGTTACTAAGATACTTTTGACCTTCTGATTACCCAAAAAAAAATTTTTCATAGCTTGAATAAATAGTTTGCCTCGAAGGAGTTATTATTTTGCAAACAAAGTTACTATATAGAATCATTCAAGTTAGTGATTGCTCAAAATAACCGATCTTTTTGCGAGCCGATTGATTAATAGAGACGGGCGTGCTAAAGATCGTACTTGTCATTTCCCAGTATTTATCCAGCCAAACTGGTCAAATAAGTCCCAATTTTCATCCTTAGAAAATGGTCAAATATTAGGAAAAATGACAATCATGTCTGAAAATTACGCCTGAAGTTATTTTTAGTTCCTTCTTCAATTTTTTTGCATACCTCCTTGATTAGCCTAATTGTTGTGATAAGCTTATTAACTAGAATAATTCATGCTGAGGGGTAGCAGCTTGTGACCCCCTTATTCAGTCTTATTCTATCTGTTTTAATATACAGTTACATCATTTGCTGTTCTGAATATATTCATTGGCATCAAACATTCATCGAAGTGAGTCTCAACCAATGACATTGACACTCCAATCGACATATAAACCTGTTCTTTCAATGGAGACCTTTTGAAATGAACTACAACGAACTTATCTCCCGTAATTGGAGAATTTGAACAGCAAAGCTCTTCTTGTTTAAGGGACTAATATCGGGCCCACAGGGCCGAATCCATAATAGGGGGTCAATTAAAATGGGCCCTTCCGTCATGCGACGGTACGTGCTCAGGTTGGATAGGGCCATACCAACGCTATTTAAATACATCGACAAAATTGTATGAATAAATCAAGTCTATTTTAATGCATCAAGAGAATTGTCAATTAAAATCTACCCTCCTCGATTACAGCTCAGATAGAATTGTCTATGTTGGATGCATTTTTAAGTTTTTTGCACCCCCTAAAGCAGAGGATTGCACTCCTCAGAAGTGCAAAACTTATTTGTGTTCTTATATAGTTAATTGTGTCCGAGTATGATTCATTCCGTTTTTCGCTTAGTTTCTCTGCTAGTTTCTGGACGGTTTTTGTAGAGCCCGGTGCTGCTCCTCCGGTACACGTAAAAATTAGTGGAACAAAGCTGCTGTGTTCCACATCCAGAATTCTTTGTTGGTATTTTAATGTTTTGACGCTCTCATGATATTTGTAGGCGTCAGATATAGTTTTAGGGCAGGATTTAGCATGGGGGTTGAAAATTTTTACATCGAAAAAGATTCGGCTGAATCGGCCTCCCCAGAGTCCATTTGCCTTGATGTCAAGTCGAGCGTCATCTTCAGTAGTGGTTGTTTTGTTGTGAAAATTTTTGCCTTCCAACGATTGAAGTTTCGGCTCTATTTCAACATCATGGCATACTTCGTCCAGGAGTGTCGCAAGGGTATCGCGAATTTCATTATGTCTTAGGTGAGTTTATCCACCTTTGGGACAGTGTACGGAGTGGGTCAGTGTGAACGGTTGTCCACACGGGCATATATGTGGGGTGCTTGGTGGTACCCATCAATATCTCAGATGTAATCCATCTTTAAACTCTGATCTGTTGAGAGATAAATGGTATTTTTTTAGGGGGAGCACGCTCAGCCAATTCGATGCGCCTTTCTGTGAAGCTAGATTTATTGTCCGTTTTTCTCTGATGAGCAAGTTTCCATAATTTTAGCCTTTTTTGAGAGTGAGATGTTCTGTTTCTCAGTTTTGATGTTTCTATTTATCAGAGTTTGTTCCGTTTCAGCTATTTCTATAACACTGTTTTCTAAGGGATCACAAATAGCTCGTGACCACTCATAGTTTTTGGAAAAGTCCGTGTTACTGAGGAAGTCTAATCCTCCCATTCTTAGCGGTAGAGCAAAAAGGTTGCGATCTTTATCGGTTATATGGTTTTTACCAGTAATACTAGGAAGTAACTGCTGTCTTGCGTTTTTCTCAATTTCATCCATTTTATTACATGCTTCCGGAGTTGTTCTGGTTAGAAAGCTTAATTTATTCTGAACTCCCTTTGTGTAGCAGGAGTACGCATTTTGTGATGATGTTATAGCTACTTTGGAAAGCTTTTCAGTTAGGGTAGCTGTCTTTTCAATTTCGCTTTCGATGTACTTATCGCATGCTGATGGTGTTCCTATGACCGATCCAAGGACTCTAAAACCGTCTACCATTGTAATATTTGTGCCTTCGAATACTTTCATGGCTCTTTCACGACAGTTTTCCTTTACTTTGAGTTGACACTTAGAAGGCTTCACATTGTACCCGAAAGCCTTTCCGTGCACATCTAGGTTGTCCAGTATTGCGCGGAGACTCTTAAGATCACCTGCAGTGCTTCCATCATCTTCGTACCGTTTTTGGGTGACATTTGGCTTTTGCAAGAGCTCAATCAGCGGGACTATTCTAATTCCGTACATAGCCATTGCGAGGGGATCACCTTGCGTTGTGCCTTCCGTAGATGTCAAAACCGTGTTATTGACATATAAATTTGAGGGATGTTTATATGAGTTGGCCAGCGAATGATGTAGTGCCGGACAAAAGATTTCTACATTTTTTAGAGCAAGTTCTCTATTGAGCGAGTTGAAGGCGTTTTCTGCATCAATTAGTAGTATGGCTTCCGTTTCCGGTTTCTCCAACTCCTTCCTCAAGCTGTGGATAGCATATTCGATTCCACACTTCTGGCCTAAGCAGAGTTGGAAATTTTTTCCGAGATTTTTAAAGTCTGATTTTATACATTGGGTGATTGTTTTGCCAATTATTCTTCTCAGAACCTCGCCCATACCAATGGGCCGTACCCCTGGATTTTTGTCCAGAGGTAACAGACGACACGAGTTGTAAGCTGTTAAGTTTTCATGGGGGACAACTTTACTTGCTATTGTATAGGATAGCTTAGCAATTGTCTGGTTGAACTGAGTTAATATCCTTCTCCATTCGCACGCATCTAGACCTGAGAAACCGTGGCTTCCGTGCGTTTTCAGGGTTGATTTTCGAACTGTCTTGGCGTTTATTTGTTCGAATATAGAGGGGTGGTTTGGCATTGTGTCTTCATTTAATTCAGTTATATAGTTAGTAGTTGCTGTTTTGGCTGGGGGATGTTTTTTTTCAGGATATTGAGGACTGTTTTTCCTTCAATGACTTCGTTTAGGGGAAGTACTCCTTTTGTTTTCTTGTCTGAAAGGCAGCCAATGGCGGCAGATTTTTTGCCTGTACTCATTAGTTTATCAAATTGCTTAGCTTCCTCGTTTACTTTGGACTTCTTCTGTTTTGGATGTCTAATTTGGAGAGCTTTCGCTTCAGTGAAAAGTTCGTCTAATAGGCCTTGCTTTCATAAAATTATGCGGCGGCTCACTGTTTTGGATTTTGATCCGTTTGTTTCTGATTTAGTTTTGGGGAGCAGCAGATGTGGAGAATCATTGCTGCTTTCATTGCGACGTTATAATTCGGTGTTTCTTCTACTAATGACAACAGCTGCTGGTTCAGTAATTCTATGAATTGGAAACGGGGCTTGTTCTTGCTTAGAACTATGAAGCGCGGTTTCCAGTTAACGACATTTTTGTATATGTCATTTATTTTAATTTCAAGTTCTTGGTCGATAAGTTTTCAGGGGTCGAAGGGGGCTTTAGTGATTGCTGGGGGCGATGGATAAGATTGTGTTGCGTTGGGCAGTGCTTTTGTTTCAGGTGTTGCCGGTGATGTTTCTTTTTGAATTGTGATGGGATCTCTGCTTGTTCGTCTGTTTGTGGAATTAGGCCCCTTTGCAAAGTTCTCGGGAGTGCATTGTATGCAGGAGAACCCATCGTAATAAAATTTGCTGCTCTGTAGCCCGCTACATGAGACATGGATGTATGCTTTGCAAATGACACACCATATGCCTCCTTTTCGAAGGTGGCGTTTGCAAATATGGCAGTGCGTTTGATCGGCCATAATTTGGCATCGAGGAGGGTAAATTATGGTGAATATATACAAGTAAGCTGAGCGAGCAATAAACTGAAAATTTCATTGGCCTAAAGAGAAAAATGAATACCATCTTTACAAAACATATTAGCACTAAAATTAACGTTTAGATTGGGGGAAATAATTCGAATTCTTGAGTGGTAAAATGTATTAATAAGGCGAAACAAAGAGTTATTTAAGGCACCAAATTTTCTGTTTATGAACTGATTATTTGCAGAGAGGATGGTTTTGGGGATAATAAGCACATTTGGGTTAAACTTATGAATTATCAAATTTATTAAAAATCTCCAATCATTAGAAAAGTCTGAAACCGTAGATGAGTTATTATTAAAGCCTGCTACTATAGTAACACAGTTCAATTTCTGCGAGGGGTAGCGCGAGACAGTAGCGGCAAGGTCGGCTAGTTTTGCACCTCTCTACGAGTGAACTGTGGCTCCGAAATCTTTGGGGCTGCAGTACTTGGTCCTTGAGGTTCCTATTACTAATTTCCTGCTCCACTTGGGTAGCCACTTCGGCCTGTACTTGGCACGGACATTCACTAAACAGGGTACAAAAGAGACAAAATAAGAGAAAGAATAGATTGTTATATGGATTGAAGAGAATTAGAATTAAAAAACAAATAAAAAAGAAATGAAAGCGATTACAACCTGGTTTTTTACGGGTGGAGGTTCCGGCGGGGATGTCCGGGTAGAGGGGGGGGGGGGGTTGGGTGTATCGCGGCTTGACCATCTTGTCTATAAAATCTCGTAACCGGGCCTTCTTCTTACAAGCGTACCGTTATGAGCGTATCATATCACATGAAACTATTTAATAAGTTTATCACAACAATTAGGCTATCACAACAACATTTGCGTATGTATCCATAATACATACATACATTAAGCTTAGTAAATGTCAACCTTCAAAACTAAGGAATGGCATATAATCGAACAAGGTTACGTAGCAGTTTTTAGACCACCGAGTATTCATTCTCTTCAGTAAGCAGACAAAAACTATATGAACCAATCAGAATGGAGACAAAGAAAAACTTAATAATTAGTTATTTTTCTGTTCGTAAGTTTGCTTTCTCACCACGATTCTGATGGTTTAATATAGTATCTGTCTTCTTACTGACAGTTATGAATACGCGATTGTGTAACTAAGTACGCGGGTAGGTTGCACTATTTAGACAACCGCGTATTTATACTCGTAAGCCGACAAGTGCTGTAGTAAACAATCAGAATCGAGTCTAATAAGACAATAATTTTTATTTTTTTTCCAAAGTTTGCTTTATCATCTTGATACTGATAGGTTAATATATTAGTTGTCTGCTTTCAAAAATAACGAAAACAAAAAATACGAAAACAATAATTAACACTTTTGGAATATTAATCAATTATCAAGCTGTGGTCGAAAGAGTATCACTACTTGCAACGATACGGCCTTTTCTTGCCATGAGTTGCTCTGAATTTTTGTGCCTTTATGTCAATGGTTTTTGCCTGATAGGGATAAATGGCTGTTCGTACCTCAAGAACCTTTGCGTAATCTGTCTGCATGTTTGTTTCAAGAAAGAATCCTGAGTAGTATAGTATTTTTGTAAACATATGAAATTTCCTTGCAATTTGCGAGTTGTCATAATTCGTCATCTATTAAGTTTTTTATTCATAGTCAGCTGAAGTCTTCTCTTTCCGTTCTGTCAGAAAGCCCTTGTTTTTCAAATCAAGCTGACTACCAAAACCAGCATATCTGTTGTCTCCTTCTAGCCATTTCTTATATTTTTCCAAGTCTTCACTCTGTTCCTTCTGTATCAAGTGCTTCATGGGAGTTGATTTTTCCATCAACCTCAGATATTTGTCAACAATCTGTTTTCGCGTTATGTCTGTGTTGTACGCTGCAGCTATCAGAACGAACTGCTGCTTTGTACCTGAAATAAACCCGATGTTGTAATTCTCAATAAAAAACTTGAATCAATCGAGTTAGTCACATTTTAATTTTAAATTTTTTTTAAAAATGATTGAGTTTCTAACTTGAAACAAAGAAGTAAAGATACCTTGATGCATTTCATCTACGCAAAACTTCTCCGGGTGTCGCTTTATAAAATCCGGCGTTTGAATCTTCTTCTCGAAATAGAAGGAACTCTCATCTCGCGAGATTTCTCCAGGCTTCTTTTCCGGACTTGCTTCGCGACGAGTAGACCCCGTATTTAGAGTCGTTTTTTCACCGGCATCATCATTGACTATCGCGTCATCGCGAGTCGGTGTGCCAGTACGAGATTCATTGTCCTTTCTTTCTAAAGGAGACTTATCTTTCGGATTGTTCCGTCTGGGAGGTTGAGATCCTTTTTGATTCTAAAATGAACTCGAATTTGGCTAATTTCTCTAGAAGAAGTTTTTTGGACAATTTTTGAAACGATCTGTTGTTTCCTGAAAACACAAAGTACTGATTTCTCTGCAGCAAATAAAATGTTCTCACTTTTTTGCTAGGCGCATGAAGGCGACTTTGCTGTCGCTGTAAGGCATAGGTTTCCCATCGAGGACTTAAGTCCTTAGTTTGCTCGTAATTGAATGGATGTTTGATCCAGTTATCCTTGCTTTGTTTGCCTCTTTGATCTACATTATGCTTCTTATTGGACGCGTCATTTGTCGACATCCTGGAAACAACTTCACTTCTGATTCGTCGGTAGAAATCGTATTCAGATTCCTCGGTATCAGTGAATGATGTTGATGGTCTTGATTGATTAAGAAGATAGTTCGACTTTGGTCTGATATGATAGTCTACACTGGTTTTGCTTCTCTGAAAGAAATAAAAGGATGTTGACGTTTTTTGAAAGCGCGAATGAATTAAGCATGGATCGTTTACATCTGAATGATATTGCAGATTATAACAAAGATCAGATTAATTTTGGAGAGCTAGTGGACATACTGAATTAATAACCGCTCCAAAACCAAATGTCTTATAATAGGCTAGTAAACATTTAAAACAAGGATCGCCGGTTACTGTACAAGTAGCACAGAATGTTCTGACCACAGTCTTACTAATTACAAAAAAAGTTTGTTCAAATTGGTATCGTTTTTTTTCTGCCTTGTGTGATAAAGGATCTGAACGAAAATATAGAACTTAGTCATATGCGACATTAACAGAAAAAGAAGCGACTTGGCAACAGTTTTTGTAGAAAAATGACTGAAAAAAAATTAAAGTTTTTTTCAATTTTAATTTTGCAGGATTTTTGCCCAACATGGCTGAAAGACTCCTAAAAGTAAGTTACTCGAGTATGGCTTAGTTTTCACGGCTTCAATTAAGCCCGAGACATAAATAGGCTTTTGTAAGCCTGCTCGCTCGCTTTATTTGCTCGAATTTAGACTAAAAATTGAAAGTTTTAACCTGTTTTTCTCGATATTACAACATTTTATTGAAAAATTTTTTATGTTCGAATCACGACTGAAAAAACTCTTATATAGTATTTTGCTCGACCCATTCCAATGATAATTTGCGGTACCTGATTTTTGCGTGGAAAACTAAAAGACACATAATACAAATTTCCTTCCGATTTTCAGTGGTCGGAACAAAAAACTTTTTCTTAAATGCAAGTGGTCTTTGCTGGCCAAAATTTAATTTTAGGGGCTGCCTGCGCTCATATGAAATTTTATCGAATTAGCGCAAAATTGGCCTGATGGCCTTTTCAATCAAGCTGGGTGTTGCAATCGGGTAATAATCTTTTAAAAAAATGAAAAAAAAATCAGATGTAAATTGATTTTTTGTAGGCTTTATGAATTGCTTTTCAATTTTTGTGGGCTTATTTACCGGATCTTTTATTTCAGTTTTATTTTAAATAGTTTTTGATATATTTTTTGTTCCATTTTGAAGAGCGTAATTATAGTTTATTGGCTTTTGTTTTTTTTTACTTTCAAAAACTTGTCTGATAGCGGAACTTGTGTGATAGTACTGTGCAGCTTTTTCAGTTCAATTCGAAATTTAAAGTGATACTTCTTGCGGCAATTTTCTAATCAGGAGGCTATATTGGCTTAATAATAGTATGTGCTTTGACCGTTGATTTGTAATGAGCTAACGCATTTGATGCTTTTTTAATTTATCAATTGAAAAGAAAAAGCTATTTGTTCCAGAAAACAGTAAAAACAAATTCTGCACCGAAGTTTTTCCAAATCAGCATATTTCGCGAATTGCATAATTCATACAAAATATGACTTTACACTTGCCAATTTATTGCAATGCAAGTTTGTGGGGTTGCCGTTAGGGCAAAATTTATGTTTTTGTGCTGTTTAAAGCTACCGAAATTGAGGTTGAAGCTGTGGAGAATGAAAAAATTGCTGGCCAATGTTTCTCGACACCTGAACTAGATTTTTGATTTTTTAGAACCCCAATCACGACCATTAGGACTTAACCCCTATATACTTCCGTTAAAATTGGAAAAAACCTTATATTTCTTTCCTGCTACTCTCAGTAACGTGGTCGGAACAACCAATAAGAAGCTTTGTATTGAAAAGTTTTCAGTAGCTTTATGGGCTTCAACGCAAATTGAAGTTAAATTTTGAGAGTATCGACATTGCAGTAGCGTGCTTACTTCAGGTAGCTAATCGAAACAAGGGTAGCCGGTTACTGCACGTAGCACAGAATGTTTCGACCATAGTCTTGGAAAAAAATAATACAAAATAAACGTTTTTTGAAATTGGTGTCGTTTTTTCTGCGTGGTGTGATAAAAGGATCTGAACGAAAAACCAGAACTTCGACATTCGGCCTTTTTGACATTCAGACTAAAATACTCAAATTGGAATTTTTCGCCGATAGTGTTAGAAATGAAATTTTTGTTTCCAAAAAGTTCTAAAAAACTCCAAAAACTATTCTTTCTTAAGTAAAGCTGTTTAAACCTGTTTTTCTCGACTCTGGGACAACTTTGTGAAAAATTACATTCAAATCACGACTGAAAAAACTTTAATATGGTATATCTTTTGGCCAATTCTGATGATTATTGGTGGTACCTAATTTTGCGTGGAAAACAAGAAACCAACAGAATTTGCGTGAAAAAAAGCCAAAACACACCCGAATACAAAGTTCCTCTCTATTTTATCAATGGTCAGAACAACAACATAGTACACTACATAAGTTTGTGAGGCATCCAGCAGGAGTAGGATAACAAACGATTACCACCCAGACAAACGCCGGATTTTTTTCGCTCCTTATTTTGTCTCTGTTGTTTGGTAAAAATGTTCTATTCTTTGTTTTTTGGATATGATGATTTCTAGGTTTCTTGGAGAATGAAAACTAAAAGTTTTCGCCTATCAAAGCTATGAAATACGACATAATCTTTGAAACCGGTTGCTGCGAGAGTAGCATTGAATGCGATGATTGCAGTATTTGTTACAGAAAGTTTGACATTTCAAATTTTAAAAAAGTAGTTTCATAAAAAGGGTAAAGACCCAAGAAATAGAAAGCTTTGTTGTGCATCTGTTATTTTAAATTGGCAGTATTTTTTTATTCCGAACACAATCTTCACTCATAAATGTTCGAAAAAACGTCTTATAGTTCGTTTCCAAGGAAAAATGATTTTTTTAAATTTTGCTATCAAATTTGACCGTTGCAATTGTTCTACTTCTACCCTTACCTCCAACTGTTGAAGTCTGAAGTGAATAACTGTGGGCGAAAGATGACTAAGCTCTAATGGTCTCTTTTTATGCAGCCTCATTTTGGTAATTTTTCAGTTTCTAGTCAATGTTATTTCATAAAATTTAGAGGAGAGCTGTTTCCGAACTGTTATTGCTGTGGAAAAATTTGTTTTTTTTTGAGGTTTGTTTATTTTAGCGATCAACCAAAACAATCAAGAATTTTTGTGCGCTGTTTTAATCCCGTCGCTTTGCTCTTGGTTTTACCACAGGATAATCTTAAACTAAATCCTCTATCTGCTTTATAAAATTTCTGCCATATTTAGAAATTTATGGTATATGTAAAAGGATAAAAATAACTTACTCAAAGATCACGTCTGTGAAGTTAACTCTTTTCATAAAAACACTATTTTCTTGAGCACCTGCTGACGGTATGATGATATGAAATTTGAACTTTGGGATTTTGAATCTCTTTAAATGGCTCGGATTGATTTTTTGGACAAACTATGAAGTAAGCGACAACTTCGGTGGGATTTTCAATCATATAAAACAATGCATTTTAGAAAATTGAATTTAAACATCTCTTAGAAATTAAGTCGGTGCAAAATTTTTTGAACTGAGATGAAAAGCTTACTGGTTTTATGGCTCTTCGCATACCTTTCTAATAATATGGTCAAAAACTCAATTATTGGCTTAACGTTTGTTGCACAATTCTTAATGGCTCGAGGCTTTATTTAAAATTGTTTTTTAAGAGTATTGAACGTAGTGAACGTAGCTCTGATCTTGCTGATTTTTTTTTCAGGAAAAGTCTCTAATAACCACAGATATGCATTCATACATATTGATGCATTTATGAATGCTCTTTGATATATTTGCACTTTTTGAGTTCAATTGAAGTTCATCTGCTGAAAGTCAAGTAAATAGCACTCTCCAAATACAAACGTGGAAATGGCGCAAAAAACGTGAACGATTTCTAGTTTCGAATTTATTTTAAAGATTTCGAGCGGAATAAAAACTTTACCTGTTGATTCAGTTTTCTCTACTTTATGTTATCAAAAAAGCGGCAGTCATAAATTGTTCTAGAAACTCAAAGAGCTTAAAGGGTATCTATTTTTTTCTTCAAAATTCGAAAGTTGAGATTTTTTCAAGTAAGTCAGTGTTTGTTTTTTAAGAGTAATGAACTTAGTGAAGACTCTTATATAGGTCATGCTGATTTTTTTTAAGGAAAAATTCTTTAAATATTGATGCATTAAATCATAAATTGTTCTAGAAATTCAAAGTGCTTAAAGGGCATCATTTTTTTTCTTTGAAATTCGAAAGCCAGTGGTTTTTTTTGTTTACTTGCGTTCATTACTCTTTTCCAATCTTCGTTTTGCTATGTTTTATTATGTTTACTTGCGTTCATTGCTATTTTCCAATCTTCGATTGTCTATGTTCTGAATGATCGGTCCATTGGAATTGAAAATGAATATTTTGCCAAATTCTCATATCATAAAAGATAAAACTTAAATAACGCCAGAAGTTAGAAGTTACCTGCTTCTTGAGACTTTTCAAAGTGTTGTCCAAAAAATCTGAATCAAAATACAGACAAGAGTATAAGAAAAAAATAGACTTACCTTTCTGATCAGATCAAACTGCGGGAATTTTTTGTTTTTCTGTCAAGCTACTGTCAGAAAGAAGTGAGGCCTTGTTTTGCGTAGTTGTTTTCAGCAGTCATGTATCATAAAGTTCAAACAGCGTGTCAAGAAGTCGCTAAAATGGTTTTTAATGGCTGTTAGAATATCATTTGTATCTGTTTTTTTTTTTTAATTTTCTTCTGGTGTTTGTCCAGAATATAGCTCCAGATAACAATTAGTGGTAAGCTCATAAAAACGGCTTTTAACCACCGTATACTTGTGTTCAGCTGAGCTTTAAAACAATGAACATTGTTTATAAGATGGTTTTTGTGTTGGCTGAAACCGACTCGTTGCTTTGAAGAATTAATAAATGTTTACTTGAAAGGTCAAGTGAAGAGTGATTATTTTTTCTACGGTCGATCAAAACTTCCTTTGTCTTAGGATATACCGTATGAGTATGAAGAATGAAGGATGTAGCTGGATTGATTGAGATGACTAAATATGCTTGGGTCATGTCTTCAAAATTATTTATCCACCTCGGGATGGGAAAAACTTCATCCTGATTTTTTTTACGCAAAGAAAGTCAAGTAGCACAAAATTGTCGTTGGTGGTTGAGTCATATGTAATATCAAAGCTGCAAAGAAGTGTTCCAAGTAGGTTATACAGTTCCAAAAAACCGTAAGAGATATTCGTTTTTTGGCTCATAAGGAAGAGGCGGTTTTATGATTCAAGTTAAATTTAAGCAACCTCTCCTGGAAAACATAATAATGTAAAGAAATGAAAAATTTCCCACTTTTAACTGATTTCGCTGCGTGCACAGCACCCGAGAAACCACGATCATCTTTCGCATTTATCGAACCAATCGCAGATTGAATTGGATTGATAGTCCATTTTTTCAGATGAGTGTTGAGGAGAGTACTCTGGTGTGTCCAGGTGCTTTGATCACGCAGAATCCAGGCTTCATCAAGGGTCACGGGACATACCAGAAGGAAGACCAGCTGCAGGCTACTGTTGCTGGACACATCGAGAGGATAAACAGACTGGTCACTGTAAGACCCTTCAAGAGTGCCAGGTGAGTGAGTCTGTTTACACGTCATTGCTCGAAACTATTGAGTTGAACGCTGGAATGAAAAGAATAAACCAAAGGTTTTTTTTCTACTGCTCGGAGGCTAAAACAACGTTCGCATTTCGATTATATAGTTTCTGTAATATTGTTACAAACTTCGTTTAGCAGTTTGGTTTGTTTATCTTCAGGTACAGTGGAGAAGTGGGTGATGTAATTGTGGGCAGGATCAGTGATGTCGCTCAGAAGAAATGGAAGGTGGACATCTATGCCAGACAGGTAAATTTAGAAGTCACTTGTATGGATAGGCAAAGAGTATTTAAAAGTTAAATCATTGATGCAGCAGCAATGGATGCAGGCGTAAATTTCGTTTACTCTTACTGTTGTTCCGACCACTGAAAGTGGTATGAACTTAGTCTTCAGGTGTTTTTTTTTCACCATGCTAAATGAGTTACCACAAATGATGATCAGAATTGGTGGCGAGAGATATGGCATATTACAGCCCCTTTCATTTGTGATTCGAACGACGAAAACCGCTTCTAATGGTTTCTTATCGAGAAATGGCAGTTAGTATTTTTTTTGCTTTTTAGTCAAATTTCGAGGAGTGGTTTCGAGAGAATGGTCTTATACTAGGAAAAAAACTTCTGTTTATGCCGTAGAAAACCTAGTTTTATGCGGGAAATTTAGTTTTCGAATCTTCTCTTAGTACAAAAAATGGAATTAGTTCTTTTTTAAAATTTGATCGGAACTTCGTGCTTCTTGCAAGCAACAAGGCCGTCTTTGTTATTTTTGAAAATCTTTAGTGTGTCAGAATACCTAGAGTAAAAAAAGATGCTAAAATATGATGGTAACCAGCTTCAGTTAAATGAGTAGCAATTAATCAGACAATCACATTTAGATTCTAATCAGAGGCGGATCTAGGAATTTCTCGAGGGGGCGGATTTTGAAAGTTTTTCGAAAATTTTGTCGACCTTTTTCTAGCTCGACTAAATTGATTTTCTGAGCTACCACAGAACTGAAAAGCCCACACAGCCAAAAAATTATTTTGATAGGCTGCTTCACTTGGAGTGGCTGATCTTTTGTTCATTTGAATACGATAATTTGTTGTGTTTGTTTGATGCGATACTTTTCTTTACCATCAATGAGTTTAGGATGCGAGTCTTCAACTATCTGCAGTTAATCTTCCAGGAGGTGAGTTGAGACGGAGGTCAGTTGAAGATGAGCTGATGATGAGAGAGTACTTGGCCGAGAGTGACCTCATAAGTGCCGAAGTGCAAAAGGTGAGCTCAGAAGACGGGCTAGTACATCTGCACACGAGAAGTTTGAAGTATGGAAAGTTAGGCCAAGGTATTCTTATCGCACTGAAACCGTCGAACATCAAGAGATCCAAAACACATTTCCATAATCTACCATGTGGCGTCAGTGTCATTATGGGGAACAATGGTTACATTTGGGTTGGATCGACACTTCCGGTCGAAGACGAATCAGGAGGTCACGTGATTGACTCAGAGGTCATCCAGAGGTCAGAGCGTGAAGCGATAGCAAGAGTTGGGAATATAATAAGACTTTTGGCAGAAAATGAAGTGTTGATTTATGACACGAGCGTGATTACTGCTTATGATTTGTCCTCAAACTATGAAACGAAAGACTTGATTAAAAAGAGTGTGAAAGATGAGTTGATTGTTATGGTTAAAATGAAGCTGGCTACTCAAATATGATAGACCTAACTTTGTTTTCGTTGAATTTATTTTATCTATGAACTTATTGTGTTATATTACGGAGCCAATTTTCCAACGTATAACAATAATAATGTCACACAGTTATAAAGAAACTTTCACCTATTGCTTATGAGCTCTTACATCAAAACAAACCAATTATTAGTAGTTCAGACTCTTATAGGTCGTGATGATTTTTTTTCGTTTTTTTTTCAGGAAAAGTGTCACGCCCAAAATTGAATTTTTGCGGTTTGACTTTTGATTTTTTTAAATTCTGTTTATTTCTGTTGCCCAAAAACGTAATCGACTTCTAGTTACACTTGCGAGAGCAAGTGTCTTGTAATCGGGAGCTAGACTTTTTCCCGTAAGCAATTTTTCTTGTACATTTCTAGGAAATTGTGAAGTTGCTGTAGTATTGAACCTTAGCAACTTCGACACGTTTTCCCTCTTGGCCTAGAGCTAACGCGGATGCCTTTGCACCCTGAAGTTTTTGGGTTCGAGGCCTGGCCGGACCATGTTTATTTCAGTATCAATGACATAGAAAATTTTTTCCAGGACTTTCATTTATCTGCTTAAGTTTTGTCGGCCAAGTTGCCTTATCGGGGATTTTTTTTCGCGATATTAGCAGTTTTCGTCATAGCTGTAAACTTTTTTTTGGCTTACTTCTGATGTTTGTAAAATTAATACTCCTTCCTGGGGATAGTTTCCTTGATTTTCCTCTTATTTTCTTCTTCGCTTAAAAGCTTATTCGACCTTAAAGATTTCGGCTTAGCTACCTGATTTTGTGTCCCCTTCGAAAGCAAAATTGATTGACTTTTTTGAAACTTCAGTTAGTTTTGTTGCAAGATTTTAAAACCTAATTTCTCAAAAAAATTTTCTGGTAAAAATTTATTATAGTATTTTTATTTTCGGATCAATTGGCGTCTTCTCACTTGTTGTCGGCTTAGGTGCCGCTTGGTAAACACGTAAAGCTTATTTAACATTGGTGGTTGTGTTTTTCGAATGTGTTTTACTCATTCGATAAGCAAGAGTAGTGCAATCGGGTACTAAACTTTTTTTTCCCGTAAACAACTTCGTTCACAGAATGGACGAAATGAAATGGTAATTATTTCAATAGCACCATGGTAAGTGCAGTGTGTATTAGTTGCATATTTGTTACGGGATTTGGGTTTCTGTTAAGAGTTTTTTAAGAGTATTTTTGTGCCGAAACTTTTTGGTAGAGTTTTGGCGCTGGAAGAGGTCGGCTTATATTCTGAATGTTTTTTTTCGCTTAACACTCTTTGGTTTTATGTGGGAGTGATTGAATTCTAATATGAAGTTTAAAATTAGTTAAAATCAACCTTTTAGATTCTTAATAAGTAAAAAAATTAATTATAGAAAAAATTTCAATTTTATCAAGTAACAGAATCGATTCAAAGTTTTGATGTTTCTGGTTGTTCAATTGGTTGTATTTATCGCATTCTTTTTGGTGCAGATAATTAGCTAATTCGTTTTTTCGCTCATTTTTTGTTAAGTTTTTCGACAGTTAATTTTAAATTTTTTCCTCATTGGGTTCTAACCATTTTTTAAAATTAGCCTTTTGGTTTGAAAAACGAAGACAAGCAAGCCTGAATCCCTATCAAATCAGAATTAAGTCATTTCAAATTGTTCGGTAATTTTGTTCAAAATTGCTAGAGCCATTTGTTGTTTTACTCTATCAACTTGAATTGCTGTCTGCTACTTTTCCTGATTAACTTTTTGTATTCCTTTAGATAAAATTAGATTAAATGTGGTAAAATTGTAACGCACTAATTTTTTAGTTTTAATTTTTTTTGTTGTCAATTAAAAAAACGTTCTTTTGAATTTTTTTATATCCAGATAATTTTGATGCGTTTCTGGACTCATTCATTTTTAAAATGGCTCAATTATACCTCTTTTTTAACCTTTGTTCAGCAATATTAGTATAATTGCGTTGTTTGGTTGGAGGTTTTGTTCAGTTTTCTCTTTCTTTAAACTTGATTTTGTCGGAGTTTCTTTTTTTAGGAATTAAAGTCGGCATTTGTTTTCGGCTTCAGAACTTCAAAATCATGTGTGTTCATAGCAGCGTCTTTTTCTTGTTCCGTCCTCTTTTTTGATTCGAGTTTTTTTTGAGCAATTTTTTCTTTAAGCAAGCAGAATAATTGTCAGATTGTGAATTGTTTTGTAATTGTTTTCGACGTTTTCTCAAGAGAGGTGTGTAGTTTCAGGTGAGTTGTGTTGATTTTTTTCAGTCTTACTTGTTCTAATGGTTGCAAAAAAATTATATAATTGTTCGCTAAAAGTACTTTTTTATCCGAAAAAAAATAGAATTCGTTTTTTAATGAGTGTGCTGTTTGCTAATAGTTTCATCGCGTGTATTCTGCATAGCTGGTCACCTTGAAACGTCAGTTGGAGTCAAACTGATATTTTTAATTGTTTATTTTTCAAAAATGTTTTCAACAATTTTCCAATCTGATTTATCAAAACTTTTTCTAGGCATACATTTTTGTCTATCGCAAGTAGTGTGCGAATCTCTACTCCGCCTCTCTGTCTGAAATTATTTTCATTTTTCCTAAAAAGAACTTTTTTTCCAATTTGGGATTTCCGTCTCATTTTTTATTCGCAAGCTTGCAATGCTGCGTTTGGGTTGTATCACAAGTGATGCGAAGCTCCTCTTTGCCTCTTTGTTTTGTCGAAAGTGGAAACTAGCTTTAAGGTTTCCCAGCGGAAAAAAAACTTTACTTAATAATCCAGTTTTCTAAAATTGGATTAATTTTATCAAACAAGCACCAATCGTAAATTTTTCTAGAAATTCAAAAGAGCTCGAAGACCATCTTTTTGTTTAATTCGAAAGGTAAAAGCTGATTTTTTTTCAAAACAAGTAGGTATTTTTTTCTGTTTCCTTGCGTTCTTTGATTTTTGCGTAAAACTTTTTTGAAATAAATTTGATCATACTTGATTACTTGTTTATTGTGTACGCTAAACTCAGCTCTTCCATGATGGTTTTGTGATTAGTCACCTTCCTTTTACCATCCGAAAAACGCCAAAATGAGCCTTTCGTAAATTTTTCTACATTGTTGTAGTAATTACAATAATTGAGCCGTGTAACAAACCTATACCGTACCTGAAGGAAATTCAGAAGTGACTGAAACTGCAACAACTGAAAACCTTGAACTTACTGGTGATTTGTTATTGTCAATGAGCTCTTCTGAATTAAACGCCCAACATAGTCTTTTTTTCGCACTTTTAACATAAGCAAACGATGTATTATGTTCACTTTTACCAATCCAGCTAGCATAATTTAGGGCTATACAAATAGGCTTTTTTTTGCTGCATAGCGCTTGAGAATTTGCTATTCAATTGCATATGTTGTATCCGCTTTATTTAAGGTTTGTTGGAATCCAGCAAGGCCTGACAGGACAGTTAAAAAGAAATAAGACTCAAACTTCGAGGGACGGGTTGCAATTTTTTTAAGAGTCGATAAACGTAGGCAGACTCTTATATAGGCGATAATTTTATTTGCGCTTTATTTCAAAAGTTTTTTTACAGAAGTTAATTCATGCGTATTTTTGCATTTATGAATACTTCAAGATATATATGCACGATATGATTTCAATTCATTTTCATCTGCTAAAAGAGTTAGTAAGTTTCGCGATCCAATTACGAAAGATTAAAGGTCACGAAAACGTGATCGACCCCTAGTTTTGAAATTGGAATTTTATTTTCAGATTTCCCAGCGGAATAAATATACCTATTGACCCAGTTTTCTCAATTTGAGTTAAATTTATAAAAATTGTGTACACCATAAATTGTTCTTGAAATTAAAGAGATGTAAAGCCATTTTCTTTTTACTTTGAAATTGTAATGTTAAAGTTTTTCAAAAAGCAAGTCAGTGTTTCTTTTATAATTCCATGCGTTCATTGACTCTTTTCTTATTGCCTCTTGGGGCTATTTTCTAAAGCTTATTGCTCTCGTATTTTCTTGCATATTAAAAGTGTTCGCCATTTTTTACATGTCCATTTGCCCTTGCCATAAGCAACGGTATTGCAACCGGGTACACTTTTTTTCTCGCGTAAATAGCTTCGTGCTTAGAATGATCAATTAAGAATGAACTTACAGATTTTAAATAGTTCCGGTGCCATATACATTTTACGTGTTCCGCTTTTGTAGGCTTCACAAATGCTTTGTAGGCGTTACATGCAGGTTCTTGTAATGTTATTGTTTTTCTCTGAAAAATTGTCTGATTATTTTCATAGGTCTAAACTATGTCGATTTCTTGCGTTTTTTTTCATTTAGTTTCCTGTCCGTTTTTTTTAAAATTGAAATTGATTCAAATTTGGCAATTTATGTACAAAAGTTATTAAATAAAATCACCGAAACCCTTTTGAAAAACCAAAAAAATTCTTTTCACAGAGGTAATTTGATATAAAATTTAACTTCCTTTTGAGCACCATTCTGTATTTATTTTCCGTTTTGGTGAAGATAATTGAGCATGAGTTTATGAGCAACTTTCTTGGTATAATTTTTGATCAGTTTTTGTCGTCAACTGGTTTTTTATATTGGTTTAAGTGCGTTGTTGCGTATTTTTCTTGCAACGGTAACCGTTCTAAGGAGTAGACTCGTGTTTAGAAAGCAGAAATGCTATCAGGTCAAAACATACTTTTTGAAAAAAGCTCAGTTGTTTTTCACTATGTTTTCTAATACACATTGTTTTTCTCACGTTCTGTATAGTTCTTTTTAATTCAATTTTGAGCAGTACAAAATTAGTTGAGCTTTTTTTCTCACCAAGTATTTCTGTCGGTGACGAAACAAAACGGAAATAGATGTCTGTTTGTTCGGCTGCGTGGCTTCTGGTTTTTTTTTTGCCCCAGCTCGTATGGACTTAATTTCTATCTATTTAGCGTCTTAATTTTAGTCATATATAAGAGAAAATTTTTAACTGCTTCAGGTCGCTCAGCTATTTTAAACTTCGAAGAATGCCATATCCAAATTCATTTTTCCGCATTGAAGGTTTCCTTGATCTAATTGGTTTCGTCTTGTTATATCAATTTAGTTGACTAATCTTATGTCCTCTGAAAAAGCGGAACTAGGTTTTTATGCGTTTGTCTGCATCGGAGAGGTCATAAAAGTGGAATGTCAAAAATCATATCTGAAAAAAAAATTGAATTGATTTTTTCCCTCTTAATGTTCGTCTGGAACATAGCTTGAATGCCATGTATTTTTTCTTTGAAATTCGAAACTTGAAGAGACCGGTAGAGATATGTAATGACTATTGATTAGATGACTTTTTTTTGTTCCATAGTGCCCATTACCCGAGCTTTAAACTAGGTCCTTACGCGCTTACGTTGTACGATCAGTTCCCTTTCCAACCTAAATTACAGCATTGTTTTCAATTTCAACATTGTGCTTTCTTTAAGATGATATATTTTCTCTTTGAAACGTAAAATGTTAAAATAGCTGACGTGCGTTTTGATACTAATATCCAGCGTAAAGGCTTGAAACTTAATGATACTTAAAATCTTGATACTTGATTCTATCCAATTCTTTTGCATGATTTAAGGCTTGCACCTGGAATTATCTTAATACTTAGCACGTAACTGTGCCATTCGATTTTGGTGGAATCGCTCATACGCGAAGGACCGAATGCGCGAAAATAGAAATCAGCGAATCGGATTTCAGTAATCTGAAATTTGGAAAGGAAGCAAACATTTCCAGGGACTGAATATTGATATTGGCCGCCGCCGCCAAATTTTCACTGACCGCCGCCGAATTGGAACAAATTTTATGTTTCAATGGTTTCATTATGAAAGAAGCAAAATATTGCTTCATTTAATTCATTTTAATTGAATGGCAACTGCTTCTTTTTAAAAATTGACTTTCGGCTAATTTTGTTTTCGGTCCTTCGATCACGAGTTTTTTTGCCCATTCATAGAATATCCCCCTATAAGAGCAAAAAATTGAACTTATTTGAGCTGTAAGTTCTCTTAGCGCTTGCATTTTGTTTACGTGAATACTTTCTCATTTTTCACAAAAGAAAATTTTGATGGTTTTACCAGCGAGTCAGATTACAATGAGAAAAAAGTTTGGTGAAATCGAAGGGGCAATTCTCATGCGCAAAGGACCGAATGGGCGAAAAAACTCGTGATCGAAGGTCCGAAAACAAAATAAGACTGACTCGCTGGTAAAACCATCGAAATAGTTTTTTTGTGGAAAATGAGAAAAGTATACACCTAAAGAATAAGTGACTTGCGTCCTTTGTAAAAAAAATGCAAGCGCTAAGAGATTTTACATCTTAAATAAGTTCAATTTTTTGCTCTTATAGACACAAAAAGCACTGATAGAAATTTTTAGTTGAAGATGAAGACACCAGATAGTACTTCAAGTTCTTCGAAATATGAGGGCTGTTCATCAAGAACAACCACACCGTGTACACCTGAAGCTCATGGAAGTAATAAATTGGATAAACCAATTCAAGATACGGATTTGTACGTACATGATGTGTTCAAAGCGAAACTGATTCTTAACGAAGCAAACGTCGATGAAACAGGTGACATGATTAAGACTCCCTTGCAGGAGCAGAAATGTCTAATTTCTGCGAATAGTAGTGCGTCTTCTGCCAAATCACAGCCGAGCTTCTCGCCTCTTCCTCTCACCCCTTCCCCAGCGAGTGTAACTGGGAAGGGGTTGCAAGGAAGTGCGAAGGTTATTCGAAATGGAATAGCTGGTAAGAGGCACATGAATCTAAATATAACCTGAAGTCAATGAATAACTGGATCCTTGGAGTTTTAAAATGTTCTTTGGTTTGCTAGCTTGTTACTCATGTTTGAGACCTGGAAAGAAAATGCTGCCAAAATAATGAAAAATTGATAATTATGGGAAATTTCAGCTGCCTCATTTTTCAGAGAGATTGAATCTCAAAAATACAAAACGTAAATAAGATATAATTTCTTTTGATAATAAGATATCTTTTGGTTAACATTAATTTTTGGGGTTAAAATTATGACTTCATTTTTCACCACAGATTTGACAAACTTGTCTTTAAACTGGAAACAATTACAGAATGATAGCTACTCTCAATTCGTGAAGGTACTCGATCATGTGGCGTCGTATGAGAATGAGGACAATTCGGGTCCAAGATTCACCAAAAAGTACGACGAAAAGTTGAATAAATTATGTGCAGCTCTTTCTGACTGTCTGTCTAAATTGCAAAAAGAAGTCAATTCTATGCGAGAGATACAACACAGGTTTCAAAAATGCGAGGACTTGCAAAGAGCTCAGTTTGAATTGCAGCATGAAAGTTTCGGAATTAGTGCTGAGTTGCTGAATAAATCGATATTGTTCTATTCGTGGGAGATCAATCAGTTCGTGGAAAGTTGTTACAAAATATTGAAGGCATATGAAGTGCAGGTAACTAATTTTATTGTTATTCAAATTGCTACTACGGCCAATTGAGAAGCTGAATACAAACTTATAACTTTGCAATACCCAGTCAAAATTTCAATAGGTGAGTACTGTGCAAGTTGCACAAAGTTTCGATCACAGCTACTGCGCAAAAAGAGAAAAAATTGAAAACAATAATCCAATTCTTACAACTTACACTCGTGAGAGCAAGTGTCTTGTAATCGGGAACTAAGTTTTTTTTCCCGTAAACAATTCTTAATTATCTGTACGAAATTGAAGTTGCTTTATTAGTTAACCTTAAGCATCTTCAAGTCTCCATTCCACTTGGCTTGAGGTAACACCGTTGCCTTTGTACCCTAAGGTCTGGGTCCGAGTACCGGGCGGACCTTTTTTCAGCATGTCTGAAAAAGAAAAAAATGGTCCGGGAAAAATTGAATAGTCGGACTTCCGTTTTCTGCTTATGTTTTGTCGGCTTAGTTGCCACACCGGGCAATATTGTTGTGCTGTCATCAGTTTTCATCGAAGATGAAAGCTTTTGATTTAAATCTGTAATTTGTAAAATCAATAGTCCGGAAATTGTATTTTTTCCTTTGTTTTTGTTTTTTTTTCGCTTGAAAGCTTTATTCGGCCTAAATGGCTTCGGCCTAGGTTTTATCGACTGAGTTACCTTATTTTGTTTCGCTTCAAGTGCAAGTTTCGCTTCAGGTAGTTTGTGTTGCAAGATTTCAAATTCTTAAAACTTAAATGCTCAAAATTGTGACTTGACAACAATTTCTTATAGTATTTTCTGTTTTCTCACTATCTATCGGCTTACTGACCGCTCGGTAGATACTAAAAGTTGATTAATACTGGTGTTGTGTTTTTCGAATTTTTCGGAAGTTATTATATTTTTTTGCCCCATTTTTTTTGTTATTTCCGTGTCATTTTCTATTCGCTAGCTTGCAAAGCTGCGCTTGAGTTGTATGTATCGCAAGTGAGGTGAAGCTCCGCTTCGCCTGTGCTTAAATTTGTTTCGACGCAGTGTGCGAGGTTATTTGTGCGTGTGTGCTTCAAGAACACGTTAGTTACTCATAATTTCAATAGCTAAAATCGATTGTCTTTGGAAGTAATTATCGACTGTCATGATTATTAAAACTTTTTCTTGGGTTCTTGCTTGCTTAGCCTAAGCCAAGCAAAAAGTTGGCAAAATTTTATTTGCAGCTCTACTGGCGAAATAGCTCGTTTCAATGTGATATTACTCGACGCCATTTTATGCGTGGTGCCTGATTTTCCATGAAAAAAAAAACGCCAATTATGTTGCTTTCCAGAAGATGTGGTCGGAACGATTACTCGTAATCCCTGAACTATTTAAGTTTTCACATCTTTTCATTACCAGCATGAAAGCAATGGATTAGCTTTTGGTGCTTTCCAGCTTTTAATTAGTGGAAAGTCAGTAGAACCGCATGTTAAATTCTCTGGCTGAAATAATTCTTTGTCTAAAGGTATTCGGGTTTTGAAATTTTTTCCGATTTATTTCAGACGCAATTGCTAAAGAGACTATCAACAGACGTCATTCTTCTACCATCTGAACAAATGAACAACAAGGATCTACGAGTGTTCTACCTTTCTGCATGGCTACATACACCATACCTCACACAAGAAATCGAAGCAAAACTTCACCTAATGCAAATTGAAACCGGACTGGAACCTTTCTGAAGGCTTTTTACTGATGTTATTTTAGTTTTTTTTTTCGAATAGAAAAGATGAGAGGGAGAAGTAGCGGCTGATTCGTTGTTGTGAGAGAATGCAGGTCCTTCATTCAATTTTTGTAAACTGAAGTGGGCAGGCCAAGGTCATAAAAATTGACTGAGAAAATAACCAAATGATTTTTCACCTTGCTTAGTCGATTATCTATAATTAACTAGAGTAAGACTTCACTAATAAATTTACAGAACTGGCTCGAAGATATGCGTGAAATCTATGTATGAAAATAAACGTAGGTGGTCTTCGCCGCCCAGTTTGTTTTGACCATATAACTAGTCGAGCTCGTAGACGAGCCGGTGAGTCGACGAAAAATTGGACGAGACGACGAAACTAACAACTTTTCACTAGAAGTACTGTAAGACACCAACACTAAGCAATCAGCGTTCTCTGAAGTGCTGTAATAATTTAATCATTCCAGGCAAAAATTTAAATAATTCAAAACTAAATCAGACCAAAAAGACGAAATTTTATCCGCTGCTCCTCGACAAGCAATGAAATTTTTTTTCCGGCAAAATATGGTTCGACTTAGAAATTTGGTTCGAAAATAATTATAAGTTATATTGAAGCCCTCTCATTTTTATCATCACAGTAATTAGCTGACACAAAAAAATTTGAAAAGCCTACTCAGTTTTGTCAAAATTAGGGTGAAAATATAACTCAGCGTTTTTATAGGAAAAACTACAATAATGTTTCTTTATGAAGCTAAAATAACACTTCCTGTGTAAGAATTAAGCACCTGCTTGAGTTTCAAACCGTAGAGATCGAGTCCAAGCCAGAACTTGGTTATTTGTTTGAAAGTTTTTAGTACTGTCAACTTGATCTTAGTCTCAATTCTGGCAGGCTTAATTACCATTATTTTTTTCAAACAATCAGTATAACCCATTTTTACACAAGCAAAGCTTGCGTGATAGTATGAACTCTTTTTTTTCCAACCTAAGTCGCAAATGTTAGTGTTCATTTTGAACAGTTCATTTTGATCAAAAACCAGCTATTAAGTACAGCCAATGCTAAGGATATTAACACAGACTATTATATTATGAATAGCACTTTAGCTTCAAGGTATCATGGATCTGTAGCGTAGAGGTAGGGAAGGATACCCGCAGCAAAAAGAAATGGTTTAAACCTGGGCAGGGTCGGATGTTTCTAATCAACTTTTTTGTAATTTAGTTAAAATGCGTCCGCTCTATAAATTGAGGCATGTTAGTTGGCAAATTTCTTTTTTTGTTCAAATTGACTGGTACTGCTAATGCGTCATAATTGGCTTGCGTTTTTTAGCTATTATGTAGACTCATAATTGGCGTGCGTCAGATTTTGTTGACCCACAGTTTTACTCATTCAATGTTTCCCAGTAGAGTTATCGGTCATAACTTTGCTTGTGAATGCGAAGTGCAATTTTGCCAGAGTAAAGCTTAGTTTTAGGTCTCTTGCTCGTTTATATAAAACGATCAAGCTATTTTGTTCCTCTGATTCTTAGGTTTTCAAGCTTTTCGGCCAAAGCTCAGTCGGTTTAGTCTTAGGTTTTCAAGCTTTTCGGCCAAAGCTCAGTCGGTTTAGTTTAAGACTGATAACTTGCATTCAGGCGTGGCATGTGTTTACGCAATAACGTAAATGGAACCTTGCAAGGCGTCTCTCTGAAGATTCTTGAGTGTAGTGTTATGTTCTTAGAAATATATCTTTTTCATGTTGATTTTTTGTCACGGTTGAGCACCCCGCTACTAATTTTTGAAAAAAAAATGTGAAAATTACACGTGGCTTAACTTGCTTCATAATCAATTCAAATCAAGCAGCTATCCAGTGCATCTGGCGTCGAGGTAACACAACTGCTTGAGACGAGCAAGCATTGTAGTTGAAATCCGGCCGGGGCCGTTTTTTTTTTCAAACTGGTTTTCCGCTGCTTTTTCGTTCTATTGTCCCTCGTTTTTTTTTTTTTGCTGGATGTTTCCGAGTTCCCGTAACACAGTTTTTTCAGCTTTCTTCTAATTTTCCAAATGCCATTCCTGAAGTTCGATTTATAGAGATAATTGATTTAAAATATTTTTAACAGAATTTTAGTTAGGATTTTGAAAAATAAAAAAAATTTCTAATAAAAAATTTTTTCGAATTTTTGCTTCGCTGTTTAATTTGCTGGGAGTTTTGGTGCATTAGACTATAACGCAATAGCGAGCGTTATGAATTCCGAACAAAGAATTTCTCAAATGTTATTGTCTCAAATCTGTAATTCAACGAACCAAAAGTTCAGCATGTCAAATATCCGTTCTATTCAATATTTGTTTTTCATGTTGCTTTCAAATTTACCATCCTCGGTGAAGTTTAGTTTCTGTTTTTCTCCTTTTTTTAGTTTACTCTGTTCAAAAGGTTTTCTGACATCATATTGCGTCGTTGATTTCTATGTATGTGATTTTTTGAGTATGCAATTTAATAATTTTTCAATTTTTTTTCAAGAAAAGTTTTTTTTTGGCTCAGGGTGTCCGCTCAAAAATTTCTGGCTTTGTTACTATTGCATACTTTTTTGTCTCGATGAAAAATAGCTTTGAAATGTCTGGTTTGGCGTGTTTTTGAAATTGAATTTTGTTCAAGACAATTGAGACAAATACGAGAAATGTTGGTAGATCTAGTTTTTCTGGACATTTCGAAAAGAGTTTTCTTTTTAGAGGTTTTCTTTTCAATATCTGTCTGCTAGTTTTTTTTTGTCATGCTATGTTTGTGTTGTGTAAAAGTGGTAACAAGACGCCCCTGTGCATAGAAAATTTAATCAGATGGAATAAATAAAATTTTTCTTAGTGAAAAATTTTTTGTTTTTATTTTGACCATTAGAAATGGCGAGAAACTTTGTCTTAAGATGTTTTTAGTTTTTTTCCTATTTGTTTTCTTGCAAAATTAGGTATTACAACTTGATTCATCTTGATTCGAAAGACATTTTAAAAAATTTTAATGGATCGCAGTTCTGAGAAAAAAAGGTTTGAATTTTTTGACTTTGGTCTATTTTCGAGCAAATAAAATGAGAGAAAAATTTTTTCCACGCAAAATCAGGTACCGAAAGGTCACCGGACTGGAATGAGTGACAAATCAGTCGTGATTCAAACATGAAAAATTGAGAAAGGTATCCCAGTGTCCCAGTGTTAAAAAAAACGAATGAAGTCTGCGAACATGCTTAAATTTTATTCAAGCCCTGAAATTTTAATTCCATTGTAGTAAATAAGCTTTTCAGTTTTTTAAGCATCGTCTTGGAAATAAAATTTTCAAAAAAATTGCAAAAAATCTTGAATTTTTTTGATTTTGCCATTTTTTTAGTCATTTATTTACAAAATGAATGTCAAATAGACCTATTTTTTTTTATTACTGTCGAATATAGCAGAGTTCTACTTTTCGCTCAACGACACTAATTTGGAAAAAAAACTTCTTTTTCTGGAGTTTGTTTCGAGAATATGTTTGCAACATTTTGGGTTACTTGTACAGCATTCGGCTATCTTTGTTATAGTATATGGATACATTCAATAGCATTATACCCATATAAATGCTATACTGCTTTTAAAATTTCAGACAACTATTAGTCTGTATGCTACATAAAGTTTGGCTCGACATTGCGAATCTAATTCTTGCAAAATACTGTGAAAAAAGTGCTCATTTGATAGCATTTTGGCATATAGAGTTGACAGTAAAATAGTATGTGCTTATAAGGTGGCTCATGTTCCAGGATTGTCAAGCGGCCATGAGGCAGATGCTCCGATGTATGACTTCTTATCTCCAGGTTGCATGTTCAAATTTGGCACATAGCAGAAGATTTTATAAGGCTTAGTTTTAACTTTGTCGTTTTTTTAAACCGGCTGAGAGCTGTTTTTGACGTTTTTTTTCGCGTGTTTGCGTTGTGCAGATTTTCCGCTGTGTTACGCTTCCAATAAGCGAGCGTTTTTAGATCGGAGCTGACTTTGTTTCAGAATCATTAGGTTTTCTTGAAAATGTACTTTACTGTAATGTAACTCTGTGAAATGGAAACTTTTTTTTTCTAATTTTTTTTGAAAGAAAACAAAACTGCTCGTATCAGGGCAAAGCCCTGATTGTTCCGACTGCCTTTTAAGGTTTAATGGAGCAGTAATGACATAAAAAATTTGAATGCAATAAAAAAATGAATTTTTTTTCCAAAATTTGAAATTTTTTTTTTGAAAATCATCCCCACCACACGCCAAATAAAATACAAAAGGATAGATTTCGTTCTTTTTTTACAAATCAATTATGGCAAATAAGCTTCTTTCAACCAATTTGGAACGATTTTAGGACGGATTAACTTTCCGCTTACGCGTTAATAGCGCAAATAAATCGAGCGTTAATTGTCCCAAATTGGCCAAAATGGCAAGCTGTAAACCCCCATAACTTCACAAAAAATGATCACAGGTGATATATCTTTTCAAATTTGAGCTCAGGACAACAAAAACTCATGCTTGACAAAGTTAGATTCTTTTGTATCAATTCGTTCTCGCCTATTCACAACTTTTTACTCGATATATCTAAAGGTTTTGATTTGAAACTTCAGGGCAAACATTTAGTTGTTAGTGATTGAGTTTCTTAGAAAGAAATATGCTTGAGTATTTAGAATTTAGAGGGATTGAAGACTAACTACTCTTAGCTTTGATCTTACAATTTTAACAAGGAAATGACAAAATGATTTAAATTTTCCACTCAATCTTTGATTGATAAAATTGACGCTCGAGAATTCAAAAAACTAACAATATATAAAATGTACATTTCAAATCAATTGTTAATATACACACGCACAAAAATTGTGATTTTTTTAATTTAAGATCTCTTTTTATATTAAAAAGTTTATACACATTAACAGGTTCATTAGAACTAGCAAAATTTTACCCCGTATCTAACAAGTTTTTTTTTGTGTTTCTGTGAAAAAATGCTTTCTGTCCATTCAAAACTTCTGGCCCAATTTTTTTGCTATTGATACAAAAAAACGGATAACTTTTGTACCGGAAAAAACCCAACAAATCAAGCTTTTGTTGTTTTAAAAAATTGTTGTCTGCGGGAATGAACAAATTATGTGATTTTTGTTGTTTTTTACATTTTAAAAAATTTTACGACAAAATGTTTTCGAATGTTTTAAAATGTTTTCGACGTGGTTTTGACAAAAAAAAACAGGTCGAATCCAATTGAATTTTAAAATTTTGACATGTTTGAAATGGTTTTGCCGCAAGTTCAAGGAAAATTTAATCCTAACTGCAATAGTGCAAACGACAAAATTAAAGGTGCTTCACTGAAGGAAAAAACGCAAATAATCTTTTTATTATAAAGATAAGTAAAAAGAACTACACAAAATTTTGTATCTTGATAACGTAATTATAACACATGCCGCAATAAAATAGAAACACATTCTCCTAGCTATGCCCCAAATGTGAAAATATAGATTCCTCTCGCAGCTAGCACCTCTGTCTTCAAAACGGGAAATGCATCTTTCCACGTAGTGACTGATGATCATTACAATGAGCTACATCACTTTTTTTCTGAACTGAATAATTTTGATACGCTCACATCATTAGGTTGAAGAATACGTGCTTTTTTTTAATAAAAGTTTACAGATCAACAAACGAGGTTAATTTACCCGGGTTTACCTCCATAGACCAAAAAAGCTAATCATACAAATTTCATACATTTTGCTAAAATGGTGTCGTCGAATTTTCGAAAAAGCTTTTTCTTGTTTTGGCATAAAATTCGGTGTATCGTACTAAATAAAAAAGAAAAAATATTGTCAAAAAATGTTAATCATAATGCTAATCATACAAAAAATGCTAATTGTTTTTTGAAATTTCCCCAAAATTTTTTAAAATATTTTTCATTCAACCCCAAATTGATTTTCGTACTCAAACAAACCTTTTTTGAAAAAAAAATTTTGCATGCAAAATTTAATTTTTTGTGTGTATAACGTAGTCCTGGATATACTAGTATTGAATTTTTTTCCTTTTCTCTTCATCATGAAAAAATACTAATCATAGACCTTTCATGCAATTTTCTGTACTTATGGAATTGCATGAAAAGTGTTTGACTAGCATTTTTCCATATTTGAAATTTGTATGACTAGCATTTTTGGTCAACCCGGGCATTTTAAGCTGTTCTAACCAAAATTAGCATTGTTAAATTTGAGTTAAATATAAGAGTTGTTTGTATCATTCATCAAAATTGAATGAGAGTATCAATGATTGAGAGTGTCGTTGAAATTGATTTTTTACCGAGCAAAATTAACTTCTAGAAAAATGAAACAAAAGTGAAACAAATGATTGCTTTTTCTTTTCAAATGTACATCTATCCAACTTGGAGCAAAAACAGATCACATTTCACGGACCTTATCTTTTCTCAGGGACTCGACCACACGCCGACCCAAAGGATCCCCTCTTTGTACTATTTGAGATATCCATTTTTGGCTGATTACCCTAAAATTTTTTCTAATGGCGCTTTTGGCTCCAATATATACTAACTTTCATGGGGGAGCGCGCAGAATTTTCCAAAAAGGGCCTGAAAACGCCCTTTTTGGCTTGTTTTCAAAGTTTTGCCTGCGGCGCAGAAATTTTGGCTAAAGCAGGGTCTTTGTAGTGCTTTGTGTGGGAGAGCTCAGAAAAGCAATTTGGTCGATCTAAAAAAAAGGTCGACAAAAAATTCGAAATTTTTTTTTAAAATCCCCCCACCCTCAAGAAGATCCTAGATCCGCCCCTGATCTTACTGTTTTTATTGACTCAGATGGGGTAGAAAGGAATTAAAAAATGCAAATTTTTCTCTTTATTTAATCACAAGATTTTTTATTAATCGCCTATCGATTATTTTAAAAATTGACAAAACCTTGTTTGAATACGTTATTAAAACTTTGAATATTACGTTCCAATTCTTTTATTTTCGAAAAAAGACCGAGTTAAGGTTTGAGACGATAGATCTAAGTATAGTTTCTTGAATCAAAATTTCACAAATTTTTTGATAAGCAAGTTTTTTGTATTTCGCCGAGTGAATTTGTACGTTTTGAGCTACCATGAAAGTGAGTGATCACTCAAGAAGTCAGAAATGGATCAAGACAATGTGCCGATGAAGGGAAGAAAAATAATGATCTGTTTCGCACTTTTTTTTAGCAGCTGTTCTGAAACCTACACGTACGATGAAAAAATATACTTTTTTTATTTAAGTTCATTGAAAGGTTATTTGGAGAAATAGTGGGAGGAAATAGAGAAACATTTCTTTCATTTGAATAAAAATTTCTTCAAAAGAAAAAAAAAGAAGTATTACAAAATTTAATTTCAAAATTGAACGTAGTGGTACTTTTGAGTTATTTGGAAATTTTCAGCTTTTCTTGAAGTAGCACGCGATAAAACAAATTGCACCATGTTTTTTTTGAAATATGGAATATTAAAGGGCTTATTATGACTTGAGGGAGTTTGAATCAGTTTCTGCAAAGTACATTTGATTCAATGTTACTGCTCTTAGTATAGTTAATCTATAATATCATCCTCCTTTGATAATTCGATTTAAAGGAAATCACGGTCAAAAATCGAAGTGATGCTCGCAAAAGAAAAACATCGCAAAAGTTATCCAGTCCAATTCAACCGAAAATTTGCAACTTGAATCATTTTTCTCGTCATTGTTCCTAAAACAATAAATGTGATCGATATCATTCACAGCCATTTAAGTTTGGCCGCAATAAAATCAACCATTAAAAACTTTAGAAAAATAATGGCAAAGTTCCAAATAAAAATTTATAAAATGTGAATGGCACTAATTGAGTGTTTACTGCTACTTAAATATACCAAATTTAAAGTTTTTTGATAAAAATTCGGAAAATTACGTGATTGTTTTGTTTCGAATTGAACAAATAGGACCTAAATTACATATCTGATATTCAGGCCCTATTTGTTTGTAACAATAGCAAATTAAGAGCAATGTAGATGGGATGAAATCTTTCTACATTTTTGAGATTTTTCGAAGAGTTTTATTGTATCAGTTAAGTTATATGAGTTTTCTTAAGTATAAAAAAATTACAGAAAATTGATTGATTTTGACTGGGACTCAAAAGCAAAAACTTTGAATTTGAATATGAAATCATTCAGGTGATAAATGAAAATGAGTAAGAAGATATATAACTTCATTTACGTCTCAATAACATCAAAGACGTACAAAAGATATCGACTAAGAGTGCCATCAGAAACAATGCTGAAGAGTAAACTGTTGCCTTTGAAGTATTTACAGAAAAACTTAATGGAAAACCAGTCTAGTTGATGTTCTGAAAATTGTTTAAGGTTATCCGGAATAAAGTGATTCGCACTGGGAGAATTAAAACACTGAGGAATTATTTTGCCACGATTGCTGTTTGCAACAAAGGTAATATTCTAAGAGAATTGGCGCGCGTTACTCTCCGTGTAACAAAAGGTTCAAGATTAAAGCTGCCAATTGGTGGGTTCTTTCCATTAGTTGTAAAAAAAAGTTTGTCCTAAATACAACCGAAGACAGTGTTAATTTCATATGACGCAAGAATTTCGGATACATGATAAAATTTTCGCTCAATAATAATGGCTTTAATTCAATTAAGAAGGATTTCAATGTTGCCCCATAAGATATAAGTCCCTTTGAAAACAATCGTTTGACAGATACGTGGTAAAGTTTGTAAAGGGACGATTTTGAGAACACACTTCTTTCTAAATAACAGCTCATCGACTTTCATTAAAAAAAAAATTTCTGTCAATCCGATAGTCAAAATTCAGTTTATTTTGCTTTCCATTCTGAAATTATTAAAAACAGATACTCCTTCTGAAGTAAAATTGCCGATTTAAAAGCTATCGTTGTCACAAGCTCAACCAAATTTCAATATTTGACTTTTTTCAATAATACGCAATTTAGTTTCGGTGCAGCAATACGACATATGGTTTAATTTAGACTGAAACGTGCAATAATTGGAAACAGTGTCTTCAGCATCCACTTATGTTTGATCATCTGAACACGAAGCAAGGTTTCCGTCATTGGATGAAAGTAAATCGTTAATATAAATCAAAAAAGAAAATGACTTAAAACAGATACTTGAGACACCCGTCTTTTAGACTCATTTTTTTCTGAATTATTCTCAACTGGTTACACATGTTATTGTTTTTTTTTGTTAGAAAAATTTCCATTGAGCTTAAAATTATAACCGGTTAATCATATCTTTCCATTGTTTCTATTAAAATTCTGCGTTCAATTGTATCAAACGCTTTCTTGAAATCATTGAAACAAGAACGGCTGAATCAATTTTTATCAATGCTCTCACTTATGAAGTCGGCAATGGTTACTATTGCTTGATCCCAGGATCAATTTTTCTCTGAAACCGAATTGTTAATCATTGGTAATTGTGGTTTTTAAGGCGAATCGGGATAAACGTTCAAGCAAAATGTTTTCGAAAATCTTCTTGATTGAAGATAAAAAACTTAAGAGTCTATCATTATCCAGGTTGTCCTTCACATCATCTCTATGCAAAAGGAGTGTTTTCGATATTCTTAGAAAATCTGGAAAAACGTCGTGCCTGACGCACTGATTAAAAAAAGCCAAGTGATCAGCTATAACTGGTGCAGCTAGTTTGAGCATTTGATTGGAGAACCACTTATGACCAAAATATTTTGTATTGCTCAGATCTTCAATGGTGCGGTGTAATTCATTTTTATCAGTATCGAAAAGAACAAAAAAACTGTTGTTTGCCTTGAGTTTTGGATTGATGTCTGCTTCTCTATACTCTCACTAAGTATTTCGCCTACGGTCGCAAAGTGCTGATTGAAGACGTTCACGTCATAGAAAAATTATCTGAGTTTCTTTTTAGCGCAAAAAGGATTGAATGCATGAAATAATTCCGTTGAATTAGACTTTTTCAATGATCGAACCATAAAATTTGATTTTTCTGAGACACGTTTCTCTGTTTACCACATTTCTCGAAATTTTTTTAAATTTTCAATGTTTGAGCGCTTTAATCACCTTTAATGCAGTCTGTTTTGCTTATTCATTAGGTTTTTGATTCTCGTGGTTATCCAACGCTTTTTACTTAAACTGCTCTTCAGAGTTTTTATAGGACAAAACTAACCAAATTGTTTCCGCAAAACTCCACAAAGATTGGTAATGGAAGCGTTTAATTTCACATCGCTTAAGCAATTCAATTTGTGATTCAAGCTTAAGAGAAATTTCAACTTAACCTCGTCATCGTTCAAAGGGCTGAGTTATTTCGTAAAAGCTGGTTAAGTTTTGAATTTTCACATAAATCTAAACTAATTGTACTCTCCAAAGCATAGTGATTACTTATACGACAGGTATTTGTATTCACTTTTAGAAAACTACTGGACATCTAATGATCGATGCAAGAACTTGACATTGCACAAACGCTTGTAGGTGAATAAATTTTAATCATTAAATCAAACAACTCCAAAAATAGTTTCTACTCGAAAGTTTTTCGAATATTTTTTGACAGAATTTCAAGGTTCAAATCAGCTATCAAAATCAGTTCACCTTCTAATCTCTTGAATTCAAACTGAATATTTTCTAGCTCTTCCGAAAAGATAACAAAAGGCATCGAGGGCGCCGATAGACTTTACATGCAGTTTGATTCGGTATTTTCAAAACAAAATGTTCGATATCAACTTCAAAAAATTGAACAGCTATAATGCAACCTAACATAATATCTGCTTGTTTTACCGCTGTATATGAACAGAATCCAACCTGTTTACTAAAAATGACTTGCTACTAAATTTTTTGAGCTTTAACCAACTTTTTTCAGCTTTGACGGCTATAATACAACCAAATTTTTTGGCCTCTAATAATTTTTTCTGGAAAAGTATTTTTTTGCTACTGCATCTTAGGATCAAGACAAAGCACGTCCACATTTTTAAAAACAAAAAAATTATTAAAAATAATACTGGCACTTGAGACACTGCAACATCGATTTTAATTAATTCCAATGAAACATCGATTTTAACTAATTTCAACTCCTCGCAAAACTTTGCGGAATAGCGAGCAAGAACAAGATCAGTATTTATGCTTATTAATATGTGCAATTCGAATCACGGTAAAGCGGTAATTGATGTAATAGTTCTTTTTTTCAGAACCGAGCAAGGAAGTCACGCAAAGGACTGACATGTAGGTTGTTTTTCTTAGTTAACATTCTGTTTTGTAACTTTTCTAAGAAATTGGGTGTACCGTCTAAGAGTAAATTTTTAAACTAAGACTACTTTTTTTGACCGTAAGCCATTCGCATTTGTGTGTTTCAGTAAAGTTTTGTTTTCACAGCAGGAGTTTTGTGCAACGTTTTTTTTTTAATTTTTGATAGTCTTCACCGGCAGGTAATGTCAAATTGAAATGACTCAAAAATTCAGTACTTCAGGTCTGAAGAAAAAACTTTGAATTACTCTAAGCAATTATGAGACATTTGAGATATTTTAAAAAGAAAAACTTTTAGAACAGAGCAATTTGAAAGTTTGAAAAAAAATTTTGTCAAGAATTCAGAACTTGATTTCGTATCTAGAAAAAAAAAAATTGTAGTTCTCTTAAAACATTATCATTTTGCTATTTGAGAGGGGTGATTTGTCATTTGTTTTCCAGTTAGCTTGCATTTGAATTATTTTTGGAAGTATAAAAATAAAATGTATATATGCGTAAACATAGCCAATCGAAGATTGGAAAAGAGTAACGAACGCAAGTAAAGATTAAAAAAACACTGACTTTGTTGAAAAAATCTCAATTTTCGAAATTCAAAAAAAAATAGATGCTCGTTAAGTTTTTTGAATTTTTAGATTGGCGCTTTTTTGATAACTTGAACCCAACTAGAGAAAAACTGGATGAATAAGTTAAGTTTTTATTCCGTTGAAAATCATAAAAATTCAGTTCCATTTTCGAAACTGTAAGTTGTTCACATGTTTTAGCGCTATTTCCACGTTCGTATTTGGAGATTGCTATTTACGTCAAGTTCGTCACTATATATATATTTACACTGTAATTTTTAAAACAAATTTACCTGTCACATCGTTTGATTTCCAGTCCAGAAGCTTTTAGCGCTTCAAAATTTGTATTATCCATCAGTGCATGACCTTCTACATTGCCTTTTGGTTTGTATAAACATACCAGAAAAGTATTTGCACATCTTGGTACAAGTGTTGTGCCGCAACCAAAGTGCGTTGTGTTTTTCCACACCATCTTAAACATTCAGACAAAATGCTTTAAAATTTTAATAAGGCTTGAACCAAGGAGTCTTGCAAAGAAGCCGGTTGTTTTTTTTTATCTGTACACAAATGGTTTTTTTATCCTAAGCTGCGAAATGTAGCCGCATCCATGAAATTCTTGTGTCCAATTGGGCCGGGTCATCGGAATATGTCATGTCGAGTGATATATCATATCAAAACCCATTCAGTCGTGATTCAAACGAACTTGGAAAACTTTGAAAATTTTTTCTTAGTGTTGATTAAAAAAGGTATGAAACAGTTTGAAATGCCTAACTTGACCCCTACGAGTTTTCTTTAAGCATCAGTCAGATTCGGATGCATAAAAGTTCATGGTGGACAAAAAACTAATTCTCATTCTTTCGAGTGTGGTCGAATAACAAATCCTTTAAACAAGGTTGTTCAACATAGGTAACGAATATTGAAATATCTTTGAAATAACTTAGGTAGCGATAGGACTGCTTACGACCTGGGTGAACGATCCATATAAATCAACAGACTGATTCGCACTACAAGAGTCGAATGGTGCTACTTCTCCGGGGAACTCATACTGATGGTAGGCGCCAAACCAGCGTTCACCTGCTTGAGTAGCTTCGCCTGCTAGATAATTTGATGGCCTGTCACTGAGAAGTGCTGTATTCCATCCTGAAAATGTTAAAAAATTAAACAGTTTAATAAGATTTATTCTTCAGCACACAACATGAAACTATCCACTGAGATGTGTACAGATACTCAAAATGGGATATAGAAATTTTACTTCCTTGTTTTTTACTTCATTCATGGACGAATCAAAACGTAATTGTCCAGTGGAAGCAATTCAACTTTCAATGACAAAAATGAGAAGAAATTTTTACACAAAAACCGACATGAGTGGTGCATTTAAAAACAAGAGATGAACAATTCCAACAATACGAAGAAAATATACTATTCTATGGACCAGCAGCAATTTGAATGTTTACAAGTAAAATTTTCCAGCTCTTCAACTTTGACTATTGTTAACGCATTTCCCTATTTTGTATCAATAAACCTGATTCCACAACGAATTCGATGATATGCAACGCCAAAACTATTGGAACTTTGGATATCAAAATTCGGAATTTTTGACATATCAGTTATCGATAATTGTACATAACTTATAAAACAAGAACTAGTCACACTAAGCTATTTAATTGAACCCTAAACTTCAATGACTAATCTATCAGATGAAAGCTGGACTAGACCCTCCCAGGATTTTCTCTATTGTTTAGCTTACTGTTTTTAAAGACTTCATCTTGAATGGTCACATTTTTTTGAAAATGTTTCCTTATGCATATAAATCACTACCTTACAAAACGATTTTCAACCAAAAATTAAAACAACTTTCACAAAGTTTCACAATCCACCACCAAAAGAAATTGTAACCCGACAAAATCAACTGCATTTTACGGTCTAATCAAAAATCAGGTTATAAAGATTGTTGCCATCAATCAAATAAATAAGGATGTCACTCACAACAAAGTGTGTATAAAACTCAGAACAAGTTTGCTCGTACCAGGGCGAAGCCTTGATTGTTCCGACTGCCTTTTAGGGTTTATGGAGCAGTAATGAAATGGAAAAATTAAATGAAATAAAACAAAATGAAAAATTTTTTTTCTAAAATTTGAAATTTGATATGAAAATCATCCCCCACACGCCATATAAGTACAAAGTGATAAATTTTGCTTCCAGTAACAAATCAATTCTGGCAAATAAGCTTCCTTCAACCAATTTGTAATGAGTTCGAAGACGGATTAAATCTCCGCTTACACGTTAATAGCGCGAAATTTATCGCGCGTTAGTTGTCCCAAATTGGCCAAAATGGCAATATTTAAACCCCATAACTTTACGAAAAATGATCACAGGTAAGAAAGCTTTTCAAACTTGAGCTCAAAACAACAATACTTTTTATAATGATAAAAGAAAATTCCGTCAAAAATGGCTAGTTAAAAAGTCGAAATTTGTCTGAAGAAAAAAAACCCACCCCGAGCACAAATATTCCGTTACTTTCGTATCGAAAGTCGGAACAATAAAAAAAATTTCAGACCAAAACTCAAAATCAATTCAATTCAAAATTCAAACCAGAATTCTAGGATAAAGCCATCAAAAGATAATTAAAAATTGCTAGCTAAATAGAAATTGACAACATCAAACAACAGAACTTCTCACAGAATTTACTTATCAAATAATCATTTAAGAAAACAAATAATTCATTATCCATTAAAAAAAATTTTCTTTCTACCCTTAAAACGCGTTACGTGAATTAACACAACTAATTTTGCTTACCAGTTAACACGTAAAACTATTATCAGAAGAAAAATGATAAAATGCAAAAAAAACTGGCTAATGAGTTAATGTCTATCGCTTTCTCTTTAACCCCATCCCCCTTTTGCAAATGAATAAAGATGGTTAAAGAGAGGAAAAAAATCCGCATATACTTAACCATTGATTCAGCTTTTTAGGGGTGGTTATTTTGGTTCTGTGACATTCTATCCTATTCCAATCTACCCTGTGCTAATCTACCCTATACTATTCTATCCTACACACAAATCTACCCTATACCAATCTACCCTATACCATTCTACCCTATAATTAACGCAATTAAAACTTACCCCGTTCTCTTGAAGAATCCGAGACAGTATATTTCCGAACAAATCAAAGAACCATTAATTGTGATCAAAGAATAATTGACGCATGTGAACAAAATATCGAAGCAACGTAAGACTTGCTTGTTCAAAATGGAATTGAGTTCAAAGCATGAAGGAACAGAAATTTTAATCCAATTTTGCTATATAAATGCGTTGCGGCTGTTTCTTAAACAAACAAAATACATATCACATCAAGTCGACATAGCTCAGCGGATAATGCATGTGTTTTGAAATCAAAAGTTCGAAAGATCAAATCACCAAGAAGTCAAATTTTGAATGAAATTCGAAAACTACTGAGGGGTTTGACTAGTTGATCACATAAGGAGAGGTAGACCCCCAGTACCAGGCCAAGGCGGTAATGGGGGCGGGCTGAGAGAGAAGGTAAATTTTTTTTGATATTGGCCTCTGTTACCTCCCAAAATATCAGCCCTCTACGGCCACGGTAGCCTCGAAAAATGAATTTTTTTTTAGAAATTAAATTGAATTTTTGAAAAATTTAAAAAATTTGTTAAAATAAACAGAGTTAGGAATGACTTAGTTGCGCGAGAGAATACAAATATACTAAAATAGAATCTTTGTTAAAATTGTTGCAAATGTTTTTCACTTTCTCATTCAATTCCCTGTACTTCTTGCGACTGGGGTTGCTGTTTCCCCCCATTGCTTTCAATATATTGAATTTTTGATTGGCAGCATCTAATTTGAATTGTTCTAGAAAGGTGTGAACGGATGGGTGGTTTTCTTTGAAAAGAGTAGCAACGCCAAGATGCCAGCCTTCTACAGAATTTGTTGTCCTTATTAACCCAGCAGCTGCTTCTTCGGAATGATTCCAAAGTTTTACTGGAAAGAGAGGGTCGCGAGAATTCCTTCCGATGGTTTCGCCTTTGATGTAGATGCGCTGGAAGTATGAGACAAATTGAGATCGTGATTAGTTTTGTACAGTCGTTTTAGGCCCACTTCATTTATTTTCCGGTTCAGCGCTTGACATAAATGAAAATAGCAGACTTTCAGCAACGCTCCGGTATGATGACAAGCGAAAGCGTTTTGTGCTGCACGTTCAAAATTGAGGAGAATGCGGTGACGCTCGGTGTTTTCGGTGATGGCTGATAATCCCTTCAGTAATTTTTTGTAAGTGTGCTCTAGTTTGTTTGGCAACAATGCATAAATGCAGGATAAAACCCAGCGAGTTGAATGT
Source organism: Symsagittifera roscoffensis (assembly GCF_963678635.1). NCBI lineage: Eukaryota > Metazoa > Xenacoelomorpha > Acoela > Convolutidae > Symsagittifera > Symsagittifera roscoffensis. The sequence continues at coordinate 43,045,864 of NC_087062.1, forward strand.
GGATGGTTTAAAGATGATAAAATTGAGTAGGACAAATTTTGAACGTTCTATCGCGCAGCCACACATCTCGATGCAATGTCAAACTCTGGATATTGTCGCGATCTCCAAAACTCAACACCCTTTCTGGATCTTCAATGCCGCTATCGAAGACTCAAAAATTCTCGTGTTGCTTTGGTACTTCAAAATGTCTGTCGCCAATGGGAGGCAATGTGGGTCTCTCATTTACCTTCTGTCGATTGAGGGCCCGATAAATCGCCGTCCGGCAAGAATGAGCTAATCGGACGGCTTTTTTTCGCACACAGACTGCAGGCCGTTTGCTATAACTATGCTGTTGACTGGTACTTGCTGAATTTTTGTGTCCTGTTTCATTTTCTGCGCGAGAAGCCTTGCATCTGAGCGACCAGGAAATACTTTGTGCGTGTGTTCATTTCTACAGGAAATAAGAGCGTTATCTCGGGTAATTGCTGTCGTTTTGCGTTTATGGGACCCCCACCTTGAACACTTCCAGTGAATGTTTCCATTCTTTGTTTGCTGTTTTTTTTTGTAAAGTCGTGGCCACCGATTACAATCGTTCTCCGATGCTGTTGAGATAGACCCCAAGAAGTTTGACTCACTTTGGTAAATGTTATTCCAATGAAAATTGATATGATGATGTAGTTTTGGTTTAATTTTTGTACGTGATTTTGAAAAATGGGGATTAAAACCTGTTAATTGAGACAAACTTCAGATTTTGAGGTTTAAATTGCCAGTTAGTCTTTAGAACAATATCCTTAAGCGAAAGACTTAAATTGAGTTCGAAAATTTAGACTCAAATGAATTAACACGTGCTGTTATCTTTCCGATTCTAATTAGGACTTTGAAAGATTACATTAATTATGCGCCAAATCGACACAGTTTAAACTGGTATATAGGGAAGACTAGTTTAGGGTAGATTAGTATAGGGTAGATTAGTATAGGGTAGATTGGTATAGGGTAGATTGGTATGTAGGGTATAATGGCATAGGGTAGAATGGTATAGGGTAGTTTGGAATAGGGTAGACTTTCGTGCCACCGTTATTTTGTACAAGGTACCACAATTGGGAAAAGGGGATGGTTAGGTATAACATAATATAGTTGGGGAGCTTTGTTGGGTACCATAACATAGGTGGTATTAAAGATATCCTAAATTTTGACGATATCTGCCTGACATGTCGCAGGGACTGTAAGGGTGTGAGTTGGAGATGGTACACGTCTCCGGAAGTGAAGTCGGGAATGTGCAGTACTTGCTCTTGCATGGTGACCGGAACAACCACATCAGGTAACTTGCCAGTAAATCACTTTCTTTATTACTTTTCATGTTAAACAAACAGAACAACACGAAAAACTAAAAAAAAACTTGAAACTAACCAAAAAGCCTCCCAAAACGAAAAAAGTCTTCAGTCGCAAGAAAATTTTGGGCATTTATGCCACAATCTGAAAATTTAGAGTAACAAGATTATAGTCAAGGGAATCAAGATCCTCTGTAATCAGTGAAGCTTCAAAGGAAACATTCAAATGAATTACTCATTGTTCCGACTTTCGATACGAAAGTAACGGAATATTTGTGCTCGGGGTGAGTTTTTGTTCCGATTTTCGATACGAAAGTAACGGAATATTTGTGCTCGGGTTGGGTTTTTTCTTCAGACAACGTTTTAACTAGCCATTTTGACAAAAAATTTTTATATCATTCAAAAGGTATTGTTGACTTGAGCTCAAACTTGAAAAGATATTTCACCTGTGATCATTTTTCGTAAAGTTATGGGGGTTTAAGGATTGCCATTTCGGCCAATTTGGGACAATTAACTCGCGATATTAACGTGTAAGCGGAGACTCAATCCGTCTTGAAATTATTTCAAATTGGTGGAAATTAGCTTGTTTGCCATAATTGATTTGTTACAAGGAGCGAAATCTATCTTTTTCTACTTTATATGGGGTGGGGGGATGATTTTCATAAGAAGTTTCAAATTTTAGAAACAAAAAGAATTTTCATTTTATTTTAAAAAATCTAACTTTTTGATGTTATTACTTCTCCATAAACCTTAAAAGGCAGTCGGAACATTCAGGGCTTCCCCCTGATACGAGCAGCCTTGTTTCAAATTTAGGACGTAATTGCTCTCAGTCAGTGCATAAATTTTTCAGTTCACGTGAAACAAATCTTGACCAATCCGATACAAAAATCCATCACGTACTCAAACACACCTACGTCGAAGCAAGCCAGCACCAATTTGGATCAATTTTTAAGACGGATTAAATCTCCGCGCCTTAATTGTCCCAAATTGGCCAAAATGGCAATCTTGGTTTTCAGTCTATTCAATTTCACTTTTTCGTTCAAAATAAGGACCTCTGTTCAAACCGAGAAATTTCAGAATTTACCGAGCTTCCTTAGAAATTATTTTCTGAGAAACATGTTTCCCTTCCTCTCCAATGCAAAACTTGCATGAGTAGTATTTTTTTATAGACTTAGTTCATGGAATTGTATGATTAGCATTTTTGGTCTGTGGAGCTCAAACCGGGAGGACTGCCTTTTAAGAACTTTGGAGCAGTATTACTATGAAAAAAAATGTAATTGATTTTTTGATTTTTGATTTTAAATAAAATTCTGTGGAGCTCAAACCGGGAGGACTGCCTTTTAAGGACTTTGGAGCAGTATTACTATGAAAAAAAATGTAATTGATTTTTTGATTTTTGATTTTTAAATAAAATTTGACTTTTTTTTGTAAAAATCATACCTCCACACGCCATATAAAGCACAAAATGATAGATTTCGCCTCTAGTAACAAATATTTATAGCCAATAAGCTTCTTTGACCAATTTGGAAATTTGGAATCACTTCTAGGACGGATTAAATCTCCGCTTACGCGTTAATAGATCGAAATATATCGCGCGTTAAACATCTTTTTACGAATCTTCTTCATACAAGAGTATAATTTAACCAATCCCCAAACACACTTTGTACTCCAAGCAGTACATTCGATATCACTACAAAAAATAGACTCAAAAGGCTATTTACTCACCCACTTTGATTGCTATAAAAATAAACAAAAACTTCCATATTCATGCTTCCATATGAGAGGATGACTGAGTACAACGCCACTGAATAGAATAGTTTCACAGGTGGAAAAAGTGAGTACTTTTCGACCATCTAAGTTTTGAAAGAAAATGTATGATCCAAGCAAATATAGCTCTCATGACACTTTCCGATCTAATGAAGCTATTCCCTTTGAAAACCTGTGAATGAAAAACAGAACGCGAGAATACAAACAACAGTAGAATACAAAATACAATCAAATCCACATTGAAAATGAAGTAAGACAAGACATCTATCGAAAATTTTCGAACATCTTTTTTCTTGTTTTTTTTTGGTTTCTTACTTTGAAAATAATTACATGTAAGTTTTTAAATCATTCAAAATTTATCAATAACTTATATCGTTTTTACAGTTTGCGATCATTAAAAATTACTTGAAAGTGAATAAATGTAATTTTTTTAAACCATTGAAAATTGATAAATTTTTTGCAATCAGATCACGTTCATATGGAATAGATAACCCGTTTTCAAGGGTCTAATGATACCTAGGAAATAATAGTATTCGTAGGAGCAGAAATTGCACGAATCTACCCGGCCAAAAAACCTGGACAAACAGACGCTGTAATTATCTGAAATTAGCCTATGGAATAGCAATTCATACTCATTTAAAAAAAACACTTCGTTTGAATTTATAATGCTTAAAAAACTCCGTCTAACCGTTTTTAGTGTAATTTTTTGATTTTTAAATTGAGATCGAAAAACTTGTAGGAACAAAAATTAGAAACAAAAGTAATAGGAAATACTTTTCCTGCCATTATGACTATTATAAAAAATTTTAATCCAATTCTTATGAATTTTGAATTTTTGGTCATCAGTATGATTGTTATTTTATTGAAAAAAAATTATCGATTTTCTAGATTGTTATGATTAATGGTTGTAAAAGTTATTATCTCAATTGAAACAAAATTTGCACCGTCTATGCCAATGATTTTGATTCTCTTGGTGATTTTGACTTCGATCTTGATTTTTATTTTCATTAAGATTATGATGATTATTATGACTATTATAATCATTAAAAAATATGAAAATTATTATGTCAATTTTCAACAAAAATTATCAGCTGAGAAACTTTTTTAAATATTATCTTTACTAACCAAACAATTTCATACTTTTCGGGATTTTGTCGAGGGGAACGTTTTGGCAAGTATACTTGTTTTCAATCAAGATATGACTGGCAATTATGTCACCATTGTTGGCTGAAACGCAGAAAAGAAATCAAACTACAGGACATGTAAGGATATTTGATAAAAGCTATTCGACATAAATTACTTACGAAATTTTTTCCATGTAATGAAAGACGGCTCAAATTTTTATACGTTCCAATTTTAGCTAACTTTTTGTGCTCGTTTTATTTTTTTCCGCCTCTGCAAAAAAAATTTCGTTCAAGTTAATCGATTGCTATAAAAATTGACATACCAACTGAATAAACAAACAATTTTGTCTTCATAATTAACCTCGTAAAACCATTATTTACACCATAAAATTGATGCTCTTGTGAGAGGGGGGGGGGGGGAGGGGTTAGAATACTTTATTTTTTGAAATTGGGTTAGGGCATGACCTACATTGTTGACTGCTTTTATGTGCTTTTTGTAGTAAGCCAAAACTAATAGGATTGAATGGATATCCATACAGAATTTAGTTTTCAATCGGAGTTAGGTGTTATAAAATGTAGTTTGCTTTCCATGAAAATTAAACTAGTAGTTATCGAAATACTGCAGTTGGGATCTTTTTTTTTGGGAAACTCTGGGACAAAATTAAACGTTTCTCTGAAGTTCATTTTTTGTACATCAATTGCTTAATATTACGATTGCTATGTCATTTTTCATCAAAAACTATCAGCTGACAACAAATTTTGAATAATATCTTTGCTAACCAAACAATTTCATGCTTTTCGGGATATACTAGTTGGCTTGGCGTATAGGTGACGGGCAGCACTGTTACAGGACTGCAATATTCAAACCTGCTTTTTATCTCTAATCTGCATTAAAATTGCACTATACACAGTCTGATGCCTTAGTTTGGGTGGTTTGGGCGATTTGAGAGATTTTTTCTGTTGGTTCTCTTCTCTGTCATCAAGCCTGGCATCATGTTGCTATAGTTCTAGAAAAAATAATGCCGCGCTGTGCTAGAGTGGGCTGCATGCGATTGCTCACCTATCAAGTTCTTTCTTTTTTTTTCAGCCCGCTGAATATTTTAAAAAATTTTGGAACGTTAAAAAAATTGCTCGACGGTTTTGTTAGATAATCTTCCATGCCCGCTGTCTTCTCGAGAAGGGATCCCAATTTGAGGTTGTTCGCCTCTTTTGAAGCAAAATTTGAGCGGTTTGAGTGGTTGTTTTAGACGATTGCGCTCAAAATCTTGCTTCAAAATGAGCGGTTTGAGCGATTTTTGAACGGTTTATCTAAAAAAACCGCTCAAAAACCGCGCAAAATTTGAATGATTTTGAGCCGTTTATCTAAAAAAAACCGCTCAAAACCGTTCAAATCTTGCGCGGTTTTTGAGCGGTTTTTTAGATAAAGAGTTGAAAAACCGCTCAAACCGCTCATTCTGAAGCAAGATTTTGAGCGTAATTGTCTAAAAAAACCACTCAAACCGCTCAAATCTTGCTTCAATTTAGGTGAAAAATCTCGACTCGGGTTGCTCTCAGTATCGAGGTTTGGAACATTCGAACTCAATCATGAAGCCGTCGAGTAGTTCAATGGCAGCCGCAAATGTTAAGTTCTCATTGAGAACTCCGTTGAAGCTTGTTATTGATTTTAGCAAGTCGAGGTGGAAATGTACTAGAACGATGATTTGTTTGCCCTTTTTTTCAAGGATATGTGACAATTTTGGAGTTTCAAAAATATTCAACTTAGTACTGCGTACCGTGTAAAAATTGATTAATGGTAGACAGATGAAACGTTAAGCAATTGCAGCAGCAGTCATTTTTTTTGAAGTTTGTTGTCTATTAAAGAGTTTACGCTTTTGGGGACATTTGGCAGTGAAGGTCTAAAGTGGATGTTACTGATTTTTGCATTTAACTTTTCCTTTTTGAATGTTTTGTAAGGCATTTTAAAATTACATCGGCACTTTTTTGTTTCTTTTGGATGTTTTCTCGAATTTGATATAAAGCTCAATGGTTTTAGTTTCAATCAACAATAATTTCGCCTAAACTACAAGCAAAACGAGCCAATTTACTCATTTGAAGCAAGGCTTTAAATGCATAGTTGTAACATAGGTTAATTCTATGCAACTCTGAACCATCTATTATCATACCAACAAACTTGATTTGAATTTTCAGGTCAGAATCATTGATTAACAAAAGTTCCATCATTCAGGGCTCAGTATATTATCAGAGAAAACAATTCAGAGATTTTTTTTCTCAAAAAAAAACAAGGTATTTCGTAAATTAGGCTAACATAATCAACATATATGAAAAATCCATACGAACGGTTTATTCCATCAGACAGACAGTTGAACTCCGGAAAAATACAATTTGCTCAAAACTTGTGAAATACTTTTGTCGTCTTGTTGCTTGTGAAATTTTTTTGTTGTACATGCAAACACAAGTGCTGAAGTTTTGAGAGCATCTCGAAACTTCGTTTAACAAATGAAAAAGCCAAGCTATGGTTTGTCGGCATTTTCAGCAGCTGCTTGAATGATTTTTTAAATTTAATTGTATATAAAAAGTATTTTTAAAAGTGGACTTTTAAAAATGTATTTAGGAAGCGTGTTTAGTTAACTACCCATTGATACCAAACTCAAGAGAATCGGTTTGGTAGGGAAAAAATTTCCGTATTTTCAAAATGCGCTTAATTTACGTAACACCTTCTACAAGCTGGTCTAAAAAGATGTTTCAACTGAAACTTTGCTCAGAAAATTAAATCATACCTCATTACGTTTTTAGCAATCCAAGATAAAAATTTCCTGAAAAAGAAAATGCTGAACCATGTTTGAACAAAAACTAATCCTTACGCATTTGATTTTTCAAATTTTCTACTTTCAGTTTACTGTTAAGCTCCCAAATCATGCTACCCAGGACTAGTTTCGAGGTTACAACTTTCGTGTACTCAGGGTTGAAGGGGCAACTTTGAAAAATTTTGAAACTTTTTGTCACCATGAGAAAATGCATGTCATACAATTCTGAAAATTAAAAACTGTATGACTCGTGTTCCTTTCTTCCCATTTATTCTGGCAATACTTCGATATTCATGCGAAATTAACAAAATTTGTTTAAAAAATTCCGATTGCTGGTGGTTTTTTTCAATACATTTAAATGAGGATTTTTCTGTGTGGAGCTCAATTAAATGTGCAGTCTATAAAAAAGTTCGGAATTTATAGACGACCCTGAAAAGAGAAAATATACAAGATATCACGGCGTTGAAACTTGAAACAAGAAAGCTTAAAGTTTTTCACGGGTTGACAAAACAAAGAAGAATGTGCAACTAGAATGTGCAACAAGTTGAGCGACGTTCAGCTTCGGCCGGAGTGAGAAAGAAATTCTTAAAATCACTAAAAGGTCATCTACTATTCAAAAATTTGACATAGCATGTTTTTCTCATTTTTCTCTGAAAAGGTTCAAATAATTTTTGTTAATGTTTGTGAAATTTTATGTTGAGCAAAAAAAAGGTAAATTTTGTTACAATCAACGAAGCCCTATCAGCCACTATGCAAAGCAAAATCCTAGAAAAGAGATCCTTAATCTTAGGATTTTGTGAGCGAAAGAAGTTTTTCACCCAAAAAGCAGTAGACACCCTTCTTATGATCTCACTAAGCTTAGATTAATAACAAGGGTACGATACAAATTTCTTTCAAATTCCATTTTTTGGTGTCCCAATTATTGGTCCTGGTTAATTGTGTGAATCGTGTTAATTTTTTTATGCTTTTCAGGCAAATGAATTTTTGACTTAGTTGAAATTAGTTAGTGAAAGTTGAATTGACTTTTATGGTATTTTGACAGCGTAGCTTAACTGACAATTTTGACAATTTTAAGAGCGTAGCTTAACTGTGGGCAGCAGTAAACTATTTCGACAACTCTTGCTATTTTTTATGGGAAAAGGCAGAAATTCAAATCACTCTCCAAAGTCGGTGGCCATTTCTGGGCAAATTAAAGCAAATGATAAATTTGTCAAATCTTAAAATAAAAAATTGAAATTAGAGGGAATTCGGTGTACACAAGATAATGATAAATAGCTTTTACAATTTAGAAGATTTTTGACATACAAAAGTTTTAAATTTTTAATTCGGAGAGGAATGTTATGTCGCGCTCCTCTAGAAGGAAATGGAAGACAAAAAAAGGGAAAATTAAAAGGAAATAGAGGAAAAGAAGATGGGAAAATGCGCCAGGCGTTTTGTGAAAACTTGGCACAGTTTTAGAAAAACAAAAGAAAAGCCGGTTTATTTGTTTATTGGCTACTGAAATCTAGACGAGTCTAAAAAGTATCTGCTAGGTATCTCTTACCTCTACTGGCTAAAATTTATCAGGTTGGAGAGGTATTTATTGGCAAAAACAGTGAAATTGGTAAAATGTGAGTTGCTCCATTTGATTTAAAAATTATTCACAAAAAATATATGTCCATAAATCAAACTTCTTAAAACAGTTCTATTCGATGAAAACAATTTCAAGCGGCTTGTTTTTTGTGTTAATTCTAATAAGCTTAACTACGACATTTGAGTTACAGTGAGACCTTATTGGTCTCAGAAACTGTTCCTTAGAAAAATACCAGAACAACTCCAAGTTTTTGCGATTGCATGGTATTTTGCACAATGCATCCGGATTAAAAAGCAGACATATCAAGAGTGTCCACCGTATTGTAATATGGTGCCCTGTAACTAACACAATAGCTTTCTGGGCCATTTGAGTGAAACAGTTTCCTGTCTTCTCATAAAGTTGAAAAAACTAAGAGTCTATCATTGAATACTTTAGCTGCACAATGTCATGCAGTTACCTTTAAAACACTGGCGGTCTCAAGCTTTGCCATTTGCACACCACCATCTGTCTAGAAACCATCGATCTCGAGCAACTTATGATTTTCTTTGCCAGGTTAATAATTCGAATTTTGAGACTTATCGGCATTTTTTCAGTCTCTTTGTAGTTCGTGGTATAGACAACAGTTTCACCGTTTGGATAGCGTTGATTTGAGTCGCTCACTAGCTCAATGATTACTTGCTGACTTGCATATTTGCCTATTTATTATTTTCTAATTTATTTTCATACTTTCTATTTTATTCTTTACTTCCTCACTTAGTTTATTTTACTCTACTCAACTTTTTTCTCTTATCTATTACTTACTTCCGAGCACCCTCTGTTCATTCTGCAGTTTTTTCAATTAATTTGAATACTTTCTTGCTTCAATTAATTTTATTTTTGTTATTAAACATTAATTTGTTTTAACTTACTTTAGTTTTTTTTACCTTACTTAATTTAATTATACCTACTTTCATACTTTCTTAGTAATTAACTTATTAAATTACTCCTTTACTCACGTGCATATATACTTACATTTTACATACCATACCTACATACAAACTTACATGAAAACAGGCAGACAAAACAACATGCATAAATTACTTTACTTACTGCCTAATTTTACTTCTTTCACTTATTTTTTTCTTTACTCATTTTTGTTCTACACTACCTACCTATCTTGAATGTGATTTTTCTACTACATTTTACCATATTTTCTTTAAATTTTTAAACCTATTCTTACTTTGCTTTACTTCATCTTACTTTTTTTATTTTCATTTACTTTAGCAATTCACATACCCACTTACTGACTTACTTAGTTACTTATTTACTTACTTACCTAGTTACTTACTTACTTACTTACTGACTGACTGACAGATTTACTTTTTAACCTACTTTTATACCTTCTTTTTTATGTACTTACTTAGATACTTACTGAGTTACTCATTTTTTTTTATTTTTTTAACTTGACTAAATACTTACTTACTTATTTACATACTTACTTACTTACTTGCTTACTTATTCATCTAATTTCTTATTTTCTTACTACCCCACTTTCTTCTTTCTTACTTACTTACTTACCCACTTACTGATTTATTTATTACTCCCGTACTTATTTACATTTTTTCTTAAAAACATACATAAAAATATGAGCAGGTTACTTACTCCTATTTACTTACTCCCATACTTAAATACAGTTATTCTTAAATACATACATAAAAGTATGACCAGGTTACTTGCTTTTTCCAGGGTACTTACTCTTTCTTTAGTAAATTCTGTACTTTACTGTACTCTCGTCTGTATGTTACTTTGTCTTAACTAATTCTTCTTTCTTACCATCTGTACTTTATTCTTGAGCTTTTTTTAAAAACACTTTTAGGTACTTAAGCTTTTTTAAAAAAACATTTACCTTATTTTAAAAATGGATGAATGGCTTGACAGACGCAAGGATAGATGGCCGGATATCTGAATCTATGGTTGGACGAATAATCCTTGTACTACATTACCCTTTGCTGCCCTGCTTTTTTAGACATTGCTGTATATGATATAGCTAAACATTCAAAGAATTTCTTTGGCCAACAATTTGAAAACGATAGCTAAAACAGGGCAAAATAGGTGTCACAGGCATTTAAGCAAAGCAAAACCCAGCAAAAAAGAGTTGGCACATCAAACCTTCAAACACTTGCCATACATTACTATTGATCATGTGTTTGTCCCAGTGAGCTTTGGAAATTCGCATAAAATTGCATAATGTTTCAACTAATCATACCATTTCCACGCAAATCCACATATCCAAAAAAACAGCTTGAATGCTTAGTGCTTTTTATATGTAGAACTTGAGTTTTTAGTGTTCAAGTATTGGAATTTTTTATTCTTTCCTCCCCAATAAATAAAACGATAAATTGTAAATTATTATTTGGACAATTTTTTGCTTATATATAACTCGTATGAGGCGCTTAATTCAAAACTAACAAATTGTGGATGCACTTTGTATTAATGCACTAAAAAGTGAAAGCACAACAACTGCTTCAAACTCAATTCAAAGCTAACAAAATGGAGGGCAGTATTTTTTTTGATAGTAGGCTGGTAGCAATAAGTTTTCCATAAATCAATGTTTTATCCATAGTTTTTTTTTCTTGTTCATAACCAAACACAAGTGACAGAAATCGTTGTGATTCAGAAATTTTGAATTAATGATGCTTTGATTATATCACATATATTATGCATTGAAACCAGCCTATAAAATTTCAAACTGAACACACAAAATATTGAAAATATCAGTTTTTGATTTTGGCTGAATTTTGCAGGATGAGAGTTTTTTTTGTATTTATATTTGAGCTTGTGATTGGCAAGCGTTACCAAACCTAAACATAGTTTTTTTGGGGTTAACAACTAGTTTAACAGAATTACTTGAATCATTTTAACTTCGGTTTAAATGAAATTAAAGCCAGTCGATATTTCGGGTATATGGCGAAGAGGTAACACGCACCTGCCTGTAAAGACAAGAGTCAATGCTTCGGCCAGGACAAGTTTTTTGTAGGCGGAATATGGTTCGCGCGTTAATATTTCTCTGTCGGACTTCTGTTTGTCTACTTTTTTGTCGGCTTAGTTACCGCATCCCCGAGTTTGCCCAAAATTTGGTCAATTTTTTCGAATTAAAAATTAATTCAGTTTGTTCCATTTTTGGGCAAGTAATCAAGTTCCATGATGTTCTGTCTAATCTTTCTTCTTTATAGATGTTTTTTTCACGCTGTTCGTCAAAAATTTTGAATATTTTTTCGAAAAAATCTCGGGAGTATTCTGTGCATTTAGTGCAGTGGCTGCACTAAATGCACAGAATACTCCTGACATTAAAAAAAAACTTTCAAAATTTTTCAAACTCATGCTTGAAGCGACAAATCCCAGAAGTTTGATTTTAGTCGGGTCCTGTTTTTTGTCACAACTAAGAATTTTCGAATATTCTAGACTTTCGTGTCTGTTAATTTTGTCGGCTAAGATCCCACGAAAAATTTCGGTTTCTTCTTAGCAATTTTGAAGCTCTTGGTAAATTTTTTAATGGTGCAGATAATTTTGATTCAGGAATTTTTCGTCCTTTTTTCAATTTCTTAAATTTTCGACAAAAAAAAACATTTTGTTTGAATTTTTTTTTTTCAATTTTGATTTGTTCTTTCATTTGCTGGTAAGATAGCCATAAAATTTTGTATCGCAAAGGATGCAAAACACTGATTCGCCTGCCTGATTCGTCTGATTTGCCTTTTTGCCTTCCTAATACAAAATACAACCAATAGGCAGTTGAAAAAGAGCTAATGAACGCAAAGAAAAAGTAAGAGAAATGCTGAATTTGTTTTTTGAAAAGAGGTAAGCTTTCGAATTTCAAAGAAAAAAGCCTGGCAATAGAGCTTTTTGATTTTCAAAGGAATTTATGATTGGATCATTTATTGATAAAAAAAATTACAAAACTTGAGAGAAATGGAGTGTTAGCTAAAACTTACGGGGAAATCTAAAGAGTAAATTTCACTTTCGAAAATAGAAAAATATCAATTTTTCCGCGATTTCCGTTTTCAAATTGGAAAACAATTTTTGCCTAACTTAGCAAACCAACTGGATTTTGACCTAAAAAGTGCTCATCACTGAAGACATTCATCAATGCAATCATATGTATGAAACCATGCTTTGTAGGCACCAAAAAATATATATTTCTGGCATCATAAAAACTGCTAACCAGAAAATGTCCATATATGGAAACTGGATGACAAGAATTTTCCAGCAAAAAAATCGTTTTGCGTTGACAGTTCATGTCAAAACAAAATAAAAAATCGGATTTATTAAGGGTTTTTTTGGTACTCAATAGAATATGCTTTTGGTTGACAGTTTGCATGAAACTGAATAATTCTTCTGCTTAGTGTTAAGCAATTTTATTCTTGACTGTTAGGTCCAATAAACCAATTTAAAAATAAGCACTTGAAAGTAGCAAACGAGCAACTAAAATACTTTAAATCTTTTTGTAATTCAAACGCAGTTAAAGATCCCAAACTTTTCTAGAAAGTATTGAAGTGGTTGCTGAGCAGACTCCCTATAAAATAACTTTAGTTTTGCAGCAACATCTCTGTTTCCATTTAGTACTGTGATTTTTCTTTGAGTTAGTTTCAGCAACAAGTGAATAAATTTTTAGAAATCTGATTATTGACAGATTTGTCGGAAAACTATTGAAAGTTGACAGAATAGTTCAAAGAGCATGTACTCGCCTAATAAAGGGTCATACTGAAGAGCAAGTAGATTAGCATCTTCACGATGTTTGTTATGAAGTTGCAACATAGCTTTCATCAATGCATTCTCTTTCCGTAAGGTTTCTCGGAGTGCAAGGTTTCTGAAAACACGCTGTTTTCTTTTTACAAATTTTGACAAAACTTCGAGTATTTTAAAATAATGGTTGGAAAAGTGTGGTGTTTTTTTTTCAATTTTTAAACTTGAATTTGCGAAATACAGCTATAGTTTTCACATTAAGGCAAAAATCTATTGAATATTGTCAGATCTCCCTAATTTGAATGCTTGTATATATGCTATTCTTATATTCTTAATTTGGAAAAAAAAGTTTTGTTTTCAATTCAAACTGCGATGTTTTTTTGGAATCAGAGTGTCGGCTTTCCAGACCAAGGCAGAGACGGTTCCCTTTTTCATACCAAGGCGGAGACGGCTCGACTAGCAAACAATTCCTCGCGGCCTTGAGTGCAAGTGACGCGGCTTTCCAAATCAAGGTGGAGACGGCGCGATTTTCCAGGAAAGGCGGAGACGGAGCGACTTTCTACATCAATGCGGATATGGCGGGACGAAGAGACATTTCCTTGTGACCTTTGCGACCGATATGGAGACGGCGCGACTTTCCAGACCACCAAAGCGGAGACGGCATGACTTTCCAGACCAATGCGGAGACGATGCCATTTTCCAGCCCAAAGCAGAGACGGCGCGACCAAGAAATAAATTTTTGAGACCGTGTTAGATAAACAAAAAATCGCCCAAACCCTTTAGAAGAGTTTTCACCACGTTCATTGACCCTTAAACAAACATTGCAACAGTCAACAGCAGTCTCTTTTCTTCTTTCGAAACTGAACGGTAAATTATGAAAGAAAAGTTACGGTGAATTACGAAAATAAGCTAAGAAGCTTCTATGATTACTGTTTGATTGATGTATACTGAATAAAAACTGCAACTTTTGTCTCCAGTATTTATAAGAATAGAAGAAAAATCACGCGAGAAACCTAATTCTTTGTTTTAATGTTTCAATTTTTGAATCTAACACTCCTTCCTAATCAAAATTGAAACTATATTTTTGAATGAGAGTATGAAAGTTTGGGTTTTTGTTTTTTTTCCCTACCAGAAACTTGAAATTATCTATATCAAAATCAGTTGTCACCAATGAATGTGAAACATGTTCGGATTTTTTGCAAAAAAAATCTTGATAAAAACATAAAAGCTCATTTTTCCGAAGCCATCTGCGGATTTTTGGTTCCCCCAAAAATTTAAAGCATGCGCCTTTACTGTATTCTTGTCTGCAATGTGGCTCATCAAAATTTTTAATAATTTGTCATTGAGTTCATAATGAAGTTACAGTAAAGTTCGAGCCTTAATTTGAGGCCTAACAATTTTTTTAGTTAGCTACTGATCGATTCTTAGGCTTAATTTTATAAATTTATTTCCTATTTTTAAACGCATGAGCATGTCTGTAATCATATTCGTGTTTGAAAATTGATGAAAATCAAATATTACGTTGTTGATGTTGGCTAAAAAACTTCAATAAACACCATTCACTGACCAGCGAAAACAATCGAATATGTTAGAGAAAATGTTACCCATTGGTGTAGTTTTCTGCTCTCTGCTGATCAAAACTGTTGACGTCTCTAGCATTTGGTCCGCAATAGATGATTCGGTAAAACAAAACGAAATATAAATTGGTCTCTAGTTGTACATTATTTTGCATTTCCAGTGCAGGTATTTACTGTTCTCAATCAAATGTTTTTACTGTTCGCTTCTCTTGATTGCTTTTGAAACTTAAAAAAAAGCTGCTGATCAAGCTGAAAATAACTAGTGGATAAAATTAAGCGCAAATTCAAGGTTTTACTCCGTAAAATACCTGTTTTTAATGTAAAATTTGGACAACATTTTCTAAGAAACTCAGTTAAACTTTTACATTGACCCAGAGCAAATAACCAGAGCTGTCATCTGTGAAAGTATCAATATTCGGTTTTAATGACTTACAAAGGTAATCCGGGTCTGCAAATGCCTGTTTTCCTCATCTGCAGTAAGTTTTTTTTTTACTTTGCGTGAAGAAGTAACAAACGTCTTGAGTTTAGTAAAAATTTCACACTAATTGTTTCTACGTTCTCGCTGAGAATGTTTCCACATTGAATGAACAAATTTTTTCTCCGCTTATTCAAGAAAGATTTCACTACGAAGCAAAACGTAGTGCAGATGAGGAAAACTGGCCTGTGCAGACCCGGATTATGTTGGTCAGTCATTGAAACCAAATATTGATACTTTCACAGATAGTAGCTCTGATCATTTGCTCTCGGTCAATTAATTTTTTTTCGCTGAATTTCGAGGAAAATGTTGTCCAAAATAGTCATTGAAAACCGGCATTTTACAGAGTAAAATCTAGAATATAAGCATAGTTTGTAGTAGTTACAACTTATTTGAAAGATGCTCGAGGGAAAAAGAGCCCGTCCTGAGGGCACAAAATGCCCGAGTGCGGCTCTTTTGCCCGAGGGCCGTCTTCAACTATGTTCTAACTGTTTATTAGTATGTTTTTGTTCTTTCACACATGTTTTTGTCACGACAAGGCATGAATGGAGACTGAAATATTAGAACGCATGATCAAAAAAAGAAATCATTTGCATAGTTTCGTTCCTTTTTCCGGGCTCTTTCACAATTTTCCGGACTCTTTCACAATTTTTTGGCATCTTTCCCTCAGAAAGAGCAAAAAACATACTCTTCAAACAGTTAGAACATAGTTGAAGATGGGCTCGGGCAAAAGAGTCGCACTCGGCAACTTCGTGTCTTCAGGCCGGGCTCTTTTTCCCTCGGGCATCTTTCAACTATGTTCTAACTACTACGAAGAGTATGTTTTTGCTCTCTCTGAAGGAAAGATGCCAGAAAAATGTGAAAGGGCCCTGAAAATTGATAAAGAGCCCGTAAAAGTGCGCGAAAACTATGCAAATGGTTTCTTTTTTCATTCATGCCTTGTCGTGAAAGAGCATGTGTGAAATATCAAAAACATACTCTTCTG